>NW_005842058.1:359425-364333 GCF_000455745.1 Alligator sinensis
CTACTTACCTGCTCTGAGTCCAGCTCCAGCTCCTTGCTGCAGTGGGCGCAGACTGCCCAAATCAATGAAGCTCTCCGAATCTTTTCCGAATCAATTCAGAGAGCTTCAAATCGATTTGGACCTTGTAATCGGTCCCCTGATTCGATTTGCATTCGGAGATTCGGCCACCGAATCGGGCCGAATCTCCTCCGAGTCGAATCACCTGAAGCTTCGCCCAGCCCTAATATTCACTTAACTCTATTGATATTGTATAATGCTAATATTTGAATAAACATGTCGTGCTGTCTGAAGTCAAACGCCATACAAAAGTGCAAGCATGTTACAGCTAAATGATTACCTTTTATCAATCTAGCCTGTCGAATGAAATCAGATTGGTCTAACAAGGCCTGTTTTCCATAAAATCACACTGGGTGATATGAATTATAGTAATATTTTTCAATTCTTTATTAAGCGGATTCTGTATAAGGTTTTACATTAATTTGCTCTGGATTGATGTCATCCTCAATACCCTATAGTAACTTGGGTCATCCTGGTACTCTTTTTTGACAATTTGGCACAGCATTAAGATTCTTCGACTGCTCTGGGCTTTCTCCACTATTCTGAGATGCATTAAAAATGAATAGTCATAGGCCAGAGTATAAAGAAGATAAAGACTCAGGTCTTATTTTATTTCAATTTTTTACCCTTGAAAAATGGGACTACTTTACTTGAAGCAGTAGAAGGACACAAAGGCAGAGAAAGGAGTGCACAGTCTGAGAGTGTATAAATAGCTGTGGCTGTGAGCATGGCACAAAAGCTGCTGCTCAACCACAGTAGGATGGGGCCAATGAACAGGAGCAGATGAATTTCCTAAGTAAAACAGACCCTGTTGTCATGCAAATATCTCTCGGTAATAAAATCCCAGAGAGAAGACAGGTAATGTGTTATATAAGCAGAAATTATCTTGGCGCAGAAGATTCCTCTCAAGGTTCCCTCCTCCCCTTCCCTTTTCAGAAGACAACCCTTTCAGCAGCTTGATTTGGACTGGAAACAAGAGAGAGACTGAATGATTTGCAGCAAAGAACCTGCTGTCATTGCCTACAAAATGCTGCGTGAATTCAACATGCATGGTAGCTGATGTGAAAGAGAATCAGATAAAGGCTCCTCACACTGATGATACATCCTCCGTCACCCCAGGGTTTTGAAGCACTTTGCAAACTTCCATTAATTAAGCCTCAAGGGAGGTGTTATCCCCCCTTGGCTGGCAAGGAGGAGGGAAGTGGCCTCTTGGAGTGGAAGTGCCCAAAGGCACATGGTGAGTCAGTGTCAGACCCAGGAGCACAACCATGATGTCCTCTCTGTCTAGCTGTAAGGGACGTTAAGAAGTCAGAAGAACTTGGAATTGTCTTCTAAGCTTTTCAACTCATCTGACCTGGTCCAACTGGGGTGCAACACAGGCATTGATGCTTCACAACCGTCATCACAGGGTATTCGGTATAGAATAGTCATGTCTGTGCACCAATGGCCTTTACTGGATGGCATCTGAGCATCCCAACCATGCCCCAAAGAAGGGTGATGCCCATTCATTCCTCTAGTTCATCAGCTTTCATCCTAGAGAGGCTGGTCTTTGCGACGACTCGTGCGCTATCACCAAGTTACTTCAGTGGGGAGCTGAAAAATGAACGAGCCAGCTGATAAATAGGCAGGTCCCTCCCATCAGCGATGCAAATCACATCTTGTATGTGAATCTTCAGTGCAATGCTCCTCCCATTTAGCTAGGCAATATGTTAAGTATTCCCTTCAGCAGCTGATCGGGGGTAGATGGTTGCTTCCTGCTGCTTTGCATAGCCCAGTCAGACATTTAGCTGGTGGCAAAACGCTTTGCTTTGGTGATGAGGGGCCGGGCATCATGCCCTGCTAATGGCCTGTGGTGGAAGCTGTTGCATAAGTCTTTGCAGGGGGCAGAATCAGGAATCCATGGGGGGAGAACCTGCCTTGGGGTGATTTCTGCACCAAAGAAACTTGAATAGAAACATTCACTCTTGAGTCCAGCTGATGTTACAAACACCCACTCCCCCCAACAGATGAAAAGCTCCTGCATTTAATGTATTCATTTGATTCTTCCCCTTCCCCTCCCCGCTATCTATTCCTTGTCTTAGAGGTGCCTGCCTCCATCTCACTCGCCTCCCTCAAGCTGCCAGCTGGCACTCTGTAGTGACGTATGCCCCTCGCCCCTGGTTATTTCAGAGGCTCGCTGCATTGGAGAAGAAGAGCCTTGCACATCAGATAAGGCCAGCGTGGCCCTGAGGCCAGAGTAGGAGCTTTGCGCAGTCATGCTGGATCCGGGATGCATGCCAGTTTCAGTCGTCTCAGTTGTTCTTCGCGTGCAAGGCCTTTTTCAGCGCCCTTCAAACAGCTGCCCTGCTTCCAAACAAAAATGCACAGGGGCAAAGAAATGAAATCAGAGTGGTCCCATCGAAGGAGCTCTGCCGCTGCTCCACAGTGCTGGTTTCATGTTCCAGTGGGCAGCAAACCCATTCATCTCCCTCGCCCACGCACTCCTCTAGACCCTACATGCACAACACGGTGGCCTGTGATCCCGGAGAGGCCAGCACGGGACATGAAGCACAAGCTGTTCCTTGGCACAGCTTTGTTAAGACACCTGGCCTGTTCCTGCAATAATAGTGCTACTTTCATGTTATTCCCCCTCTGCCTCCTGCCCCTTCTCTCTCTTCCTCTGCCTGATTTTGAGTTGAGAGATGATCTTGAAAGACAGGGACAGTGCTTGGGAGCTGACAGTGACACAGGACCTGAGCTCTTGCCTCTGATGCCAGCTGCTTTCAGGAAAACTTGAAGAAAATCCTGAAAGATACAACTGACCATAAGGGAACTTTCTTCCTCATCCCAGCTTCCCCACTCTAGTTTGTGCCTGGAAGCAGAAAGGTATGTGTTGCGTGTAATTTATTCTCCCAGTCAATGTGCCCCTGGCTGTTTTCATCTTCCACATACATCTCTCTATTTTTTTAAAGTCCTGCTAGGCTCTTGGCCCCCACAGTGTCTTGTGACAGTGATTTCTACAGCTTAATTGTCTATATCTTTTCCCCACTTTTATTATTTTTGAGGTTACACTTGAGGGGAAATACATCCTTATACTGCATTTCTCATGGATGGCTATCAACACGTCTAAAAAAGGGGTTGGTATTCATGTCACCCACTTTACAGATGGGCAAGCTGAGGTGTTGAGAGGTAAAGTGACTTATGCCAAGTCATCTGGTAGGCCAGTGGAAGAGCTCAGAATAGCAGCAAGTCACCTGAGTCTCAGTCTCGATCTACTGGGTCACACATCCAGGGACTGGAAAACCCCACTGCTCTTACTCCCTTCGGCCCAGATTGTCCCTAGATTGGAAACCGCTGCTCTTAGTCCCTTCGGCCCAGATTGTCCCTAGATTGGAAGCCACAATGGAGTTAGCCAGACAACTCTGTCAAATATAAAAAGTCACTTACTAAATGCTACAGTCTAACAAATAATAATGGAGCTGATAAGGTTCAACAATTAAGTAGCAAGCTATTGTGAAAGACGGGTCAGACTTTATGTTAAGAGTTCATTTATAAATAGCTTAGACATGGCTAGCAAATGACTAATTAACATTTTAATAAATGATAATCAGTTGTTACAGACCTGTTCTGGAGTCCAGCAGGGCAGTCATGTGCTTATACCACCTTTCTCAGATGTGCCTCTAACCCTCTCTGATGCATACTCCTTGGGTTTGTAATGTGCTTACATTATTCCTTACCCTTTACAACATTTTATAATACATTCTAGAAAGCAAGCCATCTTCTAAAGGATAGCTAGTACCATACAAGTGCAGTCTTTACACAGAACAGTAGAGACAGCTCTGACCACAAGAAAGCTAGTTTTAACAAGGTGAGCAATGGGTGCCCTTATTTGGAGAGTTACCCAAATATTTGCCCAGTATATTGGCACATCTCTGCCCAGAGCCATCTGTCTTACTATTCTTTGCAAATATGCTTGGCTTTCCCCCCTTCCCCCTCCACATGTTACTGTAACTTGCCTCAGTCTGCTGCACTGATTAATGCAAAAATTGATCTGAAATAGAGTAGCTTTTTATATACAGGAGAGCCTGGAGGCAAACTCTGGATTCAAACAACCTCAGACTCTGGGGCTGTTTTGAAATGTATGTCTGTTTCTAGATACAAATCCCAGATCTGATCCTTCATGAATTCTGGGTGTTTGAAAGAAGGACTACGAACTTGAAATGCCAAACTCAACATGACAGTCAGCTGAAACCACCAAGTCTTTGCCTGAATTTCATCCCAGCCCAGATCCCACGTCCTGGCTCACAAAGAAATTTCAGGGTTTCACATAGGGGAAGGGTATAATTTGATCATTTTTTCACTGAATCAGAAGGAGATCTTTCTTTCCTTGTGTCTCGCTCTCTCTCTTTCTTTTTTGTTGGCATTAAAATCTATTAACTCAACTTACATAGAGATATTTACACATTGCCCACCAGTTACACACTGCTGAAACCCTCTTCAAAGCTGTTCTACCTTCCCAGCCAGTAATTGAAGCTGCTTGTGTTCATGCCAAAAAGAGTCAATAGAGAGAGGTGAGCCTTCAGCACACTTGCTTCTGTTCCTTTGGCTATTAATGTCCTTGGCTGTGATGACTTGTTTCTTCTTGTAGCCCTTAGGAACTATCATGAAAACCTTTTCTGCAGCTGAAAGGTCTCCTGTGTTGTTTTTTAAAAGCATACACCTTTCTTCCCATCCTGCCGAGCTTCCTCGATCTTAAAGGAGACACAGAGTGGATGTCAATCAGGGAGAAGGGGGCTCATGTGTTTTCATGAAAGAGATTCAGTTGTACTGTCCTGATAAATGCAAAGTCGGCGCCAGGCGATTTTCTCTTTC
>NW_005842058.1:364364-456338 GCF_000455745.1 Alligator sinensis
AGCGCAAGACAGAGGTTCCAGTTTGGAAGGCGTACAGAAATAATGTCATCAGATGGATCATGGTTGAGATGTGCTCCCGAGTGTGTTAACCTGGTTTTCAGTCTCTCCAACCTCTATACCCTCCTACACCATCTAATGCCCTGCAGGAAAAGAAATCGAACTTCCTGAATGAGGTGAGATGGGAAAGGTGATACTTCCCCACTGGAAAACCTGGTATAAATCTGGCAGCAAGTTTTTCAAGGCACTGGACCTGAGTATCCCACTATCTTACACTGGAATTCATTCCCCTGACTGTAATGAGTGGAGAATCAGGTCTACTGGACATGTATGTGCCCCTTTTATAGTTCACCTCACACAAGTTCATTCCTGTCTTTTCTTCTGCACCAAAACGTGGCTCATGGTCCCCAGGACAGAGTGTATCTAATTTTTCCATCTACTTTCTCAGTTTATGGGCAAAGTCACCTCGAGGCAGCACGATCAGTTCACAACCTCCTTTCCTCACTCTCTGCCTAGAAAGCTGGCTATTTTTTAGACCATTTTTATTGCTCTTGGTATTGTGGTAGCACATAGAGGCTGTAGTGAGGCTCAGACTCCCATTGCACCTAATGCTATTCCAGCAAATAGCGAGAGAGAGTCCCAAAGTGCTCAAAATATGATAAGGCCAGACACATTTGGGAGGCCTGCTCTCAAGACCTGTTGCAGACACAGACTCCCTCTGCAAAATCAGGCAAGTTGCTGAACCTACAGTGCAGCTCAATTACGGATCTGTAAAAACACTTCCCCTCCTCGGAAGGATGTTGATGGGCAAAAATTCATTTGTGCCCAACGGTTGTTCAGGTAGGAGGGTGATGTAGTTACAACGATGCCTCAAATCTAACTAGACAAGACAGAAGAGAGTGCAAAAGGAGTGAAGTTCATGGAGAAGCACTTGTTGAAGATCACTGGCAGAAGTGGGACAGGCCCCCTGACGCACAGCCCCGTATCCTAGCCAGTGGATCAAATTGCCTTGCAGGCTAGCATTCATTCCTGACCATTTAAACCCCCGATGTACATCCGTTTTCAATTTTTTACCTTCTTCCTGGAATACTTCCTATCAGATCTGGGCTCTTGGTCCTTTGAAACATTGACAGTGGCCAACGGCTGGGTGAAGGAGCAGGGAAATGTATGCCTGATGAGAGCAGGAGCTTCTAATGGCAAAGCTATTTTCCTATCTATATGGTAATCTTTGTGGAGATGGTTGTCATGGTGACTCAAGGTGTTAAGGGACAACTCCATAAAGCCTGTGCTGCCTGGAGCAGGGAGACCTGGGAAGTGAGACAGAGAGTTATGGAGAAAGAGATGGAGTGATGGAGAGGACAGAAATTGATGGTGAGGAGCAGGGCACAGAGAGCAATTGATGGGAGAAAGTCGCAGAGCCAGCAATAAGGATGGCTTGAAGGCATGGGAGAAAAGGAGAGGAAGTGAGAGATGCAGAAAATAGCAGCAAGAAGGGTGACAGAAAGAGAGACCTAAGAGCATGGGGAAATGCATGACAGAAACCCTTTTGTATATTCATTTAATGTGTGGCACTAAAGATCAGAGCCTAGATGGGCTCTGTAATTACAGATCAAATTGAGTGTGCTCACTGGTCAGCTGCTGTGCTTGGGCCTGCACTGGAGAAAGCACAGATATGCAGCCAGTCTGATCCTTAGTTGTTGCAGCCGCTGCAGGATTGCATGCCTATCACTTTTCCCATCTCTTGGATGGTTCATCTAACATGTATAAGGAAGTCACAGGAACATCCTCTGTCAAGAGGAGTTGGCGGGAGAGAGAGACAGGATGGGATGTGTTCAGCCCGATGGCTTCCTTCACTAGACTTCCTTCCAGTCTTGCTTTCATCTGAACCGACTCCCGAGGCTCTCGTTATTTAGGGCCAGATACACACCAGCATTTAGGCTCCTAATTCCCACTGACCTTGAGGTAGGCACCTAAATACCTGTGTGGAGCTCAGCCACCTCCAGCTATGTGCCTGAGTGGGAAGTGGTTAGGTCAAGGTTTGGACTTACGTGATCACATGTGTGGATCTCTTGGTATTTGCTGCGATGGTGGCAATGAGTTATCTCCGCCAAGGACCAGGTGAAATGTGGCTGCTGCCTTCAGCAGAGCCAGTCTCCTTCCTCCCGTCCTCCTCTGTCCTGTCTTGACAAATGACCGTAGCTGGGGTTTGCTGTTTGAATTGGCTGTTCTCTTTATGGACTCCACTATGGTTAGGAGCTGCCCAGAAAAAGTCTCACTCACCCCTTCTCCATGCCCTTTGTCTTCCCCACGTTGCGGCAGCAGACTACCGCTAAACCCAAGCCAGGTCCCAAGATCCCTTAGAGGCCCCTTTTCAGAAGCACTAAATCTGCAAAGTAAACTCCAGTGAGAGCACTTTCCAAGGGCTGCCGGCTATGACAGATGTTATTTTATGGAACACGGCACCAGAGATGTGAAATACATAGTTCATAAACGTCAGGAGGAAGGAAGCAATATCCTAGATTGAGGTCGTTTGCTTTTTTTTTTTCTTTCTTTCTTCTTGGTGAATGCATCTTTCCAAGTAAACAGCAATCCAAGCAGAGCTATTATTTATATTATACTGGGAAGCAGCATGATCTGGGGAAGATGGCTGTTGCTGTGACTGGGGGAGACACTGGGTGGTTACAAACTGAGCAAAGGAAATTTCACCCATTGCCATATGGGTCTGTGAAGCTCATTGCTACAAGAGGGTCAAGAGCTTACCTTTCATGCTGTCCTGTGTCAATGAGGTCCATGCACATGGAAGAGGCAGCTATATATGGAAGAGACATTGTATCTATGTTGTACATTATACATGTGTGTGTGTGTGTGTGTGTGTTTAACATGCACATTTTTATAGATCCTTATTCATATAAATAAAATATGGATTCTGTAGATAATGGGAACATCCAGTAAGAAGAGTAAGATTAAAATGAAACAGAGAGAAATTATCAGGGCATATGCATCTTCCTCCTTCAGGCAAAGCCAGCCTCCAGGGCTTCGTCTAATTCAGGATTCAGTCTTCAAGAGTGGCCAGGATCACGTGCCTAAGAGCGAAGTGCAAGAACTGTTCAGTGGGCAATTATTGGATAATTTGGATAAGACCAATGTTTCCTTCTAATTATTTTTAATTTCGAGGCTTGATTATTAATGAAGCAGCTCCGTTTTGATCACTTCTGAAATGCTTGGCAATATATATATATTTTTTCCATCTTCTGGATCCTCTTATTATCCATAAAACTGGACAACAGCTTTGTTTAATCCTGCTAATATCTTACCCATAACAATGTGTTGTAGCAATGAGTTCTCCTGGCTGACTGTGTTGTGCTGCCTTCTTGAATGATGGGACCCTTAGGAACGGGGCAAGTGCAAAGCACTGCTGGCACAAAGGACACCAAAACCTATAGTAAAAAATGTCGGGGATTTAACCATGCTTGCCAACAGTGGTAATTGAAATCCTTCAACAGACCATCAGGGTGCCCAGGTGCATAGAGGAGAACAACCTGGCATGGGGTTGCAGACCTGGTGAAAAGCATTTCTGCCAAGCCTCAGCACCAAAACAAGCAGACATAGATAGCATTTAACATTAATCCCCAGTGACCAGACTCCCCGTGCCAGCCTGCGGCAGCTGGCACTGTCACATTGTTTCATGTACTGCCGGTCCAGTCATGAATAGTCATGCTGCAAAGCTGGAGCGAGGGAAAGCAATGGCCCTGGGTATTCATTTATTATAATATTATGCACTACTTGGGGTTGATCCTCTTTTCCCATTGTGGCAAGGTAGGAGTAACAATGCAAACATTTGGGCTGTGCAAATGAAAGACGTTCAGGCTATATTTTAGCAGAGGAGGAAAATCACCTCTCCGCAGCAAGAATATCAGATTAGGAACACATCACGTATATTCAGATTGATCTGTGGGGCTTCCCCCACTGATGACATTTCCATTATAATAGGCTTTGCAAGAGAGAGTTCATGCCCCAAAGAGCTTACAGTCTGCAGAAAGGAAGCATTAGACCCTCCTTTCTTCAAGAGGCGGCCCCAAGACTGTTCTCTTCCTCCTGGCTTGTCTGTTCAGATGCAAGGCCCACTGAGACATGGATTGCCCCTTTCCATGCATCTGTGCGATACTGAGCTCAGTGGAGCCCGGTTTTGGCTACGGGCTTCCCTCTGACAAGCAGTTGATAACACTGAAGCACAGAAAGATTCAGTGACTTGCCCATGGTCCATGGGAAGAGGTAGAAACTGAATGCAAAGCTCCAGAGTCCCTTCATCACCCAACCTTGGGTCTGACTTGCAAAACCTCACAAGTTTCTGCCATGTGAGGACAAGCCCAGGGTTTATGCCCCGTTTCAAGGATGTGACGTTCATTGTGCCAACCGTGAGAAATTCCTTTGATTGAAAGATTTTGCATCCCTGAAATTTTAGGCTCCTTTTTTTTCATGCAGAAAACGGTAAAAATGGCTGATTTTTGTGTCAAAGAGGGAAAAACTCAAATTTCCTCGTGTTCTCTCAGCAAAGCCATGTTTGGCTGTTAAATAGGCCAATTTCCACCTTATCTAATGCCTCCAGCTGTGATGTGAAAAGCTCCCAGGAAAAGCTGCATCTTTCGTATCATCTCTTTACTGCAAAGTTTAATTATCCTCAGCTGTTCTATTGAAATGTATTTGGCCTTCCCAGCCCTGCATGAGCAGGGGGAGCTGGGGGTCCTGTGACACCTGAGCAGGATACACTTCAGCACCCAGCTTTGGTGATTTTGCTGTGTGAGTATTTATGATGACTGCCAGAGGGAAGTTGGAATGGACTTGTTAAGCTTCAGTGATCAGGGACTGCAGGCCAAGGGGAGGGAAGGAATGGAGACATATAGTGAAAAGGGGAAAGAAGAAACTTAACATAAAAAAGAAGCCAAAACTTCTGAACCTGGCGAATAATGATGAAAGCCCGTTTATTATATCCTATAGTTATTTAGTGCATTGCATGCTTACCTGCATCCTCCTTTGCTGTCTGCGCTATTCCTTTCCTGGCATCCTACATAGCTCTGCCAGCATTTCTGAACCTTCATCCACATCCTACCCCAATGTCCACTTGCTGTTCCAATTTTGCTCTTCCAGTGTAGACTGCCAGTGGTACCACATTGCATGGGGAACTTACCATGTAGGCACGTCTCCTGGAATAGTTTTGGGATCATTAGACTCCCAGAATCATGCCTGAAAGATGGACTTCCTAAGGGAGCGAGCCTTGGGCTTGATCTGCCTGCGTCTCTCCATTTTTCTAATTGGAGCTGATCTGCATCTCTGTAGTGGGCAAGTAATAATGAATTTTGTTCCTGGTAGAGGAACGAGTAGCCTGGAATGTGCATTCATGATCAGCAAATTGCTCCCAATATCGAAAGCCCAAATTCCCTCCCCTCTTGTTCTCCAGGCAAAATCTATGGGGGGTTTATGCGTGGCAAAGATGCCCATCAATTATTTATAGAAGAACTGGATTCGTCGGTTCCTAATTTATTCACCAGCAGCTCCATGAGCTATAGAAGTCGGGGCGGGGGGGAAAGAAAGGCAAAGAGTGTGTGTGTGTGTGTGTGTGTGTGTGTGTGTCTGCTCAGCAGAGCTGCAGAAATAAATCCACTAAAGCAGGAGGGATATTAGAGAATGAGTGCTGTCAGGAGGGGAGTGAGTGCGAGTGAGCTCGGAGAAATAGGATGCTTTAATTTAAGCAGGGATTAAACGCACTTTGGAATGTCAGATCCTTAATAGCTTGTCCTAAGTCTCAGCATGTTGGAAAATATAAATGATGGAGAGGGCCTTCCTTCCCGTTAGCTATTATCAGTCGTTTCATACCGCCGTATCTATAACCCTTGATTATATCTAGCCTCTTGCTTTGTTGGCTTTGATGGGATTTAATTAATTAATTTCTGTTTGGGTGAGCACCCCCTGCTTCCCCCTACAGGCTTCTCTTATTTCCCTTCACAGTTTGGTTAGAAATTGAAACGTCGCAGCTGATGCATTTGGGGGACCTGGGGAGCAATATAGTCTGATGTCTTCCTTTTTTCCTTTCCTCTCCTTTGGTGATGTACTATATTGCACTAATGGAATATTTAAGGCAAACAATAATAGAGAAGAGACCTGAGGAATTTTCCTTGGCTTTTAATTTATCTGTCCCCCCACACACCTGTGGTTCTCACCCAGATGACACAAGTGTGAGTAACTCCTAAAGTGCCAGAGCATGCACTTGTACCTTGTACACCTAGACAATGTAGGATTCATAGATGTCATAGACATTAGGGCTGGAAGAGACCTCAGAAGATCATCGAGTCCAGCCCCCTGCCCCAGGGGCAGGAAGTCAGCTGGGGTCACAGGATCCCAGCAAGATAAACGTCCAATTGACTCTTAAAGGAGTCCAGAGTAGGTGCTTGCACCACCTCCGGCGGCAGTGTGTTCCAGGCCTTGGGGGCTCGGACAGTAAAGAAGTTGTTCCTTATGTCCAGCCTGAAACAGTCTTGGAAAAGTTTGTCACCGTTGGACCTTGTCATCCCTTGGGGCGCTCTGGTGAACAGGCTTTCCTCCAGATCCTGATGAGCACCCCTTATATAGTTATAGGCAGCCAACAGGTCCCCCCTGAGCCTGCGCTTTTCCAGGCTGAAGAGTCCCATGGCGCTCAGCCTCTCAACATAAGGCCAGTTCTCCTGCCCTCTGACCATGCATGTGGCTTTCCTCTGGACACTCTCAAGCTTCTCCACATCCTTTTTAAATTGTGGAGCCCAGAATTGGATACGGTACTCCAGCTGTGGCCTCACTAAGGCCGAGTACAGCGGGAGGATGACATCCTGGGATTTGCTAGAGAAGCATCTATGGATGCAAGCCAGAGTTTTCCTCCCTTTACCAGCTGCGACATTGCATTGGTGACTCATATTCATCTTGTGGTCAATCATGACCCCCAAGTCCCTTTCAGCTGTGGTGCTAGTAAGCGTAGCACTGCTGAGCCTATAAGTATGCTACAGATTTTTCTTCCCAAGGTGGAATACCTTGCATTTTTCGGCATTGAAGGCCATCAGGTTTTCATCCACCCGTTTTCTGAGCCTGTCAAGGTTGGCCTGGATCACCCTCCTGTCCTCAGGTATGGACACTTTTACCCAAAGTTTGGTGTTATCAGTGAACTTGGCCAGTCCACTTCTGATACTAATTTCTACATCATTAATAAAGATATTAAAGAGTATAGGCCCAAGGATGGGACCCCACTGGTCACGGTGCACCACAATGATTTACTTCCATCTCACTTCCATCAACTACCACTCTCTGAGTCCGACTCCGAAGCCAATTCCCCAGCCAGCAGACTGTGATGTAGCCAAGGCTGCAGTTGGCCAATTTTTCTATAGACGATCATGGGATACCAGATAGAAAGCTTTTTTAAAGTTGAGATATATGACGTCAATCTCTTATCCTTTCACGTGGTGATATGTCACCTGGTCATAGAAGAAGATGAGATTGGGCAGGCAAGACCTACCCGCAACAAGCCTGTGCTGGCTATCCCTCAAGAAGTTGCCTTCAGCCAGTTTATCAAGAATGGTCTTTTTGATTTTCTCCAAGATCTTCCTGGGGATGGAGGTCAGGCTGATGGGCCTGTAGTTCCCCGGATCTACTTTCCTCCATTTCTTGAAGATAGGCACCACATTGGCCTTCTTCCAGTCTTTAGGCACTTTGCATGAGCACAAGTTCTCAAAGATCAGAGCCAGTGGCCGAGCTATGATGCTTGCCTGATCCTTAAGTACCCTGGGGTGTAAACTGTCTGAGCCAGCTGACTTGAAGGTGTCCAGCCTCTCAAGGTGTTCCTTCACATGGTCTACATTGAATTAAATATCCTGGATTATTCTGTCCTGATTCAAGCCTGCATCCATACTATAGAAAGGGTGTGTTAGCTTGATTTGTGTAGACTTCATGCTCTGGTTCAGGCTGGCCACTCCTGGCTTATCAGGACTATTGTAGACACGAATCTGTTCTCCAATAGTTCCCGCATAAAACATAATAGCACAACATCTGCCAAACTTCTGCAGAAGTGCAGTGGACATAGGGTGTCTACCGGCCTTGGGAGCCTCTGAGAATCCCAACCTACACGTGCGAAGGAAGGAGTGCGTTGTATTGAACCTTTGTGAACGCCTTGACTTGAAAACTCATATCCACAAAGCCATAGTGCCCTATGTCTGAGTGAGATTTTAGGAAAGATGGCTGGGTGATAAGATCTTTCTCTGCTAGGCATCCAATGCCCCACGGAGCTGTCAATTAGATCTCTTTCTTCCATGCTTTTCCTTGTGCCAGCTGGTGTTAGCTGATCTGATGTATTCTTTCCCCGCCCCCCCGCCTCAGCATCAATTCCCCCCTTCACCAGCCTCTGTGCTAGTTTTCTTATGTATCAGTCAAGGACACAGCTATTTAAAAAAAAATAACAACAACACAACACTGAAAAGATTGAAAGATCAAGATCTCTGTCATCTAAAGGACTAAACTAATAGTATGATTGGAAAAAGCCCCATGCGGATCCTATCTGTCATATCGCTGTCAGCTTTGTGCTAAGCACCCATTAAGAGCATTTACATGAAGAACACAATCTCGTATCCAATCAAAATGTGCCCTACCATTGCCGGCACGCTGAAGGAGAGATCACTGCAAAGTCTGTCCTTTCAACATGAAATGCTCCCTTTCCTTTTTAATATTGCAGCAGATTTGAAGGCTGACAGTTTCTGTGTGCCAAAGGAAAGGATTCAGCACAGACAGTGGCAATGCAAGCTTTGCCTTCCCTGTTCTTTGCCAACATGCCTCAGTTGGGATCTGAAGTATGCACCCATTAGGTGAAACTGTTATTCTCCTGGGGGAGGATGGAGAAGTGAACAGGAATCCAGCCTCAGACTTGGGAGAAGGGAATTTAGTTTCCTACTCTGCCCTGTGCAACCTTAGGGAAAGTCATGTAGGACCATATTCATCCTTGAGTGTAGAAATACTTTTGAAGAAGGGTTGGCATGTGGTGCCAACCATACTCCCACTTATTTAAGTAAGAGGTAGATCCTAGGCACCCTGGACAATGCCCTGGGTGCCTCACAGGAACCTTAAATCCCTTTAAAAAAAACCCTGGCCAGTAACCTCTCTGAGTATCTCAGCTTCCCATATGTTCAGGGGAAAAGCTTATTTCCTCACAGGACATTAAAGGATGTGAGATACTCAGGGTACTTGGATAATAAGGGTTCAACCAGTCATGAAAAAAAAGAGTTGCAACCTGGACTTCATGAGATCCTACAACCCAGCTCCCTCCTTCCTCTGTACCTTTTCCACCCAGCCATGTGATAATCAGGAATCATTTAACCCTACTGCTTTACCTTGTCACTCACACCAACATACGATGTGTGAGTATACAAAGCCCTAAAATAAAAGACTGGCCATTTGCTTCTTATGTCAGCCTTGGCTTTCATCCACCAAATGCTTATTCTCCTCAAGGAGAGAGCTGAGGGATTCCTCTAATGAGAGGCAGTGTGTGTATTCATGGAAAACTGTCAGGCTTCAAGATCTGCATATAAGGCAGCTTTGAGGAGCATGATCTGATGTCCCAGCGGATGGAAAATCAGTCGTTCACAGCCAAGACACTGGCTTTTCCAATGCAGCCCATCGTCTTTGCTCTAGCTTCTTACATGCCGGAAAAAAATGCTTTGCAGCCCCAGATTACACTGAGCTGTAATTCCCCTGAAATCAATTGTTTCAACAGCCCTCGATGGCTCCTTTAGGTTCTCAGATGTCCCTTGGCTCTGCCTTCAGAGACTTGCTCTTCTTATCATGGCAGAGAGAAATGCTCTGAGAGGCCTGTAAAATTAAAGCATATTTTTGTATTAATGGGAGGGGGATGGCCAACATCATGCCTCTGAAGGAAGAAAAGAAGAGAAAGATTGAATCCGTGGAGGTACCAGGTGCATGCATGAAAGAACAAGGGAGGGAGGACTCCAAGGAGGGTGATGGAAGGGCGTTTACTTTATGCAGTGGGTTAAGGACTGGTCCAAAGCCACTTCAAGTAAGTGGGATTCTTTCTATTCACTTCGTGACCTGGCCCTTGATCTATAGGCTTTGGGTTAGAGGATGTTGCACTGCTGTAAATCCAAAGCCAACAATAGGAGGTGACTAATGCAAGGAAAAAGACCGAATGTTACAGGGTCCGTAGACCCAGCAGCAAAAGGAATAAACGGGTCCAGTGGATGGGAACCCAAAGCCAGCAGCATTCTCATTGAAATAAGATGCACGTTTTTTATAGTGATGGTAAGTGCCCATCTGGAAGAAGTGAGGGAAGAAAGGATGATAGAAGAAATCTGGCCTGAAGCCAGAGTGGATTGAGAAAAGCTGGGAACACACTGATAGGCAGTTGACGTGGCAAAAATTGTTGACTGGGGAGACGCAGTTACAGTAGAAAATGAATGAGAAAACAGGACCATTCATAAACAAGGAAAGGAATGAAATTAATAGTGATTGAAAACAGCTGGTATTGAACTATATTCATGTTTCAAGAAAAAAAACATAAAAGGAAGAACAATGACCTGAGTCCACATAGGTAGGAAAAAGCCGGTGAAGGAATCTATAAATCATGAATATAAGTGGGAAGCTTTAGGTCAAAAAATATCAACTGTGTTTTGCCCTGATATAATTTGGGGGCCTCTAGGATCTATACTAATGCAAATAATAAATTATAATAATCTGAAAATGATGACTAGAGACCTGGGGAAATCATATATTACTGCTCTTTTAAAAAAGATTGGTCTCTCTTAATATACCAGAGAGAGATCAGACCTAATTGAGACAGACCTGAACAGCCTTCTCAGGCCCCTAATTTATATGTTCCTGCACAGGCATATTAATAAACGGGAGGCTATCAGGTGGGGGTATATGCATCAGTCATTCAGTTAGGAGAATTAAACAGAATCACGAAGCAATCAAATTGAGTAGTAAAGAAGACAGCACAGTAACCAGTGACTTTTTTTTTAATTATCATTCCTTGGTAACCCCATTGAAACTTTAGTTGTAGGAATGTTTGTCAGAAAGTGATGACAGAAAGAGCAGTAAACATGAAGCGGGATGATAGCCAAGTACCAAAGGACTTGAAATGTTGAAAGACTGGGAGTTACAAAGACTGTTCCAGGAAGACAAATGTAGGAAAATGATGGCTTGGAAGTCTTCACAGCACAAGCCTTTGCACTGCATAAAACCACATCTGGAAACAGCAGGCACAAGAGTCAAGTTGGCAAGTCCTTGACTGTTCTTGGTGAAACTTGAAGAACAGAAAGCACCAGAGGAAAATCTTGCTGCCTAAAAAAAGCAACGTCTTTTGATTAACCTTAAACACTTAAAAGGCCTGATATTTCTCCAAAAGGCCTTGAGAACATCAAGTGAGCACAAGGAGGTGGTACAACAGCCACCTCACTCCGTCTGACAAGGGGCAAGTGACTGTCTACATTTGTAGCTGCCTGAATGCCACTGTAAATTTGTCCCTAGACTGTAGGTGCAAACTGGCCCGGTGTTATTAATATGCATGGAGTTGAGCTGATTTTTTTTTTTTTTTTTTTACCAACAGAGAATCTCTTCTTAAGGCCCTTCTCAGAGCTCTTCCTAAATTAAGCCACATTGTTCTGTGCCACCGAGGTGGCCAAAATCCCGTGCACTGCACTTCATGCTCTGCAAACATTTTCCTGATATAGGCAGAGTAAATCAAGGTGAAGCATTGACTTCCAGTTGCAGCTACAATGTGGTTGCTGTTAAGGGAACAAAGAACACCGCTCTCAAAAGACTCATTTATGTTTCTCCCTGCCACAGAAAACAGAATATTCTTGGCGATTCCCCTTCCAAATTTTCCTGACAAGTGGTCCTCCAAGAGAGAATTCAGAGAGCTGATAATGGCTTTAAAAATGAATCTGCCATTAACTAAGGTAGTTGCAACATGCTAGCAGGGTTAACGTGCAAGCTCCAGAAACTCACTGACGTGAGCCGCATGCAATGCAATAGCTGACGATCATAAGCCACCTCTTCTGTTTCAATAATCCAGGAGAAAGCTCCTACCTTGCTAACAAATGTCACTGTCTAATATAGCACAGGGTTGTCCTAAGCGGTTCTTTTCTAGTCGTAATGGCATATGTTAACGCATATTTCCAGTGAAGTGGGAGAGCTGGGGAAAAAGACAGGCAGCACTTTAGCCCTTTCCAGGAGGAAATGCTCTGGAAACTCATGACGGGGAAAATTGCTGCAAATGTGCCCCAGTCAGCTCCCCAGACGGTGTGAGTTAGTGAAACCACATTGAAGTTCACTCCAGCAAGACATGCTGAGGTTCAGCCATCTTTAGCTGTACCTCTATTTTATTTTTGTACTAGTTGTGGCTCTGGCCTATCCTTTACAAGGTGACATTTGTAGCTGTAGAGGAAGTGGCAGAACAAGCTCAAAGCTGCAGCTCAACCTGGTTAGGGGTCCTGATCATCACTGAGCTCAACACAGAAGTGCCAGGGTAAAGGTCTCTGGCTTGTGTTATGCAGGAGGTCAGACTAGAGGATCCAGTATCTTCTCCTGGCCTGAAAGCCTAGGATACACTACTTGCAACTCCTGAGATGCTTTCTTAGCTTTTCATTCGTGGTGTTACACCTGCTTACTCCATGTGAGGATCTGGCCTGTCATTTCCAATGCAAGGCAATTCCTGTTCTGCAAAGGTCTTTGCAAGCCTGATCTTGAAGAAAAAACATAAAACCTTGTTCACTCCAAGTCATTAAAGATTTCATGACAGGCATTTATTTTGCAAGAGTGGGAGTGTTAAACCCGCTGGATTTCCTTGGATAAATCCTATGTCGGCATCAAGCATCTGATTTCCTCCTTTCCCTTGACTTGCATTTTGTTTAAGGTGCTCATATTTTCAGAATAAGAAATCGGCATGCTTTAATGGCAGCATTTGTTAGGGCTGAGGCATAGTCATGCAAAGACAAGAGTGCACTTTTTCCCTTCTTTTAAATTGTGCTAGTCTCACTGCCTCTGGTTTCTGACTCAGGAGTGACATGGGCATATTGCTCGCAGGGGACAATTTCTTCCGGAAATTCAGTGTTCTGAACCAGTTTACCATGAAACAACAAGCAAGTGTCATTAACGTTCACTTTGAGAAAAAGAACAGCTTTGATAGAGTTGGCATTCGTGCGCTTTCTCCCCTTCTCCCCAGATACTGCTCCTCATGCTGAACTCATTCTGAGCCTCTTGTTCCCAGTAAAACCAGTGCAGATTTGATTCAGGGTAGCCACACATCTTAAACAAACAGTTTGCGCTTCTGAAATAAGGAAATATTTTGAATGATCGGAGGGGAAAAAATGCAGGATGTTTTACATGTTGCCAAAGAAGTGCCTAGGAAAGCATATGAAAAATCAGTATGGTCTAACTTTGCATGTAATAAGAAGACAACGGCATCTAACTATCTGATGATTCTGCTCTCAGATGCACCAGGTTCACCCGGATGTAACTCCAGTGACTTTATTGGAGTTACTCCTGATCTGCACAAGTGTAAAGGGAAAAAGGCTTGAACTCCCCAGCAAATTGTCCCTAAGCTTCTGGGAGGCACCTTTATTTGCTGACTGATCTAGATGTTCAGAGCAGAAGTGGATGAAGTGAAAGAAGACCTCCTGTTTGCATATGCACTTACAAAGCACTTGTAATCAGAAGGCTCTGTTTGTGTGCATGTTTTTACTTTTTGTCACACATAGAAATGAAGGTGCTATGTGTTAGGCAGGGCCCAATCTAAAATCCAAGCCAAATGCAAAATAAGGGACATGTAAAGGCCGCACTGAAATTAAATGTCCAACTATAGAAGGGCATGTGGCAATTGAATGGCACAGGGACTTTGCATTGACCCTAATCTAAGTGTGATGAATCAGTGTCCAGCATTTGAAGTAAAAGGGAATTTCATTACTTGCAGTAGGATAGTGGTCATCATCTCTGGAACTGCAGAGGTGAATACCACTGGGGAGAATATTCTGACCCTATTTAAATCAATTGAAGAAATCCCATTGACCAGGCGACCTGGGTTTCACATTGGACTTGTTTTTAAAAAGTTACAGATAATCCTAAAGGATCCATTTTTACTAGGTTTTAAAAAATAATAATAATTGTTTTCCATCTCCAACCTTTTCAAGATGTCAGCAGTATCTTTCTCAACCTGCAAAATTCCAGTCGACGTAATGGCTGCGATTTGCACTTAATCTGCATGGCCCGATGAACAACTCTGAAACCTTCTGTTGAAAAGAGCTGGGGTTTGCTTGCAGCTGTTGTGAAGACTGGAATTGTCAGCACAAAATGTAGAAAAATGGACACTTAAAAAATCTTGACCAGCTTGACGATCACACAGATGGGGAACAAATCTGACTTTCTAGCCAAGACAGTTGCAAAATTTACACACATGGCTAAATTGAGTTTTGGGTCCAGATTCTCTGCTTATGCAAATATATAGGTCTGCTAACTGAAGTAGAGCTACGCTGATTTATACCAGCTGAAGTATCAACCCAAAATTAATTCAGCAGCTGGCCACAGTGCTGAATTTGGCCTATTGCTGCTACCCTGTAATGTGGAATTATTGCATGTGTTTTGCAACCTGTCCCCAAACACCTTTTCCTCGCTATCACTTCTAGGGTTTCAGACTGCATACCTGTGAGACCCTGTGTTTTGATCCTGGGGAGCACTCAGCACAAGTCCCATATTGCATGCGTTGCTTGTCACAGCTTTCTCAAGCACATCAGCAGAAGTGATTAGGTGTCACTACAACAGTGGCCCAGAATAGGGTTATTAGGAGCTGTCACTGCTTTTTTCCAAAGTAATTTGTCTACATCATTTGTTGCTGGACAAGGAAATCTCTTGCTGACAGAATTACCTGGGCGCTGAAAAAAAAATCCAGCAACCAAATTCTGTGGCTAGCAGACACGACTCTTTTTATGAGAAATGCCTACGCTCTGGCACTGGGAGGCGTTTTTCCATGAGACCCTAGGACACTGTAATTTTACTTTTAGGGATGTCATTCCTGGAAATCCCATGCCTTCATCGTTCCCTTAGATCTCCACTACTCTGGGCTTCTCTTAGAAACTCTCAGTTATATTTTGCCTGGGGTGCTTTCGGTTTAGTCAGCTAACTTTATTTCTTTTAATCTGTAATTTCATCTTTCTTTTTTTTTTTTAACTCAGTTGGCAGACTCTGAATTGGTTTGTATCTTGGCCAAGGTGAAAATGAGGCCAGGAACAAGATCTAGACTGAAAGAAACAGATATTGCAGGGGTATTTTTCATCTTCCTGCCCTATTATAAGACAATTAGGGCTCCGCCCTCTATTTGCTTCTTTCGGATGGTCAGAAATTAGCAGATAAAACCCAGTAGCAATTTGTCCCATGTATTCTTCATTGACACTGGGCCTCCTTCAGTGATGTACGAGGAACTTAGCTATGCAGAAGACCAGAGTTTTCATTTTGCTTTCTATGCTGAGAGGTAGGTAGGACTGATTAAAAAATTAATTGCCGTCTCCTGCTTCTTTGGTTCTTCTTTGTGCGGGCAAATAAAGATGAGTATATAGTAGGAAGCCTGCTGGTCTGAATCTCGCATTTTATTCTGAAAATAGTCAGTAGCTGCATTTAAAGAACCACCAAGAAAAGGAAGTGTAGCTGAAACCTAAATGTGATTGAAACTGCACAATGGAATTACTTGATTCAGAACTTATAGAAAAGTGACAAGAATTTCCCTTATATTTTTTATTTGAAAGATAGCAACGGCCAGGAGCACAGAACATTACTTCAATAATGACTCAAAAGGAGAGAAATCTTTGTATCCCCCAAATTACCTGGATGTCTCTTAGCTAAGGCTGTCTTGACCTCAGGTTTACAGAGTCAAGTTTACCTCCAATTTACAGTCTCTCTGATTCAGCAAAGGTTTGACTGATTTAAGCAAAGGTTTAACTTTACTTATGGAGAGCCACTGGTAGCAAAGCCATCCAGACAACTCACTTGGCTCCAAAGATGTGAATTTGAACCTTGCTCCAGACTCGTGCTGAAGGCTTCCCCCAGTAAACCTAGCATTCAACTAGAAACCTAGTCACTGGGAAGAGGAGTTCAAAGGCAGCTAGATGTCCTGTTGTCTACAAAAGACTGGTGCACCCTAACCATAATAGCTTGATAGGCTTAAGATGGACCTTTGACTTTTCTATAACTTGATTCACACACCCAAGTCTCTTGGGTGCCAACGTTAAACGCATAGACAAATGCACCTGCTAGACAGGAGTGGATTGAAGTATGTGCTTTACTTAATGACTCAAGCCCTCAGCTTGTAAAACCTGACAAGTTCACAGAAGTTGGAAGGGAAAATTAGTTACTTTATTTTTTAAACTCTTCTCTAGCTAACCCATGCCCATAGACAGCTGTCTTTGGGGAAGGGAAAAAAAGAAAAGAACAAACAAACAGAAATTGGACCCAAGATCTTTGCACATAGTGCTCACAGCAAACAAATAAAGAATGACAGATAACCAAAAAGAAGGGGGAGGAAATTGTGCTTCTCTCTAGCAGTACCACAAAAGGCCCATCACTCTGGTTTCCTGGTAATTACTAGCTTCCCCATCCATGGGTTACCTTATATTAATTAACTTTATTTATTACCATTGGCAGAGTGCCCGCTACAGTAAATCAAGCAATTAGCACCCTCATATATTGCACTCAGAAAAGAGGCAACCAGGTGCCAGAAAGGATTTGCCTTGCACTTCATGTTTTACTCAATGCCTCCCTATTTTGCAACAGCTTTGGGGTTACAGCTGCAGTTTTATTCTACAAGGTGGTGGTGTTTTGTCAGAGAATCAAGGTTTGTTTCGGTAGATCTCGTTCAGGTTAGCAGCTCTTTAAGGTCTTAAGTGTGCCAGGAGCAGTCCTTTGCACTCTCCTACAGGTGCATGAATTCCTATTGATTTCTGCATTATGCTAGCAAAGCCCAGTGTTTTGTGAAGCCACCCAGCTTTCTACAGACCTGTGCTTCAGTCCTCCCTCCTATAAGTGCAAGGTAGCAGTTCTTTCTTCATCTGTTTAAAAGAAATGAAAGCACTATTCTCTTACTATGTGACAAACATCAGCGGATCAAGATTTTGGTTGAGGTCTTCACGTTCTAAAAATAATGCCAAAAAACAGAGCTGGTAATGGTGGTGTATATTTTGCATGAAATATTTCCAAAGAAACCATGATTTTTTTTTTTAATTTTCTGAGGAATGATTTTAAACTTGCAAATTTTGATTTTTTTCCCCACCCCCCAAATGGCCTATCTTCTTTCCCTTTCTCTCTCTTTACTTTCTCCCTTTTTCCTATGAGAAATAATAACAAAAAATGAGTATGTACTCAGAGATCTTCATCTTGCACATGTATACATTATCAATAAAGAAGGGGATACTTCTTATTGGTAGAAGTGAAAAGCAGTGAAAACAAAAGACTAGTTGTATGCCAGGTTCAAATATTTCAAAGTTGGTTTTGTTGCTACCAGCTCCCAACACATCCCTTTCCCCCCTCCACAAAAAAATTGTCAATATATTCTTCGAAGTTGTGACTCAAAAGTACAAGTCAATAACTATTTTGATGATCTTTTTGATAAATATATTGATAAGAAATAAATATATTGATGAGAGGCACCTATTTAAAACTAAATATAAGAGATAAATATATTGATGAGAGACACCTATTTAAAACTTTTATTTTTTTTTTTCACTTGGAAAACCAAGCATGCTGACTGCACTGCACAAAATGTAAACTTCTGATTGATTCTAGTGAAAAGCACGTGCTGGATACTAGAGCTGCGATAATTTTTAAGCCATTTAATTTTTGTCTCATAAACTCATGCTTTAATCACTTTGGGATTGCTGGGCCTTGGGACCATCTGAAATTCTCCCTCCTGTTTCTATCAGGATTGGCTGTTTCTCCATCCTTAAAATGCACTGGATTTATTTGTATGAGTTCATGAATGAGTTGCTGAGGTCTTGCGGTGTTTCACTCCCGAGTGCTGTCTCCTCCTATTCCCTAGGGCAGGGGAAGAAGTGGTCTGATATTAACCCCAAATGGATGGTTTCTCCTTGCCCTGCAGGGAGGAACTGCTTAGGCTCTACCAGCGTGGTCTCACAAAGACCTTTGTATGCTGCCAATTCTGATTTAATTATATAGTGAGAAATAAAATGCAAAGAAAGGAAGCGGGAAGGAAAAACCCATGGAGGCATCCGAAGGGGGCTCTTGGATCATTAAAGCAAGGCGATTGCAGCGTGCTGCTAATTACAGGGAAAAATACGGCCATCCCTGGAGGAGCAGGAGAGTGAGAAAGGCTCATAAAACCTACAATATGGTTTGGAACATTTTCTGCTTTTGAAAATTTTTCTTCATCGGTTTTTTTGTTTTTGGGGTTTTTTTGCTTTCTGTCGCTCAAAAAAAATCTTTGGAGTTTGTCATGAGTTTGTTGCATTCTCTAGCAACTGGAAACCTGGGCTTGGTAAGTGTGGGGAGGAGGTGCAACTAATGCTAACATGGAGCGAAGTGAGTAAATGGCATAGATCAGAGAATCTGGGTGCCTGCAACAAGAAAGTAGAGGCAACAGCCCACGACAACCCTTCTCTCCCATGTCCTGGGTTCTTATTTTCCCCTGATGCATTGTTTTCTATTTATCTTGGCTCCATGCTTCAGACACTGGCCTCGGATTCAGGGAATCTGGGTTCACTTCCTGCTTTGCAAAAGGCTCCTTGGCCGTTGAATTCCCCCCTGGTCACCGGCAACCTTCCAAGATCTGTGCAGCACTTAAATCTTAGGTAAAAGCTTATGTGGCAATAGCACAGTCCCTTGTGCTAATCCTCTGCAGAGGACTGAATTTTGCCCTGTGTGGCTGCAGGCTATGCTGTAATCAGAGGCTCAGTTGTAACATGTGCAGACATCCCCAAGCTATCTTTGATCTCACTCACTACTGCCAACAGCAGTGAAGACGCATCAGTACAGACTTCACCACAGGCTGTCTGAGTAAGGGCTCAAGGGACTGCGAGGACTGTGCTGAAGCCTGTGCCATTGGGGTATCTCTGCAGCTGGTACCCAAGCTGGCTCAATTTAAAATTGCTTCCTTTACACCTCCTGACGTCAGCGGGGACATACCCAGCTTGCCAGTCTCCAGAGTTTCGAGTCTCAGTCTGTTATATAAGTCTGGTTGAATGACCCAAATGATGGCTTCCCCTTTGATGTCCCTTCGGAGGCCATCAAGCAGCTGAACGGATTTGGCCGCTGGAAAATTCTCCCCGAGGCTCAGCCTGCATTTCCCCCTCTCTCCGCTGCACACAGCTAATGCTGGCTTACGCTTTCCCTGATTGCCTTGTCTTTCTCCATACATGTTCCAAGCTGCAGCTTGTCCAGTTGGTGTGAACTCAGAGAATCTCGGAGAAGCGATGAGAAAAGCCCAGAGCTCAGACCGTTTCCACTTCTGTCTACAACTTGCTGCATGAGACACACGACAGGTGAGGAATATGCTGTCCTCAGCCAAGCTCCTTTGCTCATGCATTATTTGAATGGTTTCCTAAACAGTTCTGCAAAGAAGTCCTATAATGAAAGGAGTGGTTTCCTTTGGCACTTTTCCCAGACCTACCCAAACAGAAGGCTGCTGACCTAAGGCTGTTAAACACTTTGATGTATGGCCATGTCTCCTTAAGTAGAAGATCCATATTCTTAAACTAAGCTGCCACAACACCGGGACATTATGAACTCTCTGAACCAATTGAATCTTACAAATGAGCCATTAGTTGACTGTATGGAACATTGGGTTCCATAAGCCTGCGGGATCTCCTGTTAAATAAGATATTCATTGTTGTCCACATACCCCGCAGGCTGTTATGCGTTAATTTTAATCCAATTTGTCTTATCCATTTTTTCCCCCCCCTTGAACACGCTAATCCAAAAAAAAACCCCATGCACAGAACCCTGCTCTCTGATTTTACATTTACTGTATAAACACAAATTAGCTTAGCTGCCCCACTGAAATTAAATACACAATCAATCAAGATTTCTGAGAGTCG
This sequence comes from Alligator sinensis, assembly GCF_000455745.1. Lineage (NCBI taxonomy): Eukaryota > Metazoa > Chordata > Crocodylia > Alligatoridae > Alligator > Alligator sinensis. The sequence continues at coordinate 384,473 of NW_005842058.1, forward strand.
CATTTTATGGAGAAAGGTTATCTGGAAATCCACCGTCAGGTCATCTCTGAAGACCCCATAGCCACAGTAACACAATTAGAGGCACAAATAAGCACGCACCGCTCCGGTGCTCTGATTCGGAGCACAATCCAACCCATTATGGTCTAGGGAAAGGGTCCCATGACTTCCAGAGTGGCGATAGGGGGTCTTACTTAAACACTGAAGTGTTGTATAGGCCGCAGACGTGCCTCGTTCCCAGATGGCCTGCATTATCAAGGAGCGTTTCCCCGAGCTTTGGAGAGCATTTCATTGACGTTCTGTGGGTGAGACGAGCACTTGCAAGATTTAACCTAAAAAAAGAAAACCCCAGACAAAGGATAAAAATGAAAGATTTCAATCGTACAAAGATAAAATTGTTGGGCAGCCGGCACTGCACATGGCAAGTGCCCCAGAGGATATTTAAACACCCACTACATTTCAGAGGAGCTTCTTGTCTCTCAGATGTGCATTGCCTCTCCCTGCGCCTAACATTTTTGCTCCCTTGACAGATCTAATCTGTCTTGCAACATTGTCTGCATGCAGAAGTGTGAAACTGAGGTCATTATTGCAGGGAGGGAAAATTTACGGGTAATTTATTCCATGACAGAAAGGAAAAAGGACTCAAACTCAGGAGAGCACCATGAATAATTACAGTTTTACTCTATGACATGCTCTTGAGGCCACCTTTAGCCACCTCTCAGCATTTTTGCTGGCACTTGATCCATAGGTTTAACTTTTAAACTTCTCTCCCTGTTAACCAAGTAACAATGAAGATGTGCGAGGCAGGGAAGGCTTGGGATCAAATAATGGAATATGTGTTTGCAGCATATTGCTGAACCATTAGATGTCTCCTTGGTCCTGGGCATGACCATAAACTGCAGCTGGTGGCAATGTGATGGGGTGGCTCATGGTGGGGTAGCTCCTATACAATACCCCAATATTGCAACCTCCAGAGTAAGGTGAGTATAAGGCACCTCAAAACCCTGGCCCCTGCTGCCTTCTGGGTACTCCTTGGTTGGCCAAAGGCTAGGGGACATCACCTTGATAGAAACATGCCCTCGCTGAGATGTTAGGCAGTCAGCAGCCGTATTCTCTGTTGCTCTCTGGCAGAAGCTACAGCCATCAAGGCACTGAACATCTGGACTTGGTCTGGCCTTTAGGCTCTGTCTTAGTGGTCTATAGTGGGGATGTAGGTCTTGGGCAGCCTCCACTCCATGATCTTGCCTAGGCATATGAGTCAAAGGTCTTGGTGTGATGGTTGCAGGACTCCATACAAGCAGATTCACTAGGCACCTGACCATACCTTTTATGCAGACAACGTGATCCAGAGGACTGATGGTTGCCTACAGATGCCTCCATCTGCTATAAAGAATTCAGGACTGGTAGGCAAAAGAGACAAAGCCAGAACTCAACATAGGTGCCAATACATATATCATGACAATTAAAGAACAAGAAGGAGCAGTAAAAACTGAGATGTTTTTAATCTACGGCAAAAAGCATTATCAATTTGAAAAATACATAAAGCTGACTTAGAAGAACAGAGTACTTGGATTAAAACATGTCCACACACAACATATCAACTATAGATGGTTGAGCAACTTATTTTATTTGAGGCTAAAAAAAAAAAATGGAATAAAATGAAAAATGTCTGGGGTTTTTTCTAAATTTTGGTCATGAGACAGATATATGAGGGAAAAGCCAAAAATCTTAGAGCTCTCATTTTGAAGATTTGGGGCTTTGGGGCACTCAGTTCAAAGCAGCGGAAGTGTACTTGTTAACAATGCTCCCTTATCAAAAATGAGTGAGAATAAACACTGTGTTTCAACCAAAAAACCTCTGATGAGCTTTTGGACAGGCTGTCAAAAAGCTACCGGCAAGCAGTACCTTTTGGTACGGACAACCCCCAGACCAGCTCTTAAAATGTGCAAATCTCTCTAGTTCCACCGGCTTCTGAGCCCTTCGCTGTGCTTATAAGGAAGAACAGCTCCATAGCACATTTTTAATCCAATGACTCATCTAGTCTCACAGGTATAAATGGCATTAATTATCTGATTCTGATCTCACACAGGTGAAAATCAGAAAATAGTCCATGAACGCCAAGGGAAATATTCTGGTGTCTGCAAGGAGAATGAGACCCAGTGGAATATGAAACTGTTATAAATGGAACCACATCCAAGTCACGTGGTTTAGCTGCTTTTGCATAATCATGCCGAAAAAGAAGAGGAACTACACCGGCTGTTCCAACAGAGTACGATGAGCGGTAATGGGATGAGCAAAGCGAAAAATAGCGGAGAACAACTCTCTATACCTGACTCCGACACTCCTACAAAGATCTTGACCATGTTTTAGTGAACGTCTGACTTGCCCGCATCAGAGTGAATCTCTCTGGACAGGGCTTGTCAGAGGGGAGGGCGATGAGAGATTTTTCTGTTTCTCTGCAATTTTCATGAGCACACGGCATTTCCCCCTCATTAAAAATTGAAGGAAAATAAATAATGAATAATTGCTGGTGGTAATTACCCAAATTTCAGTATTTATAGAAAGCTGGCACCTTGTGAATATTGGATGGGCTGTGATTATCTCCATAGGTGCTTCCTAATTATCAGCAGAACTCTGCATTACTCCGCTGTTTTTCAATCTTTAATGTGTAAAGAAATTGCTATTTTTTTCTCTGCAACAGAGGGCAACAGAAAATAGCTCCCCATTTTCCCCCACTGAAGAATTAGGGGTTGAAGAAAACAGGGTTGGAAATGATCAACTTTGCCCCAATCTACCTGTCTCTAGTGGGTTATGGAATAGAGAAAATCCCACACAATTTACTGATTCGTTTTGATGCACTGGCTGGGGGAGTAGTTAGCTGATTGCACGATTTCACAATGATTACACACTTAATTTATACAACACAATTTTATTTTAAAACTCTTTGCTACGTATATAACACTGCTTAGCTTTAAGAAACACCACAAACATTAAAAACACAATAACTACATATATCAGAAACAATGCTCCGAATGCACTTCCTTCCCAAACAATGCTATAAGAATTAGTGTTACAAAAACAACTACAATTACAACTCAAAGTTAAATTTGAATCAATACTGTTATTTTTCATAATATACTTACAATCCTAGAATTCCGAGAAGCCAAATACCAAAATATGGTTTCATTCCTCAGTAGTACGATTTAATGGGTTGGCCTCAGTAGTACGGTTCAATGGGCTCGCCTCAGCAATACAATTCAATAGGCTGGCCTCAGCAATACGATTCAATGAGCTGGGCTCAGCAGTGATAGGACTAAGTCCCCTTCCTTCAGTCCCTTTCGGGCTCTCCGCAGCTTCAGCGTGAACTAAGAGATTCGTGTTCACGGAGAGGTTGGGTCAGGTGATCAATCTGGTCCGGGCTACACTTGCGACTCTTCCTTCGTTGTTCTGCAAGTGAAGTCACCTCCAAATTGGGACAGTAAGTTACAGGTTTTTATTGAGTGAGCTGCCGTCAGTGGGCTCCTCCTACTCAATTTGTCACAACTCCCAAATTTGGGCTCAGATCTTACTCAACAGAAATTACCTTTGTTGAGCATTTTAAATTACTCTTGGGGAGACTTCTTCCATATCACTGTAAATACCTTTTTTTTTACCAGTCTGGTTAAAAGGCCCTAGGCTTTGATGTCTCGGAACTCAGGATATTTGCTTTCTTTGTAAAAGACTTCTAAAGATACAATTTAAATTAAGGCTTTAAGTGAAGTCAGGACATTTTACACGTAGCCCCAAAACAATGAGCTAGATAAGGAGATAAATCCTATCTTCTTCCTGAAACTGGCTAATGGGCAACCTTTACAAACATTCAAACTATTTCATTCAATATGACACTACCCTTGTTTCACATCAAGAATCTGATGGGAATGCTTTAGAAGGTGACGGCATGTACATACGGCAATGATGGGGCCCTGACCGCTCATTGCTCTCTCACTTCAGGCCTGTCAAGAGTCATGTCCCATCACAAGAAAAAAACCCCCACCGTGTCTTAGATCAGTTCTTTGTGATCGATCAGCAAGACCCACGAGTACCAGCAAAGGCTTGTGATGCCAGGGACAATGTGGTATTGGGGTGAGGTTGAGAACTGGGGTTAGATTATATATGCCGTGCAGTGGCCTGTGTGGTTTGGTGTCACGTCTTCAGGACTCGCGCTCTAGTGTTGCAATCCAAATGGCCGCTAAAGTTAAATGTCTTTTTATTTAAGTCAGTGTGCAACAATGGACCCCTTCCAGGTCATTTCAGAGGCAAGTGGATGGGGTAAGCTAGTGGGAGATGAGGAGGAAATAACTAAGACTTAAATGAAAGACGAAGAAATAGAGAAGGAAAGGAAAGAATTGGAAAGAACAACACAGTTTCAATCTGGAGCCCGACAAGAGAGACTTGTCAGATCAAATTAATAAAAATATTGGTGTTTTTTTAAAATATGTTTATATTTTAGAAGCCCAAATAAGCTGCACGAGCCATTTGCTATTGAAGTCCTTACCAAATGCTTTTGACTCCTCCGTAACCAAGAGAGACTAAGCAATACCTTGGCTAACCATCCTGCAATCCAGATTGCAGGATACTGCTCTGAACAGTAACAAGGGTCCGTGGCAGAGCACTTGCCTCCGTTTTATTCTAATTCTTTGTCACCACGATTCCACAGCAAACAGAAGCTGCGCCGCAATTAAATTACATTAAATTTGATGAGATTAAAACCAAGGAAAGCAACGCTACTCTTGCAAAAGGAGGAGAGGAGAAATGAAACCTCTCATGATAGAATGACTTCAGCTTAGAAATTCAAGAAACAAATTTATCTAGATGGAAAAAGGAAGATGGAATAAACCTGAATACAGTGGGAAATCTTAAGAGAGAATTACAAGTGTGGGAGATTCATCGGAGGATATAATTGCAACATGTATATTGATTTTATATGGATACGAAAACAAATGTTTGTGGGGATTGAGCTGGGTTTATTACATTTATTTCCCCACAGAGCTGCCTTTCCTCCATTAGAAAAGAATAAACCATGTTCTTAAATGCATTGTTTTTGGAGAGAAGCTTATTAAGTTATTGCCTGATCCCACCGGTTCTGTCTTCTTGCAAATTGGCATGTTTGGGGTTAGGTTACTTTCTTCAAGGCAGTCAGCCAGGCCACTGATTTGCTTTTTTTTTCTTTTTAAATTCTCAATTAATTGTATTTTGATGGTGCTCAGGGGCCTGACTCTGGGATTGGGACCCTGCTATGCTGACTGCACACCAGTGAAAGCCAGTAAGGCAGATGTGCTTCACTTGAGTGATTTACTGGTGGAATTAGTTATAACTGCATGAATTTCTGTCCTATTGGGGGTGGGGGGGCGGAAAAAAACTTACAGTCCTCCTCCATAAGCCACTGAAGTCAAATGAGGTCTTTGAACTGACTTGGCTGGGCTTTGATTTCTACCCGATGGGAAAGAAAGCAGTTGGATATAACTCAAAGACTTGAGAGCGCATGCTTAGTATGACAATGAGAAGACCGAGCAAACCCACTGCTAAGAGGATACACTAAGAAAAGAGATGCCTGCAGGCAGATAAACATTTAAAATGTGCCTAGAGATGCTGCTCCAGAAAACACAGCATTGTTTATAAGCCTTGCAGGGCTCAGGCCAGTTGTGCACTGCAAATGGTTGCTAGGAGGTAGCTCTTCACATGTAGATCTTAGCATTCACAGTCTCAGTCTCTGGACTTGGGTACACTGCAATGAGGGGTTGTGACTGCAGCACACAAAGGCCTCCGTATAACAGCTTTAATCTAGCTAGCTTGTGTTGCCATTGCAGTCAGATGTGGCTCGTTTGTATAAGCACAGTTTGTATGAGCCCACCAAGGACCCCAGATTTGTGTTTGTATGGGTATGTGTAGCCATTGCGGTCATTGTGGGTATAGGTAGCCATTGCAGTCAAAATGTAGCTCATTTGTATGAGCCCACCAAAGACCCCAGGTACATGTTTGTTTGGCTGTCGTGAGCCAAAGTCCATGGCACCACATCTTTATTGCTAGACAAAAGCCAGCACGGGGTGCTGATGCACACTGAAACTCCACTACCTAAGAGCTGGGTAGAAGTAGCCCTTGGCACTTTAACACAGGCAGAAACTTTGCCTACAAACAAAGCACTTGGGCACCATTAATACCTGGGTTGGCAGGTGAAAATTAGTTTTTTCCAGGTGACAGGTGGAGAAACTGAGTCACTGAGCACACACATGACCTGCTAGCATTTGCACTGCTAGTGAGAGGCAGATCTGTGAACTGAACCCTGTGATCCTGGCCCATCTACCACCCTGAGACACTCAGGCCACAGGCTGTCAGACGCAATGATCCAGAGCAGGCACCACATGCACATAATGCTGAAATGACTTCTGGAAAAATAATCGTGAGCTGAAGGAGCCTCCCCCGCACCCAGAGGACCATAAAACACTTTTTTATTCAGCAGCACAATACCTTGGGTTATGTAAATTATTCCAAATTAATCCTGCACGTTCCTAAATCTCTTGGTAGCTTTTCTAAAGTAACTAATATGCTGCTTAATCACATCTCCTGTGTGGCTTTATATGTCACAGAAACAACACTTCCCATTATGATTGATTGGGATTTAAGTTCTGATTTCTCTTGGAACATAATCAGTCCTGAACGAGAGATTTTTACAGTGACAATTAAAATAATGAAAGTGAACTTTAAATGACATTCAAACCTCATCACCTGCTTCTGGCTCCAGCTTTCCACTCCCCCCACATTGCATTGTGGGAACTGTGCAATTTAAGCACCATCCACTGCAGTGTGATTGTGCTGGATCCTTTCCACGTGTGGAGCCAGGACATGGCACTTGAGTCCTAACAGGGGATTTCTGAGAAGCTATCGGTGCCCGCAATTAGAGTTTGATTTAAAGAGCTCATTGTTTTGGGTGCACCTTTGATGACCAGAGGACTGGAAGAGGTCTCCTAGTCCAATTTGCTGCATTTTCAGGAATCCTCAAAATTGCCACTTCCAACCCTCACCTAAGTACTATCAATAATCTGGACCAGATTTCTGAGTGCCAATCCCAGGAGAGCCTTAATCTTACATGGCTTTTAAAAGAAACTCCTTTGAATAGTTATGGGACATAATCACAAGATTTCTATTGATTGCTGGATATTTATTCTTGTTACAGTGAATATTTATATTAAGAAGCACTTTCAGGCCTGTGCGTGATCAGGGCCACACCATGATGGGCACTGCACAGACAGGGAATGCATGCAAGGCTGGACTGAAGACCCTTTGACATCATGAGGCGTGTTCCCACTTGTGTGGACCTCCATCAGTCCCATAAAGCATAGTCAGGGGTGCTGTGCTGCAGAGCCCAGTGGTGAATTGTTGCACGTACAAGCCCAATGTAAAATGCAAGGAGTGGGGACCTGGGGCTAGTACCTAGAGAAGTGAATAGTGGAGGAAGACTCAGCATTTTACATGATCAAGCCCTTGGGACCACATTACTATGAGCACTGTGGCAGGCCACACAGATCACTACTAATACAGCATCTTAGAGGGGACTGTGCTCATAATTACGTGGTAGGCAGTGCCTCCTGGATCAACCCAGCCGCACTGTCCCCACGAGTAAGGCACTGAGCACCAAGGGGGTCTGAAATCTGGGTGTCCTGAGCTGAGCTCAGCTTGTGCTTGCATGTAGGAATGCAGCAATCTGCAACCGGCATCTCTACACTGGGCCAGGGGGCACGTGTCATGCCAGTCTCCTAAGCCTTCCCTGCAAGAACTATAAAGGTGTGTACAGAAGTGCTCCATGCATGCTATAATTTAGGGGTGTACTTGGTAGCTGTGTTCATCTGAGACAATACTCTCGTGGACCCAGAGGGACAGCCTGCCATTGTCAGCTCCCTCTGTGCAAAAATGAAGTTTATTTCCTACCTATGGGGGCTTTTTAGCATCTTGTACCATCTACACTTTTCCCAGAGCCTGACGAAGGGACTTTGATCCCAAAAGCTCGCAGAAAAGGACAATTTTCTTGCTGTTTTCCAGTTGGTCTAATAAAAGGCATCATTCTGGAACCAAGAGTTCTAGTTTTTTTGTACACTGTAATTTAGAGCACTTTTGACAGCATGTGGGCCACCCTAAAACCTCAGCTCTTGCGGCCTGGCGGGTTATCCCAGTGATGAGGAACAGCCTAGCGGAGCACACCCCAAAGGAAGATTGCTTTTTACAGGTAATGGAGCAAAGACCCTGGTGCTTCCTAGTGAATTGGGAACTAAGTGGGGGGAGTTGTAGCAGGGCACTGGGATGCACTTGCTGCTTTAACAGAGCAAGCAGCCTGAGAGCCTGCTTGCAGGTGGCAGAGGGGAGCTAAGGAGGGACTCCCCTGACTGGCTCAGGCTGCAGTTATATAAGCCCAGAGCCACCAGTTGCTCTTAAGTAGAGGAGCTCCTGGTTGCAGTGGTCCAGAAGTGACCTGGATTTTGGGCTGAGTAGCTCTGCAGGCCTGAGAGCAGAGGCAAGTTCCTTGGACTGGGGAAGACTGGGTTTACAGGTGAGTGGCCTTTGTTTCTCTTAACCCCCTGGAAGGATTGAGAGGTTGGCCAGCAGGTGATGGTGCTTCTTGTTTAATTGAGTTAGCCCATGTGTTTAGCCTTGAGCCCTGCTGAAGGCCTGTTGTAGAGGACCAGTAGTCTGGGAGCTGCAGACTAGAGCCTAGAAAGGCTGAGACCCGGGCTGAAAGGTCCCAGAGCCCAGGGGAAGGTGGAGCTCAGCCATAGGGTATGTGAGCCCTGAGTGGGCCAAGCTGGACTAGAGGGGCTGGGGGAGGGCCTGTGTGCAGGACTGGGGGTCTGGGAGAGGGACTGTGTGGGACTGGGGGTCCAACAGTGCTGAGATAGAGTAAAGTACCAAAGGGTCTGGGGGACCAAGTGTATAAAAAGAAAAGATCCATGTCTGCAAAGCTTGGGGTGCACTGTATGTATGAGTGGTGAAGGAGCTTTTCAACTTGCCCTTAAGCATCTTGGTGCCTAGTGGAGAGGGATTTACCAAGCCTGAGGGCTGGATTGAGACTCATGGGGTTTCAGGAGACCTGGTGGGATTTTTATTTGGGATTAGGGCTCACTCTAAAACCTGTTGGAGGCCTCTCCTGTGGCTGCAGGGCCTGAGTCACTAGCTGGGAACAAAAAGGTTGGTAGTTCAGGTCTGGGGGTGGGCAAGTGAGCATAACTCTGGCCTCTTGGTAGCATCCCTGAACCAGCTTTATAATATTGCTATATTCAGGGGTGGTGGCATTGGAGCTTGAGCCACGAGGGGCCTTGCAGCTGCCTCTGGCAACGAGCCTGTCACGCAACACTATAAAGTTACAGTGCTCCTAATAATGATAGCAGGGCAGCATTTGAAGAGTGCCTCTGAGTTTCCCTGCACTTTCCTAGCTAGGAGGCAGGCATTATTCTGCAGGCTCCTGGGGCTTCTCCACCAGTCAGAAACTGGACCAGCATACAGAAGCTATTGAAAGTGCTGTAAAATACAGCGCTTCAAATTTTTAATACCTCATTTACCAAGGGTTAACTTCAAAGCTCTGCACCCATTTTTAAAGTGCTGTAAAGCCATGTGCTTTTTAAAGTGACAGCAGTACAGCACTTTAAACAGCCAAAAACAAAAACATCCACTCTTCTGTATGCACCCTAAAAGCACTGGGCTGTATTTATATAGGTGTCAGAGGGTGAGCTGGAAAGATGCTGATTTGGTACCTGCTTGGGTTGCTTTGGAGTTCAGCCCTGCCTGACTGTGTTTGCTGCCTTGTCTGTGTGTGGAGCTGTCAGAAAATCTGGTGGCTGCTGAATAGATATCAAAGAAACACCTGGCAGTGCAATTAGACTCGTTAAGTAACCTCCACTCCTGTGGCAGAGGCAGGCAGCATAAAAGGGGACTCTGCTTGATGCCTGAGGCATGCACAATGAATGCTCCCCCTGGATGGCATGATCACCACTTCAGCCAGCTGTGTGCTGCTTGCCACTACGAGAGAGGCAGCTCAGCAGGCCACCTGGAAAGTGCTGCGTGGAGCGCTGGCAGCCAGCGTGTGCCTTGCAACTAGCTGGGCACCAGGCAGGGGCCAACCGCCACAGAGAGGCAGAACCCAGCTTGCCCCCACCATATTGAAACAGAGATGTTGTTAGCAAGGCATGGGCTGCAACTGTCAGAAACAAAGGAAAAAGGACTTGTTCCAGCTTGGAAACCCTGAGACAAAGAGCATTAGGTTGGCCTGGACTCCTGCACTTACTTCCAAGTGGTCCAAATAGATCATGCAGGCAGAAAGCTGCCTTTAAAAGGAATGATGCTTCTCATAATTTAGGGGAAGTCTTGGGAGGTGTCAAGCCAATGAAGTCAGCAGTTTGTCACGTCTGTTAAGCAGAGTAGAGGTTCGCAAACTCTCTTTTTCTTATTGCGTACTACCTTCCAGATTTGCCCATGTACCAGCATGCATGTTATATTTAACCTTTTAAGTGCCAATTATTAGTATATTGAAAGTTACATCTGCCATCACACAATTTCTCCAGCATACCAGAGATGTCTTGCATACTCACAGGGGTACATATACCACAGTTTGGGACCCCCTGGCATGGAGTACTGGGCACCTCTCCTGTTAAAAGCTATTACCTGCAGAAATCAAATTGGAGCAGCCCTATGTACACTTGTATACCCATGCGCAAAGGACATGTGCACATTATGCACAGGCATGCATCCTTTTTACCCTGCATACATGCAAATAGAAATGTGCATCTTGTATTCAGAAGTGCACAGCCAAATTGTAGACACACCAGCAAAAACAACTCGCACTTGCCTTCCCACTCGCATCAGATGCATGTGCCCTTGCACACAAACATATCCACATCTCCCAAACACACGCTTCTGGACACATGCATCTTGGATACTTGCTATCCGAGCCACTCGAACACAGCTACCCCAGTTTGGTATGAGCCCTGAGGAACACGAAACAAAGACATCTGATGCTGCTGAAAAGCAAGAGCCTGTGTACTCGTTGGACAGCGCACTTGGGAACAAGCATAACTCAGCACTTCAGTTGAGCACGTGACACTGCTGTACTACCTCAGCCCCTCTTATTTCAAGACGTATCTACAAACCATCCTTCTTTGCCTCTGCTATCCATTGTAACAACATTAATCACAAGGAAGCTGTTAGCCCTTCACAGAGATGTGATGGGAGATGCTATAGGAATTAACTTGTAATTTAGTAGTTATTAATGTCTACTTATTATTCTGCTTTTGGGAGTAAATTTCAATCCTCTTCAGTGTCAGCGCATAATAGAGCTCTGGAGCAAGATGGAGTGCAGGCAGGTGTGTGCGAAATTCCAACAGACTGTGCTGTCACACTGTTTCTTTCCTGACCTGCTATTGCAGCCGAGCGCTGCCGGTGCATTTTAATAAGTGTTGGTTGAAACAACTTAAGTGTGCTTCTGGAAAAAATAAGGGTTGCATCCATTGTTTGAGTTTGCAATTTAAAAAAAAATCTTGTTTACAATTTTTTTTCTAATTATTATTAAAACTCTTCACACACCCCCCCCCCCCCCAAGCCTATTCTTTCCAGAGATAAAAATCCCACTTTCTCCTTTTTGTTTAAGAGGGTTGGGAAAAATTTTTAGAGAGGATTGTTGCCTTCTGTTTTTGAAATGAAACATTTAATTTTTTGGGGGGGGGGGAGAGGGGAATGTTGTTTTGAAAATGAAACATTTAGATTAGACATTTAATTTTTCTTGTGAAAAATATTGGTGTAAAGTTGTGTTTTTTGTTTTTTTTTCTTCTTTAAAAGATGGCCCTTGGTTAAAAAAGAAAAATGGCTATTTTTAATCTCGGGTTTTAATACAGACAGGCTAGTCCACTCCTAGATAACCAAATGCTCACACAGCCCTGCCACTTTACCACCGTGTCCTGTCCTATCCCTTCTCATTTGAGACATGAGCAGTGCCACCCATAACTCTGCTAGAGTAAAACTATCCAAACCCTCGCACTTCCTCCGTCCCATCCTGAGTTTCCACATAGAGCTTTGCTTGCACACCTCGGCTCCGATGTATCTGCAATGACATGCAACAATGAGATGAATGAAACAAAGGAAAAGAGGCTTAATATCAAGACAAGCTTTCTAATAATGAGATCTATTCCACTACAGAATAATTTCCTTTGGGAGGTATTGGAAGCCCCATTAACTGAGACAATGCTAACCTGAACAAGGCCCTGGGGAATAAGATGAGGTGAATGAAGCCTGCATTGATGGAGGAGAGCATTAGATGGAAGTGACTTAATAGGTTTTTTCATTCTTTCTTCTGTTGTTGCTGTTCTTAATCAGTTTGCTTTCCATGCCTACCAGTGCATGAGTGATAATGTCATGACCAGGTCACACTAGTAGATGCTTTAACCAAACCTTAACTATATATAATCATCTTGAGCAGCAGGACATTCTAATATTTGGGCCCGGCATTTGAACAAAGAGCCCCAGTCTTGTCAGCTGAACCTGGAGAGTTGCTTCCAATAGAGTGCAAATCCTGTGGTACATCCAATACCCTCATAAATTGTAGAGCTGGATGCAGGAATTGCAAAATGGCCATAGTGATCCCACTTGCTTCTGGAAGCAAGGATTGTCATTTTGCTCTGTGTTTGTACAGCACCTAGCACGGGGAGGTGCTGGTCCAGGAATGGAGCTCCTAGGTGCTACTGAAATACAGGCACTGTACTCCTCATACTAATGAATGAAGCCATGAATACGAGATCCAACTAGATAGTCTGCCAAGAAAGGCCCCAGTTAGTGTCAGCGGTAGTTTTGCGATTAGCCAACACTGAAAAATGGACTAAAACCAACAACTCGCTACACATATGGTCCAGCAAACAGCTGTCTGATGGGGACAGCATCTGCTCACTAATGGCCTGCAATAAATATGAACTACCAATCTTGGAGTAAAAGAAACTCTTTTTCCAAACTCATCCCTGCTGTTGCTGAGGAGGATTTGGCTTCAGGCCCTGTACAATCCTGGAGCCAGTTTGGATCAGATATCCTTTTTTTTCCCAGAGAAGCTTTAGCAATTTTGATTATAGCTTGCTCTGCTATTCTAATAACAGGTCTTATACTGTCTGCCTTTTGCATTTTAGAAAAGACAGGAAGTGATGACAGTGATGTGCTTGGCCCTGAAACCTTATTAGGGGAAGAACAGAATTGTACCAGGAAAAGAAAGGAATGCCAACATCATGCCCAAGGCCATGATCCAACCCTGCCAGGGAAGGGCAGATCACATGTTCTGTCCTCCGCTTCCCTCGCCCATTGGTGTATGCACCTCAGCGATTAAGGAGATGCTGGAGCCATATTTGTAGATGGGCTTAGGAAGCTTCTCCAGTGATTGAAAGGCTTAGCTTCAGCTTTGCATGCACTTGGAAATCTAGGGAGAGAGGAAACCCTCATGAGGGTGTGGGGGAGGAGCGGGTGCTACAGAGACATCCCATCCTGCTGCAAGTAGCTACCAGTCCTGCCCTGGCATGGCCTCTACACTATGGGCAGTGTAGATCCCTTACATTACCATAGTCATTGCGCACAACTGGGAAGATGGGGAGGCCCTGTATGTTACTATGGGCAGCAATGGTGTCCTCCTCCATGATCCCAGAGAGATGAAGACTTCAGTATATTAAGGGCCCCAGCAACCAGAGCAGATCTGATTGGAGTGTGTGCATGGCATTGGTAGTCCATTCTGTTTTCCTTAAGTTTAAATCCCCAGCTTGATCCCCTCCCTCCTTCTGTCACCATATATTCCAACTTGTCTCCTTCTTCCCCATTTGTATTTTTCTCTCCAGCACTATCCCTGCAGCACCTGATTTCCCAAATGGACTCTGACACATCCCCTTCTGTGAGTAGTGCAAGGGCCATGGCAATTGGAGCCATCTCTGATGGATGAGTGACCCCTTGGAGAAGAGACTGTCCCTGATGAATCACAGTCAATGGGCAGGGATTCAAATGTCCACCTCCACTATGGGCCTGTCCAGCTTCTCCCCACCCAACTCTCCTACTCTGGAGCTTAAAACGTGGCATGGATCCTAATACACTGATAGTTAAAACGGTGTGATGCTTATGGAGCAAATATAACTGCAGCAGCTTCTAACTGACCCAAGATGGCTTAACTGAGTTGACCTGGAAAATAAGCACCAGCTTTGCAGTGCATCTGATTTCCTTAAGTGACTTGCATTTTCAAGTGGCTGTAACGCCTCCCACTTCCTAAGGTATCCGGGTTGTAGCCATATGGGTCTAGAGGCAAAAGGAATCAAAACTCATGGCAGAGGTGATATCTCTTATTAGACCAACTAGATATTTTCAAAAAAAAATTCTTTATTTGAAATATGAATCTTCCTTTCTACCTTGCAAAGACTGTAAACATTCTCCTATGCCTGATGAAGGGTGCCTCTGCCTGAAAGCTTATAAATTAATAAAGATTTGCACAAAAAAAATATCTAGTTGATCTAAAGTCATGGTAGAGGTGATATCTTTTTTTTTGATCCCATTTCCTAAGGAAGTTGGCTATTAAAACTGTGGAGTGTGTCCAAAAGATTCCAATGAGGCTCAGGACCAAAGAAAGCTCCTTAAAACACAGAAAGAGGTTAATGTGGAAATGGGATAGTTAAGACCACGCTGTCATACTGGTACACAATACTGCTCTTCTACCCTTGTCCCTCTAGCTATTGGGGTAGAATCCTGATTGACCATTAGTGAAGCTCCAGGGTAATTCCCCTGGTAGACAATAGTTTGGATTAATTATTCTGATGGAAGTGAGATCAAAATCCAGCATTATACACAGAGCAGATGTTGCTTCTCTTCCAGTGATGCCAAGATGCCCCAGGTAGGAAACACTATTCTAAAGATGAGTGATTGGATTTTTTTCAATGTGCAGGCCTCGCTGCATTAGGCACTTTCTGTATCCACAAAGGCAGTTCTTGTGTTGGAGAACTGGTACTGCTCAGGAATGCCAATGGATGTTACACTAGCTTAAAGTCTATGGCAACAGTAAGATGAGTTGTCTTGGTGCACATAGGCCCAGGGAATGCTGCTATTCCCATCTACAGAAAGGAAACTGAGGCACAATAAAAAATTGGTGAGTTGACCAAAATAACCCAGAAAGTCCATGGCTGAGCCAGAACCCATATACAAGTCTCCCGAGGACTCTAACAGTGCTTTAATCCCAAGGCCAACTTTCCCAGAGACTTGCAGTGATTTTTTTTTTTTTTTCCTAGCCGTCTCACCCCTGATATCTTCCTCTGTTTCTGTGGTTAAGTTCTCAGACCTCTTCCCCTAGCTTGCCAAAGGAGCTGTCATCTGCTTTATCTTCTGCTCAGCAGAAGGGGTGTTAGTTAGAGTAAGGCTGCCTGCTGGAATGCAGGAGCCTGTCTCTGGTCCCTAGGAATCTATCATCAATCTGCTGTCTGGAGGTGATAAAGCTTTTGCTCGGGATGTTTCCGTCATGTTTGTTTCATGGTCCAGAAGCTGCAAGGATTTGAAAGCCATTGTGCCGCCAGGTGCAGCGATCTCTGCAATGTTCCTCCGTGCACCTGCTCCATCCAAGTTCCTGTCTGTCTCGGGATTTGAAAGGTTTCAGACTGCATGCGGATTCCTAATGTGCTTGCTAACCTTGCATGATTCTCCCTGCCAGTAAAGAAGAACCGAGAGGCAAAGGGTTTTGCAGAGTTCAAAGTAGCTGGCATGCGTGGTGGTAGTGGTGGTTTTGTCTCTACTAAGACTCCAGCTAACAGAGACACATACCATGGGATGCTCCTTACCTCCTCCCCTTCCCCACTGCATTAAAATTCACCAGCAAGCTGCTGCTTATAACTTATACTTTGGTGCATATGCCTTGCTGAGGGACACCACGCTGTTCTGTTCATTTGTTTTCTAATAATCTCTGCTGGTCTCCAAGGCTTGCTTTTCCCCCAGTTTCAACTGCTATCTGCTCATTTCCATCCAGCTCAAGATTGGCTCTTGGCTGCCAGATGCTCAGGTATGAATTTTAACCATTTAGCACAGCCTTCCAGCCAAGCGTTGGGGCCTGATGCATAAACATGGAGAGAGCAGGAGAAGCAAAATGGGATCCTGGCTGCTTGTAGGCAGGTACAGAGGAAGCCTCCTGCCTTGGTACATCTGATAGAAGCTGGGATGGAGTGGTGCCCCAGCTGGGAGAATCATGCCCGAAATATTTAACAGGAAGGGAATCTTTATTGTAATTCCTCACATGACTTGCTGCTCTGAATCCCATTCTCAGCCCCTGATGCATTTGCTTTGGAGATTACTGCACATTACCGGTAGTTCTTGAGCATTAGACAGGTCTGCTTGGTTGCATATCTGTCCATCTTGGGTGTGGTCATCATCAAAGCTTTTAGGATCACATGACTGCCCCGAACATGTAATGCAATGCAGATGGTGGCACTGAGGTTGAAGGCACCATTTCTCTTTCTTGATCCTGGGAGGCACTGGAGACTGGAAAGCCTCCCAGCAGGACTTGCTTGTGCAGTTCAGAAGTACTTTAGCAGTATGGGAGTACAGCTCCTGCAACGGGGTTGTGGCCTAGGGCCATCAAGCAGTGTATTGGAGGCAGCCCCAGATTGTGTCTCTCTCTGCAGTGAAGTGTTAAAGGAATAAGAGGCAGGGGGTGTCTTGCTAAGCAAGAGTGAGGGGTGTCTCTTCACTGGGGGTGTCTGATCGGGGTAGAGGCCTGCCAGTTGTACAAGAGGAAACTATCTGATGTCACAGTTTATTATCATCACAAAGTAAAGACAGTGCCATTGTTATAGTTCTGTCTGCAAGCATGGCAGCATTGACACAGCTATTCACTTCTAATTACCCACAGATAATAAGTGAATACAGTGGTGACGGAATATTAGAATAAATGACTGTTCATCAAAGAAAGGCAAAGATGGGAATCATTTGCTTCAGTATCTGTGTGTCTCTAATGAAGAGCCTACCCCTGAGACCTTCCCATCAGGGCTTTTTTGCAACACTTGCCAGAATTGGTTATGGTTATTAGCAACAAAGTTATTAGCCGTGTAACTAACTATGTAATTAACTCCCAGTGACTTCAGCAATCAGAGTGTAATCTGATAACAATGTGTAATTAAACTGAGCATCTTCAATCCTTGGGAAACCACAGTCAATGCAGGCTCCAAATGCAACAGCACCAGGTCACCTATTAGTTTAATAGTTTCTAGGGTTGGAAGGGACCTGAACAGATCATCAAGTCTGACCCCCTGCCGTGGGCAGGAATGAGTGCTGGGATCATAATACCCCAGCCAGATACCTATCCAACCTCCTCTTGAAGACCCCCAAGGTAGGAGAGAGCACCACCTCCCTTGGGAGCCCTTCCAGAGCCCGGCAGCCCTGACCCTAAAGTAATGCCTCCTGATATCAAGCCTGAACCTGGTCTCAATCAGTTTGTGGCCATTATTCCTTGTTATCCCAGGTGGTGCCCAGGGCAACAGAGCCTCACCTATTTTCTGCTGGTTCCCCGGTGAGTTTATAGACGGCTACCAAATGCCCTCTCGGTCTTCTCTTGTGGAGCCAGAATAGATTCAGGCCCTTTAATCTCTCTTCTTAGGGCCTGCCCTGCTCCCCCCTGACCATGCGGGTGGCCCTCCTCTGGACCCTCTGAATGCTAGCCACATCCCTCTTGAAGTGCGGCCCCCGAGACCTGGACCATTGAGCCAATTTGCCACCCATCTGATGGTGTAGGTATCAATGCCACAGTCACCTAGTTTTTTGGTTTTTTTTATGAGAATGGGGTGAGAAAGTGTCAAAGGCCTTCTTGAAGTCCAGGTAGATGACATCCACCTCAACGCCCGCATCCAAGGACTTGGTGACCTGGTTGTAAAAGGAAACGAGGTTAGTCAGGCAGGATCTGCCCGCAATGATCCTGTGTTGGTTGTCCCCGAGCATTACCTCCCATGCTAGGCCCCTGCAGATGTGCTCCTTGATAATTTTCTTAAAGGTCTTCCCAAGGACCAAGGTGAGACTAACTGGCCTATAGTTCCCTGGGTCCTCCTTTCTCCCCTTCTTGTAAATGGGGACCACACTGGCCCTTTTCCAGTCCTCCGGGACCTGGCCCAAGCACCACGAGTGCTCACACAGCTGTACCAGGGGTCCTGCTATGACCTCTGTCAATTCCCTCAGTACCCTTGGATGAAGAGCATCCAGACCTGCTGATTTCAACACGTCCAGCCCCTCCAAGCATTCCCTAACTAGATCATCCCTGACCCTAGGCATGGCGTCGTGTCCCCCGAGCCTGTCCGTAATCCCAGTGGGGGAGTTGTCCCGGCCCCTGCTCAGAAATATGGAGGCAAAGAACTTGTTGAAGAGATCAGCTTTTTCTTTTGCTGCAATCACCAGATTGCCATGCCTGTCCCGTAGGGGCCCCACGTTACCCGGTGCCGCCTTCTTACTCCTTATGTATTTGAAAAAGACTTTTTGTTATCCTTAATTCTGGTCGCCAGCCTTAGCTCCATCTCTGCCTTGGCCTTCCTAACCACCTCCCTGCAATCACGAGCAATGGAGGTGTCTTCCTCATTGGTAATAGCCCCTTGCTTCCACTGATTGTGTGCCATCTTTTTTTGCCCTAGATGCCTTTACTGACCCAAGGGGCTTTTTAGCACTCTTGCCCCCCTTGGTTCGCGTTGGGACTGACTCCCTTTAAGCTCGGAGGATCGTCTCCTTGAGGAACAACCACCCGTCCTGGATGCCCATCTCATTGAAGCTCCAAGTCCCCAATGTCTCTCTTACTAATCTCCTTAGCTCATTGAAGTCGGTCCTCCTGAAGTCAAGGACTTTTGCCTTGCTGCTTGCTTTCACCACCCTGCGTCGGATAGTAAATTCCAGCAGGCGATGGTCACTAACGCCTAGGTAGTCAAGCACCCGCAGACCCCTCACCAGGTCATTGCCTGTGGCAAGGACCAAGTCCAGCAAGGCATTTCCTCTGGTGGGATTATGTACCTCCTGGGTTGAATCATAGAAGCAGGGTCGGAAGGGACCTTGTAGATATTCAAGTCTGACCCCCTGCCTGGGCGGGAGGGAAACTGGGCTCAAGGGACCCCAGCCAGGTAGGCATCGAGCCACTTCTTAAAGACCCCCAGGGTAGGAGCCGGCACCACTTCCCTTGGAAGTCGGTTCCAGATCCTAGCCGCCCTGACTGTGAAGTAGTTCCTACGGATGTCTAATCTGAACCTACTCTCCAACAACTTGTGGCCGTTATTCCTTGTTATCCCGGGGGGCGCTGGGGGAAACAAGGTCTCCCCCAAACTCTTCTGGTCCCCACTAGTGAGTTTATAGGCAGTCACCAGGTCCCCCCTCAGCCTTCTCTTGTGAAGCCTCTTGTGAAGGCTGAACCTTTCATTCAGCCTTTCATTCTATCCCAGAGCGCCTCAGTTTGCCCCTCCTCTGAACCCATCCCATCATCGAGGATGTGTACTGCTCTTAACATAGAGAGCTACACCCCCCACTTTTCTCCTGACTCTATCTCGTCTATACAACCTATAGCCCTCGATGTCTGCTGCCCGGTCGTGGGCAGTCTGTTGAAATATTTGAGTGCATAAAAAGCAATGAAATCAAGGAGGGTGTAACAAGCTGAGGGAGCTCCATTCATTTCCCAAATTACTTTATTATGCTGGTCACTGTGCATCTCCAGGAACAGCTTCTAGGTAACAGGTGGCAGCTGCTTTTCACGAGTAACTAGTACTTTACCGTATCCCACCTACCTCCTGGTTGAGCTGCATTAACTTCTTGGAGTCTCCGAATGTGGTACTAATTATTTTTTTTTAACCTTGCGTCCATTGGCAAATGGTTATAGGAATGACCCAAGGAGAGTTGCTTTTAATTCCCCTATCTACTTCTGCACTGGCTTCATTTCTTTCTTTGCAGGGATATTGTCATCTCCTGACCTCCGGGCCAATTTTCTCTCTGTTCTTCTTTTCAGTACAACCAGACACTCCAACTCAAGAGGGCTTTATTTCCATTCCTCTCCCCCCTCCCCTTCCTTTCCCCCTCTCATCTGCTTAAAAAAGGCACAATTGAGATCCGTTAATACACACCTGACTCTCCTGTGTGTGAGTTGCTTCGTCTCATCACGGATACAGAGGAAAGGGAACAGGTTCGGCATTTAATAGAGCTATCCTCAAGGACACCAAGGCAGCTATTCAGGAATGATCAAATGAAAGGTTTGAATATCAAACAGCAGCTCTGACAGTCCTGGAATCAGAGATCTCTTGCTGTACACCTGATACCCTAATCTGAAATGAGAATCTCGGGGGAGGCGCATCCTTTTCAAAGGGTGCCTTTAAAAAAAAAAAAAAAAAAAAAAAAAAAAGGGAACTTTTGCCTTCAGAAGTTTTAACAAAAGTGCATCCATTCAGAGAAATGATTTATCTCCAGTGGCAATCAACTTAAATATGTCCAATTATCAAACTGCCTGCTACTGTACATCAGCGGCGCTGTTGCAACACGCGGTTGAGTGTGGATAACACGCTAGTAATTGCTTGTCTTTTCAAAATAGCTTTGGGTCAGGAATAGGGTGAGGTAAAAGAAGTTTGAGTCAGAGAGCTGGAGAGAACATGCCCATGCAGAGACATGGAAAGGCTAGGACCCAGCTTCTGCATTTTCAGCAGCATTGGACTGCTATATGTTGACTGGCTTCAGTGCCCCTCTCTCTATTGCACTTAGAGTGGGCCTGGCCTATTACACTAGAGATAGGATTTAATTCTTACCTCAAGCAAATTGCTGCACAGGGGAAGGACACCTGTAGGAGGGGCAAATTTGGTTGGAAGATGCTTTTATGCTTCTTCTAATCCTGGAGCCAACTATATCCTGAAACTGCCTTGGAGCATAATATATGGCAGCCACAGGGCTACTTTAGCCCTATGCTGGCTGCAGTGGCACTGCCTGGGCCACTCCACTGTTGGTCAAGTATTGCTAGAGCATGGAGATCTTCAGTCATGCCCTTTGCATCCCCAAGTGTGCCTCTGGCTTGCCCCAGACTCTCCCGTTCATTTATGCGATAGACAAATCATTGCACTGTTTTATACCACTAGGGACGCCCCTGCATCAGGGATACCTCTGGTTCCATGAACATCTAGCTAGACATGCACGAACAGTAATAGGTAGACAGACAAAATGTTGCAGCCTTTCTCATTTAAAAAGAAACAAACATGTAAGTGGGTTATATCTATATACCATATATGTATATTCCTTGATATATAACTTAATAAAAGTTTATGGACCTAAGATAAGGAATCCACACTGAACAGATGCACTGGGACTGAAATATGGTCCAATTAAGCCTGTAACAGGGCTAGCTTTACTTTGAACATCCTCCAAGTTGAAATGAAAGCTTCGCTGAAGAGATAAATCATCTGGCATAAAACGTAATACCACGTTGCCCGGCTCCCAAACAAGCAGGAGCAGCTCAGCTCCATCAGTGCAGCCCCATGGGGACAGAGAGAATCCCCTGGAAAAATACAGCCACGATCTGTGGCGTGTGCATAAAGTGCTTACTTCCCCAAAACTTGCCATAAATACACATTTATTATTTAGCTATTCCAATTAATACCATCTGCAATAACCATTTATCAGGGAGGAGGGGGAAACCTTGCATCCCAATTACACTGTTGCAGTGCTAGGAGCTGACTGTGTAGCTGGTGCTGTCGGCACTAACTAGCTTCCTCCTTGCAGCTTGTTTATCTGTTTTGGCTGCTCAGGTGACAATTTCTTGGATCTGTCAGGGACTGGAAGATGGGAGATTCCCTGTGGTGGCAATTGGGTAGTAGACTCAATGTCATATGCGCTACAGCCTTCTTAAGCCCATCAGTGTATCCGAGACAGGTAGGCACTATGAATAATGTGCTCCGCAGCCATCCATGGGGTGACACGGAGCAAACAGAAGAAAGGGAAGGAGAATGATGCCTGGACAGGTGCAGAGACATGATGCAACTCCTGCTATAATCACAAGTCTTGGTTGCGACAAAAGGGGTTCATTGGTCAGGGTGCACGGCAAAGAGACCCAGTGGTTGACTCTGGTTTGCTAACTTGAAAGCCTGTGCCACCTACTGTCACCACATTTGCACACAGTCTCTGGAAATCCTGGTCAAGGAGAGAGCTGCCCGTAGACAGGAATCAAAGTATTGAAAAAGAGCAGGTAGTCCAGGAGAGAAACTAAGAGCAGTGGTTCTCTTCCCTCTTCCTTGCCCCTAAATTGTATAGGCAAATCAGTCCAAAATCTCCATGTCAAACTCAATCCAACTCAACCTGTGGCATGCTGAAATGCTTAAAAATATAGCTCTCCGCTGATGTTTGCCCATGAGACAGCTGAAAGACTTGTGAGTCTCAGAGATCTGTCCTGAGAAACTTGCTCTGCGGTCTGAGTTGTGAAGAGTCCTGCCAACCTAGGAAGTGCAGCATGGTTGCTCTAAGAGGTGCTACTGAGATGCCATTTTTCTTCTGGCAAGAAGCTAGTGAATGAGCTGAGCTGCCCAGACCACAACGGGAGTCTCACCCACTTGCTGCTATCTGCATGTGCATACTTGTTCCTGCAAGATGCTTAGAAACATTTGCATTGCTCAGATATAACAACGAATATGTAATCCTCCTGGCTACTCACAATTGCTCTGGCAACAATTCACCATATACAAAGAAACTGCTCAGTTTTTTAAAATGACTTACAATTTTAGCACCCGAGGATGAAACACTCCAAGTGGGATGGATTTTGTAGGCTTTGCTGACCTGCCCCATGAGCCTCAGGCTTGTGTACTTGGGGAGCTTATTTATGCAATGAGTTGTGGATGAGATGGTCTGTAATAGTCACTTTTGCATTGCTTTAGCCCAAGTCACTGCTTCCACACAACAAGGACTGCTTCTGCATTAAGCGCGCACCATTCTGGGCAGGTATCCCATTGTTTTTTGTCCTTTTCTAGGCTTATGCAAGGTAGGGTTTTTCCCACAGTGCATCATGTAATACACCATGGAAGCCATGGGAAGCAAAAGAAGTTCTGGGACTTTACACCAATTTAAAAAAATTCCCATGATTTTGGTGCCACTGTTGCTTTTTTTCCCAGCCAGGTAATTATCAATGTTAGCAGCCAACGTGGATGAAACAACCCTTCGAGCTGCGAAGCTGGCTATCGTGAGAATGGAGAGGCTTAGGGACACAGAATAAAGCCAAGAAATGCAGCCAGATCTTCAGCAGAGGGTAAACTTAAAGTAGCTCCACCGACTTCATGGTACCAATATCGATTTGGCAGGCAGGGAGCTCGGTATGGGACCCGGAGACGGACTTAATGCAGATGGAGGCAGCATGAGACAACGGGTGGGCAGTAAATAGAAATATAAGCCCAACCACACTAGTTTGCACTGTGAAATAGTTATAGCCAGCCCTTTGCATTTATGCATCTTCGAGCACTTTGTAGCAGAGTTGAAGAGGAACCGCGGCATGCATATGGCCTTCAACACCACAGTATTTAAGCGTTTGACAATCTGTAATGTATGTGTTACCCCCATTTTATAGGTGGGGAACTGAGGCACACAGCAGATTCACTGAGTTGCCCAGTGACACACAAAGCCTCTAGCTAATCTGGGCTCCACAGCTCCCAGTACTTATCTAGAATGATTATGAGATGCTGCATAGCAGGGTTTCCATTTTGGGGCTATGGACATAGAGAAGAGAAAGGATTAGCACAGTGGTTTTATACTCTGACAGATTGTGCACCACCAATTTAAAACAATACAACCTTAAGGACCACCAGCACATTTTTCAGGTCAACCTTTTGCAAATTTTTGTCATCCCCAGTCATCATAATAAATCTGTTAATGTGTACCACTGGCAGATTGTCTGCCTACCACTGGTGGTACCCGTGCCATAGATTGGGAACCACTGGTAACACAAGTTATAGCAGGATTGACAACAGAGCCAGATCTTGGTCCTGGATCTCAGCCTGGTCCAGTGGATAGGACAGCCTTCCATCAGCATCAGCCCATGGCTGCACACATAGACAACTTCTATGGCACGTTGCTAGTTAATCTGTTATTTGGGCTGTGCCAGAGCTCCTTTTGCTTGTTACTATAGAAAGAAAACAAAACAGCAAATTGTTTTGCCATCATGTTCCCGCAGCTGCAATCAGCACATTCATGTGTTAGTTTTATTTCCCCATATTCGTCGTCGTCTTTTTCTTCGGCGCCTGCTTCAAGAAAAGCAGATTATTTTTAATTACAGTTTTGTGCTCTATTAATGAACCTCGACAATGTGCTAATGAGTGGGACCACAGCACGTGGACACAACACATTTTCATTGCTTTCAGGGGATTCCAAGGGGCCTATTTATCTCCAAGCTGCCCCTACCGAGACTTGAAGAAAAGGAGGGAGATAACTCAAACAGAAACATTGCCGTATCCTGAAACCATGCACTTCAAATTACCCAGGGTGCTGCACCAGGCAGAAACACTGCCAAAAGCATCCGATTGTAAAACTCGCACCAACAGTGATTGTTAATATAACAGGAGCAACTAGATGGAAGTCCTGTTGGGCAAGGCACTGTACAAGCACATGGGACGAGACAAGAACCAGGCCTAAGCAGCATACAGTCTTAATAGAAAGGCTCGCACAACAGGACAGTGCAATATAGTGACAATGGCAGGGTAAAAAAAGAGATGCAAACGATAGGAAGCCAACGAGAGCTTGTCTGTTGTGGTCTCTGGATCATCCCCTTTGCCCACTGTTTGTAGCTGTGGCAGGGTTTTGAACACTGGTACTGCTGTCCCCTTGCAAAGGTCAATCTTCTCATCAGCATGATCTAATAGAGGACTATACTAGATCGCAGGGCTCTGCCCTGACCCTGCTAGTGACCAGGAACAAGCCATTGCTTCCCTGAATCCCCTCTCGTGCTTTCCACAAATAGATTATAAACTCATCGGGTCAGGGGAATTTTCTTTTCTATGCCCATCAGCAATAGCCTTTAGCAGTGACTTTCATATTGCTATAGTGACTCCTGCAGCTTTTGCACTGCATCACAAGCATGCAAAGAACTTGATTTTTAGGCAACTTTAGTTGGGTGAAGAATCTCTCCTCAACCCCCGAAACCTAATTTTTTGGTCCACAGTGACTCTGGTGTTAAAATGGCTGCTTTGGGCTTTGCTTTCAAGTGATGTTTGCATCCAAAAAAAAAAAATGCAAATTCTGCAGGAAAGAAACAATTGATGTCATGTTGCTGTCATTTAAGTGCCAGAAGAAGAGTGCTCTACTGGTGTTGGAGTTGTTTGGAAACTAACAGGATCATCCTGCCATCCCAAAAGTGTTGTTGCTATCCTGTTTTCTTCCACTCTTGTGTTTTATGCGTCTGTGAATCCCAGAAGGAATTATCCTCCCAGCTTCTATAAGCCGTCAAGCATGTGCTCTGTCCATATAAACAATGCTCCCACCTCATGCCGCAGTCTTGGCCTTCGCTCTGTTCCTTACCTTCCCTGCCTGGTCTTCATTCACACTTACCCCATGGAGCTGAACTCTCTTGCCAGCCTCACTTAGGGATACCAAGACCTTTTGCTGTCTTACATTTCATAGATTTTATAGATTTTTGGGGTGAGAAGAGACCTCAGTAGATATTTCACAGAAATTCGGGCTGGAAGGGACCCTGGAGGATCATTGAGTCCAACCCCCTACCCTGGGCAGGAAAGGGTGCTGGGGTCAGATGACTCAGCCATTTGTCCAGCCTTGTCTTGAAGACCCCCAGGGCAGGGGAGAGCACCACCTTCCTTGGGAGCCTGTTCCAGTTTCTGGCCACCCTTACCATGAAGAAGTTTGTCCTGATGTCCAGCCTAAATCTGCTCTGTGTCAGGTTGTGCCCATTGTTTCTAGTTACTCCAAGGGGCGCCCTGGTAAACAGAGCATCTCTTATCCCTTGCTGCCCTCTCCCTGATGAATTTGTAGATAGCCACAAGATCACCTCTCAGCCTTCTCTTACAGAGGCTGAAGAGATCCAGGTCTCTCAATCTCTCCTCATAGGACCTTTCCTTCAGGCCCTTAACCATACGAGTGGCCCTCCCTTGGATCCTCTCAAGGTTATCCACATCCCTCTTGAAGTGCGGTGCCCAAAACTGGATGCAGTACTCCAGCTGTGCCCTTACCAATGCCTCATAGAGGGGAAGTATCACCTCCTTAGACCTGTTCATGAAGTATCTGTTAATGCATGATAGTGTGTGGTTGGCTCTAATGATCACTTTGTCATGTTGACAACTCATGTTCATCTTGGAGTCAACTATGACTCTGAGATCCCTTTCTGCCGCTGTGCTGCTGAGGTCATCTCCCAGTCTATAGGTGTGTTGGTGATTCCTTCTCCCTAGGTGAAGTACTTTGCACTTATCTTTCTTAAACTGCATCCTATTTTGTTCTGCCCACTTCTCCAGCCTATCCAAATCTGCCTGGATCCATTCCCTGCCTTCCTGTGTGTTTTATTTGCCCCATAATTTGGTGTCATCTGTGAAGTGCTCTCCACACCCTCGTCCATGTGATTGATGAAGATATTGCACAGCATCGGTCCAAGGACCGAACCTTGGGGGACCCCACTGCCCACCACCCCTTCCACCGCCACTCTCTGGGTGCGTCCCATTAGCCAATTCACCACCCACCTGACCATGAAATCATCTAAGTCACAGCTGCTTAGTTTTTTTTTATGAGAATGGGATGTGACACCATATCAAAGGCCTTTTTAAAATCCAAGTATATGACATCCACCTCGACTCCTGCATCTACGCAGTTTGTGACCTGGTCATAAAAAAGAAACAAGGTTTGTCAGGCAGGACCTACCCGCTATGAATCCCTGCTGGTTGCCCGTTAGCATTATTTTTCCTGCTGGACTCCCACAGATATAATCTTTAATAATTTTTTCAAAGGTTTTCCCAAGGATAGAGGTGAGACTAGCTGGTCTATAGTTACCCAGATCCTCCTTCCTCCCCTTCTTGAAAATAGGGAACACATTGGCCCTTTTCCAGTCCTCTGGGACTTGTCCTAAGTGCCACGAGTGCTCAAACAGTCCTGCCAGTGTTTCTGCTATGACACTGGCCAATTCTTTCAGCACCCTTGGATGAAGATCATCTGGGTCTGCTGATTTGATCATGTCAGGCCCCTCCAAGTGTCCCTTCACTAGGTTGGCACTAACCATTGGTGGGCTGGTGTCCCTCCTGTGCTTGTCTATAGTCCAATTTGGAGATATGTCATTATCTGGGTTCAGGAATGCTGATGCAAAAAACTCATTGAAGAGCCCAGCTTTGTCCCTCCTATCAGTCACTAAGTGCCCTATCCTGTTCTGTGGGGGTCCTATGTTACCACGTGCCTTCTTGTTGCTCTGAAAAATGACTTTTCGTTGTCTTTAATTTTTGTTGCCAGCCTGAGCTTCATTGCTGCCTTGGCCTTTCTATCTCCCTGCAAGTGCGAGCCAAGTAGTTATAATCCTCCTTGGTGGCTAGCCCCTGCTTCCATAGTCTGTATGCCTCATCCCTAGGCTTTTCTGGATTTCCCTGTTTAGCTAAGAAGGTTTCTTGGCCCCTTTGCCCCCTTTTATATGCAATGGGATTGTCTCTTACTGTGCCCGAAGGATCGTTCCTTTGAGGGAACAACCTCCTTTCCCAGACTCCCATCTCACCAATGCTCCTGTCCTTCAGTGCCTCACTTACTAACCTCTTGAGCTCATTGAAGTTAGCTTTTCTGAAGTCTAGCAGTTCTGCCCTGATGGTTATCTTCCCCATCTTTGGACGGACAGTGAATTCTGACAATTGGTGGTCACTATCTCCTAGATTACTCTGTATCTGCAGATCTCCCACCAGCTCATCCCCTGTAGCAAGCACCAAATCCAGCAAGGCATTTCCCCTAGTGGGACCATATACTTCCTGTGATAGGTGAAGGTCCTTTATGCCAGTTAAGAATCTACATGTAAGGTTGAATCTAACTGACTGCTTCTGCCAGCAGATGTCCGGGTAGTTAAGGTCACCCATGACAATCATGTCCCTTGACTTGGCCTCTGAGAGCTGCCTGGAGGATTCCAGGTCCCGCTCATCCTTCTGGTGTGGCGGTCTATAGTAGACCCCCACTACCAAGTCCCTTTCCCCCTGACCCACTTGTATTCTGACCCACAGTGCCTCAATGTGCCCCTCTTCATTGTCTTTACAAAATCTTCTTTCCTTTTCAGCTTCCAGGACTCTGGCTCTTTGTGAAGGGTGCTGAAGAAATAGAAACAGGCTTAGATGGATGTTGCAGGGCACTTGGGAATTTCAACCCAAAAGATACAGAGCCGTTGATGGCATAAATCACAGGGCTTCACTGAAGTCCACAGAGCGATGCTCCCTGGCACCAGCTGAGGATCTGGCCTCATTCCTTTCTCTCGCGTGCCAACACACAGCATTATGCAGCTTATTAAATCCATTTTACTCTTCCAGTGGATTCACTGTAATACACTTTTCACTTTGTTAAGGAAAATCAGCTTTGTCCGAGAGCAGTGCTGTCAGCACTATTAGGAGCAAACAGCTTTCTTTCTTTCCAAAAAGAAAATATATATGGAGGAAGCTCAGGATGCACAAAAGTACAGCGAACTCTGTAGTAAATGGAATAACTTACTCATTGTATGTCTTGTAATAGGGGCCTCTCTTAGCTTTAGCTGTCTTGTCCAGCTGGCCCAGAGATCTAAGTAGCTCATTTCTCATCCCCTTTATTCAAAAGGAAAGATGCTTTGCATACTGGTGTTATGATTCTTTATTGAATCCCAAAGGCATCTACAAGTCCTGGCCCCAGCGGGTGGGAGAGATGTCACAGCAATTTGACCAAATGCAGGCCTCAGCATTGATGCCATCGGATTTGGGAGAGGTCTAGCTCTGCGGAGCAGTGGTTGTAGCATTAAATTTGCGGGCCTTGATTTCAATTCCCACTTCTCATTACAAATAACTCTAATAGTCATTTTGTATTTCTTCAAGCATTACCCAGCATTGTTAGAAACCCAGGCGCCAAAGCACAGTGTTGATACGTGAGAACCAGAAAATGAAAGCAATCCTGGTCGTCCTGTGCAAGCTGAATGAAAACCTGAGGTCAAGTTTAGGTACCTTACCCATCTCTAAACACCCTGTGGCCAGCTCCAAGCACTTGGAAATCAGGAGTCAGGAGTTCACCAATGGAGAGACTTTAAAATCAGGACACTTTAGAAAAATGGTAAATTTTTTATTCCTGTAATTTGCTTTCTGAGCCTTTTAGGGTGGAATTTTCCAAGACTTTTCTGATGACTGTGAGGTCAAGGAACTTCATTAAAAAAATGCAAGCTGGGATTCTCATGTCGCTGCATGATTCCAGGTCAGGGAACTTGAAGAAAAGCAAGCCAATATCATAGGACTTGTAAAAAAAAAAAAGTTTTTTAATTGGCATTACTGCATCTCATCTAACTAGCAACCTTCCTAATTATTATTTACTGCCCCTAAATCCTGGTTTCTGTCTGCCTATGTGAATATCTATGTTTAAACCAGATGCCCCCTAACATACTGCTCATGCTGTTCTAATTTTGAAAAGTAAATTTGATTCTTTCCATTATAATAATCCATGGAGATGAGCAGAAATGCAGCTGAGGTTTTTAATTTTATGTTTTAAAAGCTGGCACTGCATTTGGCTGATTTTTTTTTCCATTGGCAGTGTCCCTTTAAGGAAGATATGTGTTTGGTTCCTGAAGGCATGAAGCCTGTTTGAGCAAATGCTGACAGGTTGGACAATCAAAAGAGAAAAAAAATACACGTGCAAAGCAAAAAGCAAATAAAAAAAAATTGTCTATATATTTGTCTGCCTCCCTCAGAAGGGAACCTACACGCATCCTATCTACAAGGCTCAATGTGCATATGTCCGCAGCATGATAAGCCTCCTTTGAAACCATATTCAATCCCTGTACTTTACTGCCATTGGTTGGCTTGTTCCCGGAAATTTACCATGGAAGAAAAAAATAAAAAGAAAAGACCTTGGACTAAATCAAATCTGTTTAGTCGTAATTCATAGAGCATTTCCCCTCCCTCTCCCCAAAGAGTGGCAGAAAATGCCCACAAAAGCCAGAAAGACAGACAAAAATTCCCCTTGCCCCCTTGAAAGGCACCTCAAGGTGGTGTCTTTATCAAGGCTGTTGCAGGCTACAGGTGCCGGATAGGTGACCTATTGTCTCAGTGTTTCATTGAGATAAACATGGAAAAGCTCTGTAAATAAATTATGAGTCACGGATAGGGGAGGGTGGGAAGTGGTTGAGATATTAATGTATAAATCTGAGATAGAGTTAACGTTGCAATTGTCAGTCACTTTATTATTTATAAGTCTGGAAACCTTTTATGATAGGAATGTAGTTTGATCCCCAAACTAGAAAGACGAGAGCAGCCAATGCTGTCTAACCCTTTTTTCTTTTCATTTGGGAGCAAGCTGAGTTTGCCGACAGTTCCTGTTTTCATGTGCAATAATTGCTTAATGGTGGCGATTAAGCTTGGCACTGCATTGCACACTGTCAGGGCTTTGCGGGTTGTTGGGTTTTTTTTACAATATGCTTGTTTTCCATTTTTATTTTTATTTTTAATCAAGTCAAAGTCAGAGAAATGACTTGGCTTTGATTTCAGGAAGAGGGCTGAGGACACAGGCACGTGGCTATAGGTCACATGTCCTGGAATGGCAGGGATCTATGTTGTAGCCTTGTTGGTCTGAGAAAGAGATACGCAAAACTCTTGGGTCACAGGCAATATCTTTTATTAGACCAACTACATAGTAGCAAAAAAAATTTCCAGAGCTTGCAAAGATGAGATTTTTTTTTTTGCTACTATTTAGTTAGTCTAATAAAAAATATTGCCTCTGACCCAAGAGCTTTGTGTATCTGGAGTAGCAGGGTGCTTAAGATACTGGGCAGGTCAGAAACCCTGGAAACTTGGGTTCATTTCTTGGCCAGGATGTGAATGGTAGACAGAAAGAAACTTGGGGTTTTTTCCACATTAGCCTGGGTGACCCTTTGAGCTCACACCACGGGTCTCCAGTGCACAGGTACTGGAGAATCCAACTTTTGGAAGAGTTCCTCACCAGCTATGCTCGCTGGGACAGTTTGCAAAAGCAGAAAAGATTATCCCAGTAGTTTGAGATGCACCTAAATTCCTCCTGAAGTCGCGGTCAAAAAAGGGGATTATTCTTCAATTTCCATCTATATTCTAGAGTATTATGTGCTAATATTGTGTGCCTGTAAAAAAAAAAAAAATTCCATATTCCATTGCAGTAATATGACAGTGACCTCTCTCTGATCATTTATTATTCTTCACTGTGCATTAGAAATGTCCAATAAAAGACTCCTAGAAAAGCATACTGTACTCCTAAACAAACATACTGTGTCCCCATTCAAAGTCGAGGCATAGCATACTCCACGCACACCAACTACTGCATGGAGGGTTTTTTTGTTTGGTTGCTTTTTAAAAAAAATCTCTCTATCTCTCTCTCTCTATATATTTAACAATATCTAGCATAAACTTTCCATCATACACCTTAAACCACATTCAGAAACAGTGCACCCATTACAATAAACACGCCCACTCCCCTGTGCCCCTGTGCACCCACCTGCTGCCCTTTCCCTAACCCAATGGCAATCTCTTAGTCTGAGCCCCGATCTGGGATTTACGTTCTCAGTTCATTCGCTGTCTTTCTCGCTGTCGTTTCTACTGCTGCTGATCCCGCGGCTGTCTCTCTCACTGTCTCCGGGTCCAGTTGTGTCGCTGTCCTCTTCAGAGCTTGCAAAGATGAGATTTTTTTTGCTACTATTTAGCTAGTCTAATATAAAATATTGCCTCTGACCCAAGAGCTTTGTGCATCTGGAGTAGCAGGGTGCTTAAGATACTGGGCACCCTGCCCGCTTCCCCTCTCAGGGGGTCTTTGAACAGCCTGTGCCAAGTGGCTCTCTTCCAGGTGTAGTTGGCTGTCTTTTCTCAGTCTTCTCCCACCAATTTCCGGTAGTAGGACTGGAGCTCCCCCAGAAACATGTTAACACAGTCTGTTTCTTTGAGGTCAGTGCGTCTGGACCTCAGAAGGCTCCTGCATTTCCACAGGA
Source organism: Alligator sinensis (assembly GCF_000455745.1). Classification (NCBI taxonomy): domain Eukaryota; kingdom Metazoa; phylum Chordata; order Crocodylia; family Alligatoridae; genus Alligator; species Alligator sinensis. The sequence continues at coordinate 416,634 of NW_005842058.1, forward strand.
CACTCCTCATGTAGGACACAAACTGGTTGAAGTGGATTGTCAGGAACCCCTGATGTCCCTACAGTGCCTCCTCCCTTGTCATCTGCCTGACTCCTCTTCGCATGACCTCTTGGTGTAGGGGCAGAGCCACAGGAGGTGTTCGATGGTCTCTCTTGTACCTTGGCAACTTTCCCTAGGGCTAGTCCTTTGCCCCTCAAAATGTCTCTACACCTTTGCTGGGAGTGCGCGGTGAGCTGTTAGCCAGTTCAAGTCCCTGTGGTCCTTTCAGAGGTCCTTGTGGAAGATCTGATCCCAGACAGCCTGGCAGTCATCTTCTGGGAGCAGCTCCATGGTCGATAACCTGTCTCTGTCTCTGCCTGTCTTCTGTATCCTCCTGCAGTTGGACTTGGTCACCGCGCTTTCCATTTGCAGCCCATACTTGCTCTGGAGATTGTTCAGGACTCTGTAAACCCAGGGCTGCTCCATGGTCCACAGTCTCCAGTTGGTTGGTGCATACACCCCGCACCGTCTCAGGAGGTGACCTGCAAAATACTTGACAAGACAGGCTGTTTTGGTCCCTGGCCTGGTCACCAGCTTGCCAATCTGGCTTGTGCACCGTGCCCACAGGAACAGGCGGATGTCCGGCATCCCCCTGCCCCCAGTCCATTTCTTCTTGTATGGGGTCTTCCTTTCCATCTTCTCCATTTGGGATCCCCAGAAGAAGATGCTCACGGCTCTCTGGAGTCTGTGGGTGATATGCTTTGGAGGGGGGAAGACCAGTGCGGTGTACAGAAGCACTGGTAGCAACACCGCCTTCATGAGCGCCACGCACTCCCCCCATGGAGAGGTGGCATGTGCGCCACAGACAAGGTGAAGCAACCCCTGCTTTACCTTGGCCTCCTTCTTCTCCCAGGTCCTCCTTCTGCTCAGCTCTGGGTCAAACTCTACCCCAAGGATCTTGACCCCCTCGCAGGGCACTGAGACCCCCAGGGACTCCAGGTCCCCGAGCTCGCCCACAGCCAGGCTGGTGCTTTTGCTCACGTCAAGCTTGGCCCCTGCTGTCGCTTTGTAAACCTGTGTGTGCAACAGGGCTCTTTCTGCTGCACACTTATTCTGGCATAGGATGTTCAGGTCCCCCATGTAGGTCAGGACCTTGGTCTCTTCCTTGTTTCCTCCGGGGATTTGGACTTCACCCATTCCGGGGTCCTGCCCGAAACTCCGAGCCAAGGGTGCAATGGCACAGATGAACAGGAGCGGGGAGAGCGGGCATGCTTGCTGATATACTTGAGTGAGTTACAATAAGAGAAAGCAAAATGGAGTGAGCCTTACTCATGGCCAAGTCAGAAGAGAAAGCAGAAAAGAGTGAGATCTTGCTACAGTATGTTTCCATAAGAATCAGGGAGTGGGTGAAACAACTGTGGGCAAAAGCTGAAGCAAAGGCAACTTCAATTCTAGAAACAAAATCAAACTGTAATTACATTCAGAGATATTGATGGGGAGGAGGCGGGGGCTGTTTTGCATCTGACACATTGACTCAGCTGCGTACAGGCAGCAATGGTAACAGCCGATCCAATCTACACGCAGCCCCATCCGCTCACTTTGCCACCCTGTGATGCCTGCTGCTCTTCAAATCATATGGCTTCCATGGGCACAGCTCTGCTGGCAGTCATTGCTGACCTGCATCTACCCCATCCCCTAGCTCCAGTCCCAGACTCCTCGCTCAGCTTTGTCAACACACATTAAATTCAACCTGCAGAGCTATTCTTATAGCCCTGAATCTCTCCCAGGAAGAAAGACTGCTAAGTATAAATGACCGCTGCCTTGATTTGTGGGTGTGGCGATAGACCATAGCGAGAAGCAATGCAGGGCTGACCTTAGTTCTTCAGAGGTGAACGATTTAGAGCACTGCAGGGGAGAACGATGTACTTTCAAGAGCAAGTTCTCAGGTGGTGTAAATCAGCATAACACCATTAACTCTAGGGGAGCTGAACCTATCCATTTACATCCGATGAGGATACAGACATTGGAAATTAAATATAGTTGCCTGTTTCACTCATCTCAACATCCCTACTATGCCCCAGACATATACTTAAGTGGTAAATGCTTTGCAAGGCGTTTTACTTGTCTATGCATTGCTTAAACAATTACATTGTAGTAACATTTAGGGTTTTTTTTTCCCTTGTTATAAAGTATATTAATTATGAAGAGGCTTTGCAATTGAATTCACAGCCTTTAATGGGCTACTTCTCTCCACCAGCAGATGGGAGCTGACTCCATTTATGGCCATGCGATTGCTGGAAATGTTTCGTTTTTGCAAAAGGGGAAAATGGTCCATGTCACCCAGAAATGTTAGCAAAGTAATCAGGAAGCGCAATGAAATTAAACACTAAAACACCCCATAAAACCTAAGTGCTTCATCACCATAACTAATGAAAATATATGATTGCCTAATAAAAAGCCCTCCGAATGGGCCATGCATGATGGCCTTGCTTTTATTAACACTTGTTAACATTGCAGCACTATCTGGGAATGGCAGCCTTCCCACCATGGGGCGGCAGCGCCTGAAGTTGTGCCACGCCATTGGGCAGATGTTAGAGAGGCAGGGGGCCGCTGCATTTCTGTGGCATTGAGAGCAGCTGTAGGGCATTAAATCCCCTCAGCCCGCATATAATATTGAGACAGGGGTGCAGAGGGGGACAAAAAAATGTATTTCCATGCTTCCCTCCACACATTAAGAAACTGTTCTCATTGCATGGTTACCTGCTGAATGACAAAGCTAAGACTGCATGTGCTCTCTTCCCATGTGAGTGTGTTCCACTGCTGGCAGTCCTTAATTCAGTGATCACCCAGTACACGCTAAATAATACAGGGTAATCTACTTTTTCTTCAATCGCTGATAGAGACATGCAGCATCTAGTAATAATAGGTCTAGCAGGCTTAGTCTTATTATCCGGGTGGTGTTATGATTCTGCTAGACGGTCCAAATGAGACTTACCCGGTGCATGGGCATTGAGCTGCACATGTTCAGAGAGGTGGATTTCCCTTGCTGCATGCTGCATTTCAGATCTAGCGTGTAGCTTCATTATTAGTTGTATCTAGGGAGTTTCGGGATCTGTTGTGCTGGATACTGCACATGCATGTAGTAACAGAGAGCTCCTGCCAACAGTCTAAGCAGATGACAGACAAAGGCTTGGTCCTATTCTCCATTTAACTGAAGTCAAAGTGACGTTACCCATTAATAATGACTAGGCTAATTAGTAGTTGAGACTCCAGCTCCTAGGTGACCGAATTGTGTACATCCTATTAGTTTTGTCACCAGTTGTCTTCTTCTCCCAACCGACTTGCCTGCCTCAGCCCAGCTGAGGCCTACTAGCACTGCAAGAACATTTATATGTTTAATAACTTGCCATCTTCCAAGGTGACTGGGGATTTTGAGTGCTTCCACTGTTAGCTGTACCTATTAAGCACTTCACAAAGAACCTGGCTGTCGGGAGCACCCGCTCCTCTGAATATGAAGCCCCTATAATATGTCTTGAGTTGAGCACCTAACATTGCAAGTCTTATAAAACCTGGCCCAAGGTACTACAGGGAAGTATTGCGGTCCTGGGGACAAAACTCCAGCCTCCTGAGTCATAAGTCACGCACAAGTCCACCTGTAGCCCCTTTCCATGCAGTTGGAAGCCAACTCCAGTTTTTCCAACCAGCTAATCATATTTGCCCCTAAGCTGAATGTCATTAACCAGCAGAGTCTGAGAAAAAATAGGATTTTTACTTAAAAGAAAAGAAAGAAAGAAAATAAAAAAGCCCTAATTTTATCCATGGTAGCTAATTCCATTAATTATGTTATGATGCAATTAAGCATTTAATTTCCTAGATATTAAAGTCTAAATAATTTATTAATAATTATAGATCATTACCTGATAATGTTCACTCTGCAGCTTGAGAGCTGAATAATTCATCTACTTTGACGGGTTTTCTTCCCCCCGCCCTCCCCCGCTTGAAAAACGTTTCTAATCTCCGTCTCTAAATTTGAGTATTTATATTAACACTGATAGAAAAACATGACCACCAGCGAATTTTAGCTTTTTCTGGAGCTTGGCTGGTATAAAACCAACCTTTTAGCCCAAAACACCAGATGCAGAAATGCCCACACTCTATTGTGTCATTCACCCACACATCCAAGCTCCCTTGATAGAGATTCATTGTTCAAACTGTTCTCAAGCCAACAGCCCAGCATAATACAAGGTAAAGCAATGCAAAGCCATACAATGGAACAGCATTTGGTTTTATATAGCCCCTTTCATATTCAAGGTGCTCTATCCCAAGGCACTTTACAAAACAATGTGGGGGAAAGTAGCGGTTCTTACAGGCCCATTGCAAAGACACCCATTGACTTAAATGAGTATTGGATCAGGCCCTTACATTCTGAGCATACCTATAGAGCTCTGCTGCTTTTTGTGATAGCAGCTCACACACGCAGCTCAGGAAAGCTGAAATTGTTCTGCTGCCTAAGCCAGGACAATAGGGCTGTTCCCAACGGTTCAAGGGGATTGTTAATGTCTTCGTGCGACAAGAAGGAAGGGGTCTTAGTTGAATCTCCCATCTGCGGGACAGAGCAGTGACGCCGCCTCTCTGAAACGCAACAGTCTGGCAGGAGTGTAATTTCCAAGTGACTCTTGAACCTACAGCCCGATGCTTTTGCATGCAGGAGCCAACAAAAGAAGGGCCCCTCCTGCACAGGGGAAGGGGCTCATTCACAAATGGTAAGGCAGTGGCAATGCAGTTGCCTTCCCACTCGCCTGGAAGAAGCCGGGTTTTTATTTCTTTTTTTTTTTTTTTCACCCGCTGTCCAAAAGAATCAAAATAAAAAAGCGATTTGCAAAGGTTGGTTAGGGCCAATGTCTCTGAGATCAGTGCTTAATTAGCTGGTGCCATCTGTACTTTCTGAAAATGATGGTAGTATGCCCAGTGCCCTGTGCCCCGCTTTGCTGGGTAATGGCTAGTCATGTTAATGAGGCTCTCCCCTACAAGCCTGGAAGTGGTGCTCTTCATTACCTAACGACACTGTAAACACTCCATTAGGCAGGGTTTGTGTCCAATAATGAACTTTTTGGGGAGTCACCAAACACCACTGCTGTTTTTAGCAGTGCTTGGCACCCTGATCTCCAGAGAAGGAAACTTGATATGTAGTAAATGTGGTCCTTCCTATTCAGGCAGGAAGCCCTGGGTTGTGACTTAGCTCCTCGGCATACAGGACACAATAGTGTCAGGTTTGCAAACTAATGATAAGAAAATAATTGGCAAATAGCTCGATAACTGATGGGAAATTACTTTGTCTCACTGTAATGATGCAGTGAGGGCATTCAATTAAGACTACTGAAGGGGGTTTTCTTCGCTGTTAAACGTAATGTTTGTGCAGAAGCATCCATTCTGAGCAGGATGATAAGGGCCAGGAGAGTGGCATTAGCAATAAGGAGAGAGGAGAACCATACAGGTTCCTAGCATCACACAGCTGACTCCATGCGTATGAAGGTCTCTCAGGTGGATAGGGCACTAGACGGGGCCTCAAAAGACCTGCATTTGCTTTCAGGTTTGGCCACTGACTTCCTGTGGCTGCGTCTACATACAGAAGATACTATTGCACAGTCGCACTGGGGGGCACTAACTGTGATGTGATGCTACTGCTAAGTAGTAATGAGCTACTGAGCAGTAGAATCAGAAAAAAACCCATGCAGGGATGCTACTGCAAAGTCACACCGGTTACTGTGCAGTGGGTGCGTCTACACATGCATTTACTCCAGCATAGATTTACTGTGCAGTAAACTACTGCAGAGCAAGGGTTTTTGGGTAGGTGTCTACACATGTGAGGATTAGGGAGAAGATTTGCTCCCAGGTCCTTGCAGCCCTGAAATGGGCCCCTGCTGCCACCAGGAGGAGCTCCAGGCTCTCCCTGGGTCAGGGGTGGGCAATTATTTTGGGCGGAGGGCGGCTTACTGAGTTTTGGCAGGCTATTGAGGGCTGCATGACAGGCAGCCAGGAGCAGATAAATATTAATTTTCTACATTTTTTAGGGGTCCCGCAGGCCAGACAGGATGGCCTGACGGGCCACATCTGGCCCGTGGGTCGCATTTTGCCCACCCCTGCCCTGAGTGTTAGCCCAGGGGCTGGCAGGAGGCAGCTATCTGCTGGGGGAGTTGCGGGTTGCCTGCTGCTGGAACAGGGATAATGTCCCCCTGCCCTGGCAGCAAGGTTGCTCCTGGCCCTGCCTCCCCAATCAGGGGCATGAGGCTTGGGAAGAGTTGCAGGGGAGCGGCAGGTCCCAGCCCCCTGCCCCAATCTGCTGGTGTGGCACCTAGTAGCTAGCTCGCTGCTAGGTGACTCACCAGTGGATCGAAGCAAGGGGCTGGGACCTACCCCACCCCTGCAGCTCTTGCCAAACCCCATGCCTTGATCACTGGATTGGGGCATAGGGCTGGGACCTGCCTCTGACCGGGACAGTTCCCAGCCAGCCCTGGGCTGCATGGAGAAGCTTGCATGTGTAATCCAGAGCTGGCAGTGGACTTCCTGAAACAGGACAGTCCTCAGCCACCTCTGGGGTGCATCGTGCTTCCCCGTGCAGCCAGGTCCCAGGCAGCCCCAGGCTGGGCAGAGAACTGCCCCTATGCAAGGAACTCCCAGCCCCTGCACCACGATTGCAGTTGTGACGCATATGCTTATTTCTCAGTAAACTATGCTAATGCAAAGTTAAGCGTCTTGTGTTGACTCATGTAGACACTTGGTTATGCAAGTACTAAATGACTGTGCAGTAACAACTGTGCAGTCTGCTGCTTGTGTAGACGTGGCCTGTAATCTTGGGCATATTGCTTAATCTATTCAGTGCTATAGTACCACTTCTGTAAAAGTGGGCTAATACTTACCCCCTTCACAGGCTATTATAAGACTAGAACCCATTGCTGGTTGTGAGATGCTGAGGTTCTGCGGGGTTGAGAGCTGCCCAGCCTCCTAGGGGGGCACAGATGAAGCAAAGCACACTTGTCCTTTACAGATGTAATCTTTCAAATGTTTTTTTGTCCAGTGCAGCTTCAAGTGACTGAAAGGCATGGGCTTCCACCCCTGCCCTTGGGAAACTGTTCTACACCCTAGTACTTCTGACTAGCAGTAGCAGTATGTTGACAGTTCCTTGAGGACACAGAAAAGCATGCTGCGTACACATTGTAAGGCATCGTAAGCTCCAAAGAGCTTACACGATAAATAGATGTGACAGACAGAAGTTGGGAGAAATATAGCCCCCGCTGTAGATGCAGGGAGTTGAGATCCAGTGACTTGCCCATGGTCATATAGGAAGGCTGTGGCAAAGCTGGGAATTGTATCTACATCCTTTATTCTCTACCTCTCCATCTCACTGTCTAGTCTAAGCAAGCTTTCTTAGTGCATTTCTTACAGTGGATTTCAGTGTATCAAGCCGCTTAGCCCATTGCTGGCAGAATACCACTAATAAATAAGGTAATAAATAGCCCTTGATGCGGTTTGAATAAATTTTGTGGCAAGCTGCAGTGTTTTGGAGACTTGCTGAAGAAGACTTTCCTATTATTTAGTATTTCAATGTTATTATTCAGTGTTATTCAATACACTGTTTGGCTGGGAATCTGTGCAAGCCTGACCTTTTAGATTTTGAAGTGTTGAAATAAGAAAGTACAGTAGAAAAGGGAGCTTGGATAAACACTGTCTTTTCTCCACTCCTTTCAATAAGAGGTGGCTTCATTGTAACTCAGTTAATTTGTTCAGGCTTGCAGGGCACTTTGGAGATGTAAGGTGCTAGATAAGTGCTAAGTATTATTATTATTTTTATTATTAACTCAAATGCTCAACTCAGTGTATAAGATATTGTCAGAGCCAAAACTGTGCTCAAGCATGGAAGCAGCAGAACAAGAGAAAAGGGGAAAAAAAGAAAGAAAAGAAAGCGACACTTCATTCTGCTCATAAATATTATTGGATTCACTGGGTTTATCTGGAAACACTTACAAAGAAAGAAAGAAAGAAAAGCCCAATCTTAAAAGAACTCCTTGTTACTTTTGTTACTTCTAGGAGTGAATGAGAAATGTAATTTATTATTTCCTATTACATGAATTTTCAGAGCAGAAAGTTAAACTTTTCAGCTGAGCATTCACACTCTAGTGAGATTCAATCACTGCCCAAGCCAAATCTATGGGAAGATGGGAGGGGGAGGGTACCACAAGCCTTTCACTTTGCTTGGCACCCAATTACATGCGGCTGCAGTGGAATTAACACTCACAGGCATGAAATGATGCTATAGGCGTTTTGTAGGAATCATTCAATCAAACAGCGAAACCTTTTTTATATGGTAATCATTTTCCACCATCAAATTTCATAGGAGCGAATGGTTTGATTGAGCCACCGTAGTTAAACTGTGTATGAAATTAGTCATTCTCACCATAAACACTGTTCTGCAGCCTTCCCAGACAAAAATGAGCAGACGCATGCCAGTAATTGACTGGGAAGTAACAGTCTAAATAGCAGTCATGGCACCTGGGTTGCACTCCTTCTCATTTCACTACTGAACTGGAAATCCTGGAGTTGCCTGTTTTTGTTGTATGATCGTGCTTGCCTCTGCTGGAGACAGCTCTGCGTACGCTGTTGAGATGCCGTGGGTCAAATTGGCCAAGCTGTGGCGTGGTGTCAGAGGTATCGAGGTGGCCAGTAGGACTGCGCCTCCACACCTTACCACTGGCTTCTTACTGCAGTTTTTCAAATACCTGCAAGTTGAGCGGGGCCAGCTATTTTCATATTTGGGGGGCCACATTCAGATCCCATTTGTTGCTGAAGGGCTCCCCACATATCATCTACTGGGTCTGTCTAGATGCCAGCTTTGCATACACTAGTTGTATTCCCATGGCAGTTTCAACAGGGGAGATGATTTTACTGCAATAGTTACAGCCTGCATGGTGGACACTTACTAATACAATAGTGCCTTGCAGTGGTATAGGGTTTTTTGCCTTCCTTGAATGAGGCTTTGTGCCTTGAGCACTGCACTGGAGGCAATGGGCCATGAATTCTCTTCCGAGCTTTGCTGCTGGCTGATCTTCAGCAAGTCTCCCCATTTGTAGAAAGAGTTAATAAAACTTTTCTCCATTGTAAGGTACCTGCTATCTAGTAAGGAAAAAGCTGTATATAGAGTATGTTTCAGGGATCTGATTTATACCCGTGTTGGTCCAAGACAAAGAGGAATACAAAACTCTAAAACTCTTGGTTCAGAGGTGATACCTTTTATTAGACCAACTGGAAAATATTTTTTTTTCTTTTGCTATTTTCTGGTTGGTCTAATAAAAGGTATCACCTCTGAACCAAAAATTTTAGAGTTTTGTATTCTTATATAGCATATAGGCATTACTATACCCACACCTGCACTGGGAGATGGTACTGCTTGAACTAGATCAGTGCAGTGAATGTGATTCAGCTTTGCAGACAAAGACCTCCGTTGCTTTGTGGAATCCAGTAAGTTCGCTCTCATGAGCTTAACACTATTTAGAAGTCCCCCTGAAGACCTGTGCAGCTTCAGCTTAACACCTTTAAACATTATTCAAGTCCCAGTAGTAAGCAAAGCTTTAGCTTGAGGTGGGAGGCCTGAGCTGCAACATGACTAGCGGGTGTGATTTTAAATGGCTTAGAGCAGGGGTGGGCAAAATAGGGTCCGCCAAGCAATTCCATCCTCTCTGTAAGCCCTGGCCTGCAAGCTGGTGTCTCCATGCCAAGCAACAACTCTAAGCAACTATAGTAAATATTTAATTTTTTTTTTTTTTTTTTAGTATATGATTTGCAGGGGTTTTGGGTTTCAGAATGGCACCCTCCCCCCCCACAAAAAAGGAGTACTTCTGGGGCAAGGGGAGGGATTTCTGGTTGCAAAGGTCAGGGGTTAGGTACAGGACTTCCCGCCCCAATACAGCAAGCAGGGGACAGGACACCTGTCAAGGGGCAGGGCTACAGTTGAAGCCCTGGATGCCTCACCAAAACTCATTAAGCAGCTCTCCAGCTCAAATAATTGCCCACCCCTGGCTTAGAGTGCATCTCCGGAGGTTAGTAGGGTGTAACTAACTGAGCACAGCTGAAACGGGGTGAAATCGGTGTTCCCCCAATTTATGTAGATGCGGTGAAGTCGCATGCAGGGTAAGAGCCTGCTTAGAGGGAGGAGCAGTATTGGGATCTAGCTCCTGGGTAATTGCCTTCTCTTTTATTTTCTTGGAGAGGTATGACTTCAATTGGGCTTTATTGATTAATGCCACCTAAGGACCTGGCCCTGAATCAGGGTATTCTGGGCATAGACCGTAAGGTAATACAGGTGTACAGGCTGATTTAGGAATAAATGTATTAATCTATATAAATGAAGCTTCAGCTGTGTTTGGCTGAATCTGTACTAGTAGGGCTGCTCTTCTCTTTCGGCTTGGTTGGAGGTAGGGGGTAGAACAGCGAATATGCAATTGGATGTGGCTCTGGGCTTGCAAGACAACAGACCATGACACTTTGCTGCTTTCTGCTGTAGGTGTTACTGCTGTTGTATCCTTGTGTTTCTGGGGACATGGGCAGCCTTGAATGTTTCACACTGAGGGCACCTGGGTTTGGCAGGGCAACAGGCAAGAAGGGAGGCTGGGGAAGTTGGTAGAGAAGGTCTTTGGAGCAAAACCTTTAACCAAACTCCCTCGGTTACTCGAAGTTCAGTTTAAATGGGGGAGATTCTACTCAAGCAAGCAATACCCTGTTTTCAGCGTTTGCACAGGTCTTTAGCAGGGGATCTACTAGCTAGACATCAGGGGCCCCAAGCCCAAGCTCTCCTTACATAGATCGCATAACGCTATTTCGCTATCGCTACTCCCTGTCACCTCTATCTTCTTGTGATGGGGTGTGTCAGGCTGCCCCCATGCGGGTGTGGGGTCCAGTCTCTATGTGGCTGTACAAATGTGCCACCAGCCAGTGCTGAATATAAGCTATTGCTTCTCAGTACTGGTTTGTTAACAACCATTTCTAATGGAAAAAGGCAGATTAAGGCCCAAGGACGAGGATAAGGGAGATTAACCAAGCCAATACACAAAACTATAAAGGGAGAAGTGCAGAAGAAGGAAGGGATTTCTTGGTGGTCAAAGTCCTCTAATGAGACTGGAAATCTGGTTTAAATATATGATGTTTTCCATGAGCTCCTGTGTGACCTCTCGGGATATCCTTGGAAATGCCCTGAAGCTTTCAATTGTTTTAAGCATCTTTTTGCAAGGGAGAATTCCCTAAAATATTTCAGTTTTGATAAAACAGCATTTCTGATGTGGGGCAGGGTATAAATATCAGAAAAAAATTACTCGCCAGCTGTAGTCATGAGATACTGGTTAGGCTCACATACCATAAGGATGGGGGCTGTCACACATGGACAGCTTTTGTCAAGGGCAATTCTTCTAGCAGATGCATATAACTGCGTGCAGATACCTCCAGTGTGCAGTGTCTGAGAAGTGTTTGGAAAACCAATAAGTAATATGTACAGGGGAAAAAATACCCAACACATTATAAGTGACAATCCACCTCCAGTGAGAGCTTTGGCACTGCTCCATTTCATAGAGAGAGGAAGGCAGGTACTGATATTAGGGCCCTGGACTGAGATTTCAGTTCCTGGCTCGTGCCACTGGCTCCCTGTGTGACCTTGAGCATGTTGCTTAATCTCATTTTTCTTCCGCTTTTCAACTGAAATGGCACTTGTGAGGATGAGTTAATTTATCTGTACCAGGGAGCACAGGAGTAGTTCACCTCCTTTCCTGCAGTGTCCCCAACCACTGGAGAAGTTGCTAGGGAGAGAAGATTATTTGCATGCTATTTTACAGGCCCAGCAACCAGGAGTTGAGGAATGAGGGGGAAGAAAGGGTGAAATTTCTGTTAGCCATAAATGAAATTTGCTACATAAACCACCGTTTGCAAAACAAGTCCTGGAGTGGAGTCGAGGCTGGCTTTTAAACTTAATTATGCACATGTTTCTCAGCCAGAGTTTATTGAATCATATGGTATAAACCATAAACAAACAGTAAAAACCTGGCTGTGTTGGCTGCTACAAGCAACAAAATGATCTTTAAAGATCAAATATTTATTTCAGAATCCCAGGAGCCACGCTTCCTGCATAAAAGTCAAAAGCAAGCGATCCATTCCTCTTAGACATAGGATATGAATCTTCCCCTTGATTGGAATGTGCATAAACAAATTATCATGTGCCTTCACGCTGCAAAGGAGGAGGCTGTTCTGATGACTCCACAAATGCATAATCTAAAGGATTAGTAGGTTGCCTTGGCAGTGAATTATCTATGCACATCTTGACATAAATCAGCCAAGTGACGCGCTGTTTGAAAACAGCAAGTGCCGTGCTTCCCTGATGGCCACTCAATTCCCCGCTAGCGGGTCCTCATTAGACCTCGTAAGTTTGAAATAATGGACAATGTGAGCTTTTGATAGCAAGAAACCTAGCGATTCCAGCTAGGACATCATATAAACAACAGTACGATTAGCTACAGCACGGAGTCCCTTCAAATCTCTGTAGCTTTTCTGTGCTGCTGCTGCTCATTTCTCATTTCCATTGTAGTCAGGATCAGAAGAGCAAGGCAGTTGCGGAGAGAGCGTCGTCTGCTGCAAGGATGTTTAGAGACTTCCTTTAGAGGCCAGTCTATACAGTCTTCTAAAGCTCACAACTTTTATCCCTATATATGGATGGGCTTGTCCACACAATGTCTGAGTCCTTTATTATTATCCATTATTGACTGGGGCTGGGGTGCTAAGGTGCCTGGTTGACAGCCCAGAGGTCCCAAGTTAAAGACCATAGCAGCGGTGCTCGTGGTGTAGCCATGCCAGAGTCCACTGAATCTGTGAATTCTGCTAAATACCTTCTCACAAAGACACAGAAAAAAAGGAAAGACCCATTACTGGTAATCCCGGGCACCAACCGGCATTTTTGTTTGGTGCCAGGGGGACGGGTTACTCTAGACATAGTTCTGTATATATGCTCTTCTCTAAAGCACCTACTACTTGCTAGTGTCAGATGGGATTTTTTTATTTTCTTGTAAAAATATATCTATATATATATATATATATAAGATTATATATATCTACACTCTACATATCACACCACAAAAGGAAAAACCTTCTCCATTGCAAAAACCGCACTCGCACATCCGGGTGAGATGGGCTATTGGTCTGACCCAGTGGGACTTCCCGTTATTAGTAGCGCACCAGATGGTTCACCAAAGTTTATGAGAGCTATGCAAAACAGATAGGTCTGATTCTCTTTTTTTTTCCACTCCTGTTTATCCAGGTGCAGCTTTGATGGCCCTGACAGAGTTATCTCCTCACTAGATCTTGTCAAAAGTTGTAAGCATTTCCCATGACAGATCCTGGGAGAGGAGGAGAGAGAGCGTGAGTATGAGCACGCCTGTTTTCCCCTAGGTCAGTCTCACTGATTCTTCTCCCTTTCCCTCCCCCCCCCCCACTTCTTTTTTTATCTTTTCCCCCTCATTTTGCAACGGGAAATGTAGGAGAAGGAGGAATTCAAAAATAGAAAAAAGAAGAAGAAGAGAAAAAAAAAAGCCATGCATGTTAGACTTCCTGGGAAAAAACTGGAAGGGGGAAAAATTTCTCCTGCAGTTATTCATATTGTAAAGAAAAAGTCCATGGAAATGATGGTTTTGAAAGGGTTGCTGCAGTTCAAATGCTGTTTCCGACCCTGCTCTTCTGCTAGAGCATGCTCACAGGGAATAAAGGCTTTCCTGGTAATTAAAAGATACAAGTGATGCTAAATCACTTCCTAATCACCAGAAGAACTGAGGTTTGGAAACCGACTTCCAAGAGAAGGCAAAAACAGCTTTATCATCTCTATGAAAGATCCTTGCATAGTGCTGTATGAGGCTGCAGCCCTAAATAATTTGGGGAACCCAGCAGGGCCTACGAGTATTAGCCCTGAGGTCAACAAATCTGCCCACACCCATAGCAGTGACTTTTCCAGGAATTAAAATCCTGTGACCGCTTCTGAAACTTGAAATCTTCGCCTCTGCTGGCTGAAGCATCTCAGAGTGCTGCCTGTCACCCAGGCTTAGAGAGGTTTTCTGCAGGAAAAAAAAAACAGCTTCTAAATCTTCAAAAATGGCTGCGGGGATTGCTCCAGGGGGAAGTGAATACAGCATGGAGACGGGGAACCTCTGCAGTGATTTGACAAGCCTGCTTTTAAATTATTCAGGCTGTGAGCCTGCCACCCCCTCCTTGGGGAAATTATTTCACTGCCTGAACCATCTCACCATCAGGATGCCTTTCCTGATATCTAAGCTGTTACCTGGACCCCTTTCTATCCCATCAAACCATCTAGGGAAACTCCTTCACTTTCTGCTGTTCGCAGATGCCCTTGAGATGGGCATTATGCGTCTTTCATGTCATTATGGTTTGGCCAAGGTATTCCAAGCTGTGATTTTTTTTTTGAAAGAATGAGTTATTGTTATTTCTGCACATCTCATAGTTCATCCATTTCCACAAACCTTTGAGCCAGGACGCCTGCCAACACCAATTCCACACTTGGCATTGGTAGCACGCAAGCCCACCCATCAAATGTGAATGAGCTAATGAGGTAGCCAGATGCCCATCTCACTACATTTTGTTGTTCCTATGCAACTTCCACCACCCTGGTATCAAATCACTGATACAAGAAAAGAAGTTATAGTCCATTGGGAGCCTGGAAGCCCGTTGTAAGGCCAGTCTGGTTAAGGCACACCCATTCTGTAGCTGCCAGCACGCAAGGGAGGGATACGGGTAGCATCACATCTAGCCACCTCTGGTTTCCGAGACCAAATTGACCCAGTAGCTAGTTACAAGCAGAGCGAAGCTTTAGCCGCACATCAAGAGTGAAGCTTTAACTCTCCATTTGGTCCATAGTGAGATGCTTCAACTGATCCATCACCCTGGCCCTCACTCACCAACCTAATGGAAATGAAGGGAAATCCTTTCCAAGGGAGGGCTTGCTTTGATGTACAGTGAGTACAGCATGAGTTTTGACATTGCCTCCATGTGGCATTAGAGTAGCCCCTACATTTGTAGCAATAGGAGAGGCCTTTGTGACGCCAGCCCCAGCCTGATGGCAGCGGATGCTGTGGCATCGTGCAGGGGTGGCATGAGACAAACTCAATATTGCTGGCAGCTGGCTTTCTCTCTCCTCTGCGAGATGCCACCATGAGCAGCACAGCCCCCTCCAGCACCAGCTTGGGTTTTTGGTTTGGCACCGAATCCCTGAGCCTGTTGCCATTTCCTGCAGCGTGATGACACCTCTCCTAATACCAGCCTGGTTCAGCTTTCTTAGCTCTCGCTGTCTGAGAGCAAAACAATGCAGTGTTGTTTGATATGCAGCTTTCAAATCCGTCTGCCCCCATCCCCCCATCACCGGAGAGGGAAATATTTGTAATAGGATATTTACTGAAGAAATATGAGAGAGACAATTCTGGGGAAGGAAAAGAACAAATAAAGCAGCCAAGCAGCCTCCCCTGCCTTATCAATGTGCAAGTTTTCCTTTGGCTGCTTTGAAATCTCTATAATTTACTCTTCCCTCCTTTGCAATGTTTATGGCTTTTATGTCGTTTGAAGGTTATTTATAACAATTATGTGAGGAAGAAAAAGTGCCATAAACTGGGGTAATTTACTGTAAAATATCTGAAACGCTAAAAAAAATCAAACAGTGCATTACAGTAGCACTACAAGTGCTCTAGATAAAAAAAAAACCCCACAAAAAAACCCCAACAACAACAGCAAAAAAAAAATCAAGGATCTAAATATACACCCTCAACTCTACCAAGCTGGTACATTCAACTCCTGGAGATTTATGAGGTCGCTACGGAGACCGGCAAACATTCATTTTAACTATGTTTTGGTAGCATGTCGTGTTCTCTTTTGATTGCCTCCAAACAATTAGATTATTATTCTTTTTTTTTAATCTGAGATAATTAATGCGGTAGTACCTGCTTCAGTAGTGTAGGGTGGGTTCACATCAAGAGAAACCCCCTCACTCTCCTGGCTTGTGCAAAGAAGGGGCACAGCCATTTCTCACCCTAATTTCACCCTCTGTTGATGCAGAATAACACCAGTGCCATTGCTTCCTTCAAGCAGTCCTGGCACTCCGATAGGGATGAGGACAGCGATAGCAAGGGACCCCTGTGAAGGGGGGAAATGCTTGCATCTTTCTTTCTGTGTAAAGTGAATCATAATATAGTCCCATTTCACAGCTCCACCCAGGAAATAGGTAAGCAGCCTCACCCTTATTTCATGGGAACAGTTGAAGCTATCTGGATCAGCCCTTCTCCAGGCCCTTTGAGTAAACCTATAAGCCAACTCTTTGAGTTGGCTATTATTGTTCCAACTATTTGAGTCAAAAGATACCAGATTTACCTAGAGAACCTCATCTGCCTATGAACCAAGATACTCTTGAGCTGTCTGCCTGGTAGGGCATCACTGACCTACCCTCCATGGAGCCATCTAGAGCAGGGGCGGGCAATTGTTTTGGGCAGAGGGCCACTTACTGAGTTTCAGCAAGCCATCGAGGGCCACATGACAAGCAGCTCAGGGCAGATTAATATTAATTTTCTAAATTTTTTAAGGGCCCCACAGGCCAGATAGAATGGCCTGGCAGGCTGCATCCGGCCCCCAGGCCACATTTTGCCCACCGCTGATCTAGAGCTTTGCCACTGGAGCTAGTAGCCCTTTGCTGCAAACCTTCCCATGTGTCCGTGCTGCATGGTGCAGTCCATTGGCAACATGTGCGAGGTTCTCCCAGGCAGGCTGCTTCTGCAGGCTTGCACCTGTGGATTTGACTGCAAGGGCATAACAAGAATAGCCCCTTGATAAGGCCAAACAATAATAAAATAAAATAATAATAAAAAATGCCGAGCAGGAATAAATGAATTCATCAGAATGAAAAAACGATATCTCAGTTATTAGACACATGCAGTGAAGTGAAGCCGGCAAATGCTGACGCAGCACTCGTGCTCTTAATTCAATCTCTCCATCATCTTCTGCTCTCCCCACTCCCAGCATCTCCCACCTTCCAAACAGCCAAAGAATAGAAGGAAAAATACAAACCCCATAAAAGGAAGGCGCTTTGAATTCTGGAGGTGTATGTTGTGTGCAGGAGCTGAAAGAAGGCGAGCGAAAACCTGACTTGTTCCACTTTACAGTGCAGATTGAGGCTTCTGGAAATTAAAAGCAGCAGTGTTATGAGTTGGGGGAGCGGGGTGTTATTCTGGATACCAAGGTGAGTGGCTCACTACTGAGAGAGAGGGAGACTTGACCATTTGACCTGTTTCTTCCTGACCAGTGTGGAAAGGTCACACTCCACTGTAGCCTATGAGTGTATTAAGTTCATCCCCAGGCAATCTCCAACACCTTGGTGGAGTCAGGGGCTTGTAATTGGAAGGTGATGCATTCTGTGCAATGACAAGATCACAGATGCCTGGACATCTTCTGCTTAGCCTTTAAGTAACAGCCAAAGCAGAGGGTTGCCACTATCCTCATCTGAGCATTTTTTTTTTTTATTGTTTCCAAGAATAAATGTAATTGAGATGGTTTATTTAGCCCCTAGTTTGGAAATAATATTCTGTACAAAATGGGGTTTGCACTCTAGCTATTTTCTCCCAGCTGGGGATAACTGAGCAGAAGAGGTGGAGAGCCAACCACTGTATAATGTGGGGACTGATGAAGATTAAAGGATAAATACATCTCTGCAGGACAGGGACAGCTCTCCCGGCTTCCAGACAGCTGCCTCCCAGCCATTGGAGATCAGGGTGGGTCCCAATTTCCATGTGGCTGGCAGGCAATGTCCTGTTGAGCTGGGACAGCTCTTCCCGCCCCCGTGGCCCCCTGCTACCTAATCAGACTGGGGGCAATTTGCTCCTGGTCAGTGTCTACACATGCGCTTGGGCATATTAATTTAATGCACCCGTTTCTAGTACCTAGACGGTGCGGCATATTACACTAATCTACTGGTAAACAGTGATGCTTTACTGTGCATTAGATTAGTGTAACGCACAGTAAAGCATTTTGTGTAGACACACCCAGTGGCTGCGTCCTGACATGCGGTATGTGGCACTGCAGACCCATCTGCAATGCACACTGCACATGCAGGCGTTCCCCATACTGCTGCCTTGCAGCGTGGGGAGAAGGGGTTTGACCCCAGGAGATCCCAGCACTAAAAAAACCACGTGCCTTAAAAAAGCAGGGTGATGCATACGGCAGGAGCGTGCGCTACCCAAAACTGGAGCCTGGCCTGCTGGTGCCATGCTCCATCTGCCGGCCAGGCTTCCAGCTACAGGAGTGCCACAGCAGCAACTCTAGGAGACATGGCATGAAGATGCTGGAGTGAGGACCATTACTAGCCTTATGCGCCATTTAAATCCTTAGGAAGCTCAATAAGCCTGGTGCTAGCACTTTGTATGGGGAATTTCACCCTCAATCAGAGCAATACATTTGTAAGGACCGTGGGAAGATTGACTTGTTGGAAATTACCATTTGAATGACTGTTTTTAAAAAGCCCTATTGCACCCAGTATCTTCTCAAGATCTAAAGACTGTGCTCAGAGGTTAAAGCACATAAGTGAATAACTAAAAGATGCCACAGCCTCCCTTGGCAAAAATCCTCCAGGAAATATATGATCTTTTTGTATCACCCCCTGCAAAACCTAGATGGACAATGATGGAGTTGATTATTTGATACAGAAGGCTTGGGTTAGCTTAGCTAGTTGCAGTAACTTATACTTGGGCAGCATTTTGACGTTGTGGAACTTGGGAGGCATTTTGATGTTGCTTTCAAAGCACAGGTAGGGTGTAGAGTGCTAGGGGAAAGTGAATTAAGTGGTGAGATTTAGGGATGGGGAAAATGAGAGGTAAGACTAAAAGGTTGCTATTAGATAAGGTTAGGATCAGAACTGTTGAAAAGCAGGATACTTACAACAACCTAGATATGTAGAGGTGGCAATTTAGAGTCAAGGTAGGGTCACCATAGCTTTGGAAGCAGGATTAAAGCTATATTGCAGGAGCCAGCACCATGGCTGTAGGGGCAGCAAACTACAACTCCTTCAAGGAGTTTTAGTTTGCTGTGCCCCTAGTCATTTAAGGTGCATTATGCCGCCAAATTTCCTACAGCGGCTGGAATTAATGAGCAGTATGCTGCCGAGGCATGCAAACACCGACACCATTAAAGCACTGAAAAAGCATTTAGCCTGCTTTAAAGTGTCGTGCACATGCCTTTTTTTTTCGTCTACACACGGCCTAACTGACTTGTCCTAGGGGAATGGAGTTCAGATCCCTTCTCTATTGGCAGCCTTATGAGTGACCCTGGGCAAGTTGCTCACTGTTTCAGCTCCTTGTCTGTATGATGGGGATGATATCATACCTTTGTTTCTCCCATCTACTCTGACTGCAAGCTCTTTGGGGACCACATATTTCTATATGTAGGTAGGTACAACATTGACTGCAGTGGGGCCTGGCTGCCTTGAGGCAGCGTTGAAATATAAGTAGTAATTGCTAGCTGCTATAGTGAATGGTAGATTCTAAATGGAGTTTAGTTTTAGAAATAGTATAGTGATTAACCCTAGAACAAGCAAGAGCCATTGAGCCCTTGGAGACATGGCACGGAGTCTGCTGCCTCCCTGTGCATTCCCCTTTAAAATATAGCTTCTGCTCACATTTTATCCATGACTCTAATCCTTTTTTTTCTGCTGCTGTTTCAGAAAGAGACACAGCCACCCCCCCCCCCAGCTGGGAACACCACACCATATCTGCACGACTGTCCAGACACAGTGACAGATGTTGTTTACTAGAGCACAGCCCCAAAGAAGAAAGTCACACTGCTTTCTCTTCAATGATAGAAGGGCTGCAAGGGGCAGAGTCGATCCCGTTGCCTCTGCCCTTCCTCAGCTCTTCACTCCCAAACCTAAAAGCCCTTCTCTATCCCTTGAAAATCCAAATGAAAGCTTTTCCCTGTCCCCTTAACTCATTCCCTAAACCAGACACCCACCCAGCCTCCTCTGCCTGTCTTAAGTCCAGTGGCATCCTTGCCCCTGCCACTAAAATAAAGTGGCTGGCCCTCTGGCATGAAACTAATGTTCTTGATGGATGTACCTCTTACACCTCCTCATGGAAAGAGAACAAGAGGCAGGGAAGGCCCATCCGTCACTGCATGTAAGAGAGAGACGGGAGAAAAAGAGCCGGGGCCTGGTTCTTAGAAACCAATCAGGCTAGCAAACGGTATTCATTCTCTTTAATTTTTTGTGTCTGAGGAATCAACTTGGCTTTACTTCCCTCCCAACTCTCCGGTGCCCCCTTTATTCACTGTCTGTAGTTTCAATGCCTTTCCCTTTAAATATAGGGGAAAACACCATTACCCTGCAGCCTGTTAAGTGGGGAAAAAGACAAAAAGGGGTTGTGGGTAAGGATGGATGGAAGAGGTGGGAGAGGCAAGCAGGCAGCTTGCCCTGTTAGTGGCTCTGGAGTCTGGTGAATTTGTTGGAGGTCTTCAGTTTTCAAGAGGCAAAAGATTTTTTGCCTGCTTGCTTTGGCATGAGCGAGAGAATTATCTGGATGGCAGCACAGTGGGGTATCAGCTTCTATCTACTTTGCATGCTGTGAAATGTGAATTGATACAGTGTGGATAATTTGAAAGGGGTGGGCATGGGGATGGATGTCAGTGCATTACGAGCGCCGACAATAACTGCTTTGCTATGAAAGGATCTTTCTTCCCCCAGCACAATGCTACCTTTGGAAAGACCCTCCTGATAGAACAGCAATAATAACGATGCCTCCACTCAGATCGTTATTTATAAAGCTTCTCGCAGGAGACACAGTCAATTTTTTTTCCTTTGTTTTTTTTTTGTGTGTGTTTTGTTTTGTTTTGTTTGTTTTTTCACAGTAGCAAAATTACTTTTACGCCAGGCATTTAAGTAACAACATAAAGAGATGGTGCTTAAATGGAATGTAAATATAGAACAGTCAACTGTAAATAAATAGGCAGGTAACGAGAGCAATAGCAAAATATTGTCTGATTAGACAGCATCCATCAGTTGCAAACTTCTGAGCTAATCATACCGTGTGTCAGTCAAGGCTCTGAACTCAACAGCAGTAGAAAGCACAAGCAGGGCTAAATATACTCGTGTTGCAATCAGTGGCTTTGCAAAAACTCCTGCCACCATTGCTAGCTCAGGCACAACATGACTGTTGTACTGGAGAAGGTCAGTTCAGGGGTTTAAGGCCAAAGAGGACCGCTGCGATAACCTTGTTTGACCTTCGAATAACCCAGTCTATAATTCCTGCAGTGGGTGGAATTATTCTTCTGCACTGCAAAAGTGAATGCTGACGAGCCCAATAGCTTGCAGCTGAATTAGAGCCTGCCCTCTTATTTCAGTGTGAAGTTTTGAGTATATGCTTCTCCTGCCTGTCCTTGAAATTGGCCCATTCCAGAGACTTTAAACAGAAAGGCAAAGTGGGCAGTTATGGACTAACTTGAACTTTGGGGAAATCCCTTCCCATCTCCCAAACTTAGCATATACACAGCACCCGCTTTTCTAATCCTATCTACTTTAAATGCAGAAGTTCATTCTCATTATCCAGATACCTGTCTAATTCTTTCTGGTTGCTGCTAAACTGTTGGACCCGGTGTGTGCATCTACGCAAGACACTTTACTGCGCAGTAGACTAATCTACTGCACAGTAAAGCGTCACTGTCTACGTGTAAATTAATAAATTAGTCTATTGCACAGTTAGCTAGTACCTCTAAATACAGATATTAGATTAACTGTGCAGTTACTCTGCAGTAAAGCTTGTGTAGACACTAATCAGGAGCAAATTTGCTCCCAATCAGCCACACCAGCAGAGGGTGAAAGGGAGTTCTCTGCCCCTGGTCCTGGCGCTGCTCAGCTCCTGGCTCCCCCAGGAGTCAATCAGCTGGGATGGGGTCACATGCCATCGTGGAGCGGGCAAAGAATGGTGATGAATTTTGGTGGGCATCTGTACTTCAGCAGGATCCTTCACAGCAAACCACAGGGAAATCAAAGCTGAATCTGATTTTAGTTGTAAAATTTGGGCGAGTATGGTCGATATTGGATCCTTCTGTTCTCTAATTACACATTTTTGTTTGTTTTCCCCAATGTTTAACCCATTTTAATTGTATGATTGTGTTCTGGTAATTAACACCAAGATGTTTTGGTAGCTGTGATATATATTAGGGATAGAAGAACCCTGCTGAGACCTACTTTGAGTTTCAGGTTTGAACAAACCCAGATATGCTCAATGCAAAATTCATCTAATTTTTTTTTCCGCCTAAACTGTTCTATTAATCATCCCAGATTCACTTGTCATCCTTCCTAGCGTCTCCCAAAACAGGTCCCCTGGGTAGATAAAGGCTTTCAAACAGAAAGGACCCTGCACTGAGTTTCAGGTGCTCAGTAAAGCCCAAAGCCAGAGGCGAAATGCACTTGGAATCGAAACCTAGAAAAGGTTTCTCTGCTCTCAGGTTCACTAATGGCCTGACTTACATAGGTGCTGGGTACCTGCAACTTCCATTGATTTTCCTGGGCTTTCCAGGTGCTCAGCACATCTCAAAGCTCAGGATCAATAGGCAAAGCTCTCCCTGCATCAGCCTATACCTGCTGGTGCATGAGGCCTATGCACCTCTCAGATCCCTCTTATGTGCCAGACTGCCCCCTGCTTGGGTGCTGACATTGGTACCGAGCACAGGCAGACTGAATCTCTACTATTCAGGCACTGCTGGGAGTTAGTGTATCCCTGGGGAGCCCAGTGATTTCTCATTTGCTTGCAAATGATCTGCTTTATCCTCTGCTTGGTTCCAACGGGCTTTGCCTGCCCACAAAAGCTTCGGCTCTCTGTCCTCTCTGCCTCTGGGCCACGTCCAAGACACTTGCTGAAAACCATGCCCGGTCTAACTGCACCAGCTCAGAACAAAGCCAAGCCCAGCAGCCAGGAGTACAGCCAGCTCAGGGAGGCCCTGAACCAGCTCAGAAGGGCCTGAAACTCCTCCAGGCCCTCTATTTCAGGTATGCTTCTTGATGAAGGACCAGACAAGCCCTCTGAGATTCCTTAACTCGTGCCATTGCTTCTGTAACCGCTATGAACTGCTGCAAGAGCACAGAATAGCTAGGATGCTGGGCTAGCCCAGTGACATCCTCTGTCACCCTTACTTCTTCCTTCTCTTCTTGCTCACACTGGCCTGACACATCCCTGCACAGCTCTTAGCCTTGGTGTCCTTTGATTTGTCTCATGGGATGTGCAGCTCAGTAGTTGGCATTCAGATCCCTGTGGTGAGGCTGTTACCCAAAGGGACCCTGTATCTGGCTGAACTTGTGCCAGATGGCCAGACACAAATACACTGGAGGCTAATGGAGAATCTGGTCCCGAGGGAACAAGTGTGACATAGGTGGTGCATAGGTCTTGTGCTGGCCATGCACCCAGGGGTGAACAGTACCATAAGAGCTGACTCCAGGAGTTACAGGGGTGTAGGTTGTAGCTGTGTTGGTCTAAGGGCATAAGCAGACAAGGTTCTTTGGGTAAATCTGACATCTTTTATTTGACTTGGTCTAATAAAGGATATCATATTTACCCAAAGACTCCAGAAGTTGGCACTCAGGCAATGACTCTGCACAGGAATAGTGACAGGAGCCAAGGCTATGGATGGTTCCCCTCCTTCCCCACATGCCTGACAATTCACTCCACAAGGACAAAGTTCAAACCCTCCAGCTTGGCGCCATTCACATATTTTAATGAGATGTAAATTATTGCCCTGTTCCAGTGCTGCTATTGGCGGAGCAGCCCCTTCCTGCTTTGGCATGGGCTCTGCCTTGGTAGAAATTTAAAGCTGCAGCTCTTGCTTTTCATCTGAGAAAGATGCTCATAACCAAACAATTCCTGCCGAGCTTCCCCTGAGGTGCTAAGAGCAGACAATAGAGACATTTCACACTGTTGGCACTTGACATCTGTTCTGATTAAGAAAAAGGCAAAGAACACTGAAAGAAAGCAAATGCCTTGACAGATGAGCATGCTGCAGCTGCTGAAATGCTTTGGCTCACAACAGGTTTAGTCTGTGCTAAACTTATGAGCAGAAAAAAGA
Source organism: Alligator sinensis (assembly GCF_000455745.1). Lineage (NCBI taxonomy): Eukaryota > Metazoa > Chordata > Crocodylia > Alligatoridae > Alligator > Alligator sinensis. Next base: position 440,784 of record NW_005842058.1, read on the forward strand.
AGACATCCGATGGCTTGATGAGGGTTGTGCAACATGAAGGCTGCCACTGCACCCTGGTGCATCTGAACTTCTGGGGACTGTCAAGGAAAATAACCTTCTTGTGTTGGAAAGCCAGACAGAGAGAAAGGAGCTACAGGGCCCAAACGCAATTGCAGCTACTGTACCAGATGCTATACACAAATATAGTGCCCTATCCCTGAAGAGCTTACTGTCTGAGATGACAAGACAGGGAAAGGACAGGAGAAATGAAGGTTTAATGTTCCTGTTGTGTGGATGAGGCAGCCGAATATTAAGGATAACACTTTCCAAAGCATCTAAATGCCACTGGAGGCTTAGTCCTATTGACTTCCAGCAGGCGTAAGCTTTTAGGTCCCTTGGGTGCATTTGAAAGTTTTACTGTGCATGCTTCACTCAGTCACATGGAGTCAGTGGCAGAGCCAGGAACTGAAGGTGGATGGATCACTTGTGTCTAAGCTCAGCGCTGCAATCAAAGACCCATCCTTGTAGCTGCTGCTCTTAGCCCAATGATGGATTTTAAGTTCCTGGCATACTGTTTCCTTGCAGCTTTTATGCTGCCGGTGACCACTCAGGCCAGGACCAAAGCGTCAGTGAAAGGATTGTAGCCATCTCTACACCGTAGTTGCATCTCCTGCAGTGGGGTTTGCTGGGAAATACAAATTGGCATTCAACAGGCTAGTTCACTGGTAGTCTAGCTAGCATGAAGCTCATCATTAGCTATTTTACTTGGCTGAGAAATGGGGAGTGCCAATGAACTTTGTGCTGCTGGCATCAGGCCGCTACCAGGGAGCCAGCCCGCAGAGCCGAGTGTTATTGTAGCCAGGTGAAAGAGGATTTCAGGAAGGGAGTTTCTGAGACCTATATCATTTTCCATGAAGCAGAGCACCTTACAGACTAACTTGTTCAGAGGCATGATAGTTCAAAGAGGAGTCAGTGGCTCTACCCTGCCCCACACCTCCTCCTATCGCAAGGTTGGGGCCTAATACCTCTCTCCAGCGGCCCCTGGTATTTCTTTTCATGTGAAGACAAAAGGGGGTTTTTTTGTTTCTTTGTTTTCTGGGGGTTTTTTCCCCCGGCTATTTTAAACACTTTGCTCAGAAAAGGCAGATCCTTATCAGCCCTTTCCATTTCCTGAGGAATTTCATTCTCTTTTTTTGTCCTCTTAGGGCTGGAGACCTTGATCTGAAGAGCTGTTTATTATCTGTTTTGCCTTCTGATAAGGGCCCGTTTATAAATTTGCCTTTCCTGGTGTATATCTCCATTTGTTTTTTTGCCCTCCCCACCCCTTCCATATTCTTTTAAATTCCTGATAAGACATTTTCTCTCTCTTGCTGGCTATCTGCCAGCTGAATTGACCTGGGCTGCCTGCTGATTTACTACAGCTAAGACGATGGCTCTGCTTCTCTCTTCTTATGGTTCTTGCAGCAGGGCAACGATATGGGCTTTGGCATGGTTACTATTGAATTACACCTGCAGAAGAGGAGAACTGGACCCAGTGTTTTTCCTTAGTGACAGAGGCAGCCAGTTAAGGTGATAATTAGGAACTGAGCTGTCCGACATTTACCCTGAAGTGAATCAATCCCCAAAACTTTCCTTAAGTCCTGAAAGGTCTTAACTTTACTCAACTGTGGCTATTTTGTATTACAGTAGCATCTAGAGATCTCTAAAGGGCCCTATTGTGCTTGGCTCTGTTCAAAGATGTAGTAACACGCCTGCCCCAGACCTTAACAGCTCCCTTTTTAAATACAGAAAGGAAGAATTGTTTTTCCCAAGTTGCAAATGGAAAAAATGATGGATTAAGTGAGTGACACAAGGAGTCAGTAGCTGGGACCTGGATAAAGATCCCTGGTGTCCTTTTCCAGTCTCCGAATCCCAAGATCGCTGACTCAAGAAGCTCAGTAGACGTGGGAACAACTATCATATCATACATCATGTCATATCATATAATATCACCATGAAGTCCAAATGAAGGGTTATGTCTTGATTAACATGAACTGTTTTGATAATTTCTTATGGAAAAGTCCAACAAACCTGCTAAAAAAGATGAAAGATTATGATCTTTTTTTTATATCGGCATTTTCAGAGGAAAAGCTGTTCGGCTGGAAATTTTTCATCCGGCTCTCATTTTTACTGTTATAAAGCCTTAGTTTTTACTGGGTTGGAGATCTGTGATAAAGAAATCTCAAAAGGGGTCAGAGTTCTTCATCCAAAACCTGTCTGAACTCATCAAATGACTGGAGAGTTTAGTATTGGATTGAGATCCTCAAGGCAATGAACCTTCCTCATGATACTCATCGCTTCGGCTTCTAGGCATGAAAAATCATCATACCTCCCATTTCCCAATACTGCAAAAGACAGCATAGTTCAGTGGGGTAAAGCAGCACAATCTGGAGGCTGGTCTCTCTTTTCAACTCTTCTACTTCGACTTCTTTGCTGCATTGTTATTACCTACCGATATTGTGGTAGCACAGCAGAACCCAGTCATTGCCCAGGATGCCATTGTGTTGGGTACTCTACAAACACTGGTCCCTACCCCATTACTAGACTAGGAAGGGGATTCGGGGATACCTGTCACTTCCTCTCCTTCACCTCCCTCCCTCTACCTTTTCCTTTCTTACCATTTGTGTGTTTGCTGGTGCATCCTTTTCCTGGCTTCATGCGGTTTCCTTGTTCCATGGTTCTGATCCACCTCTATAAGCCCAAACCTCAGGCCAAGAAGGGCCAGTCTGACTGTGGAAGCTGCTGGGGACCATGCCTTCTCTGCGAGGCATGAGATCTGGAGCCTGAACTACAATGAGAGGACTCAGAAGGCAACCCCAATGGAGAGAAGCTGGGGACCTTCATAGGAAGCAAGGTAAGTACCCCACACACTTTCTGTTTTGCTTTCCTACTTGGAGCCCGCCACCAAGGGGTGTGGTAAGCCCCATGGGGGACATTACATTGGGATTAGTGGTTGTATTTTGTGGTTTACATTTTTTCCCAGAGGGTCCGATTGTAGCCGTAGGGGAAGTGGAGGCCACCAGTGGGTGATTGGTCACACCCTGAACTTAAAATTGGACTGAGTAGACAGAGGATAAGGTCTAGATTATGTTCTGTGGCCAAATGAAGCTGAGCTTGCCCAGACTGTAATACAAGAGGGTGGCAGGGGAAAAACAGGACTCAAAGCCCCCTGCTGCCTACGTATTGCAGGGTCTGGCACCTGAGGTCATGGGGCATGACCAGAGCTGAGCCAGGAGCTTGCAGCCCTAAACATTGGGCACTGAGCTAGAGGGCTCAGCAAGAGTAAAATTGGGACCAGACAGGGCCCACCTCTTCAAAAGCATGCCTTGCCCTTTGTGTAGCCTCCCCTACTAATTTTGACATCAAGACGTGGTAGGCAAGACCACTGAACAGGAGAGAGACCAGAGGGTGCAGGTGCCAGTAGGTATCTAGAGATGGGTACCCTGTAGTGGCACTTGTCAGCAGCCTAGAAGAACAAAAATACCCTTCTCTCAAAGTTTAAGTGCCGTTGAGCTGCTATCTTTTTTGCCTTGCCTCTTCACACAAAAGACAGCACTAACACTGATACTCTTCGGGGAAGGTGGAGACCATGAGGTTTAATGAGCAAATCTTCATCTAGAATTAACATTTTTATAGAATAAGTCTCTTAACAAGTCTTTCAAACTTCTTATTGACATTTGCTGGAGTTCTGTAACCTTTAATACATTAATGGTAGTGAAGTGCTTTGAAGCAGAAAAATACTAGGCGAGGTGATGGAAGTTTTGTATGCTGAATGTGACTTCTTTAACAGGGAAGTAATAATGCTTGCCCACCTTTCCCAACTTTGAGATCAATGGCTGATAAGTAGAAATGATTATTATTAGAAATAGGTCAGTTTGACTTAAATTTGATCCTGGAAAGGCTAGGGTATTTCGGGATTCTTCATTTTCGCTGAACAGCTTCACCAACACCTACCAGAAATGCCACTCCATGCCAGCATCTAGAAAGGAAGAAAACAGAAATTCATGGCGACATTGAAGAAGATCAGAAAAGCAGATGTTCATCCAGACAAAACCCTTTGCTGGTTTCTCTCCCCCCAACCATTAGTTTGTACTTGCACAGCTTTTCTTTGGCAGGCTGCAGCATTTCTGCTTGGCAGGATAAAGAACCCCAAAGGACAGAGTTGGTCCCCTTTGATCACAGGGCAAGAATGAGAGCTGGGATGTCTCAGAGTAATTGTTCCCCAGGAGGGCAGGATTGTATTTTGTTCCAGGCAAACCACAGTTGGGTTTGGAAAAGCCCACCCTGGGATGGTTACAGGCTACAGAGCACAAAGCTGCACGTGACAGCAGTCAGCAGAGCTGCTCTTAATTAAATGACACTTTATTAAAACAAATGACTGTGCGCTCAGAGGGAGGGCGGCAGTTGTGGTGGTGGGCTCCTGAGTAAATATTTATTGACTGAAAAGTATTTTCAAGTAATGATGGAGGGAAAAAATATTAGTCACTCGGCTGATGTCAGATCATGGCCACCTCACTCCTTGTGAAAGCTAGATTCATCATGCTTCTTCGGAGCAAGGACACCCCAGCAAGGTCTCTGTCAACGTCCCTGATGTATACAAGCCCGAAAGAGGCCGCCAGAACCTCAGCAGAGAAACACTGACTACGGACATTTCAAATAAAGCCTCCTTCTATCCTTGGTGGCTCTGCTGCTTCCTACTACCTCCCATTTACCACCCTCTTGGACCAGTTTAGTTCTCCTTTCCCACGAAGGAACAGCAGGCCCATAGGCAGTTACCGTAGAGCAGCTGCCATGTGAGACATCCCCTGTTCCTTTTAACTCACTGGTGTGTCTTCATTTGACCCTGCTGCATAAGAAACTACCTAGTGATAACATGACCAGGGGTTGGATGCTGACATTTGGCCCAGGGCTCGGTTTTCTCGAGAAGGACTTTGAAGTTTTCCAGGAGAAGTCTGATGTCTGAGTGCACCTGCACAGGCACATTGAGTGATTCCCAAGAGTTTTCTCACTACGCCGATGGAAAAAATAGGTTAATTTTGACTATAACAAGCTTGTTGTTAAATGCACGTGATTTTGATCTGAGCATAGTTAATGGAGGCCAGCTCCAAGCACAGGTTATAGGGTTGACCTCTAGTAGTGAGTAAAGATGCAACCTAAGAATGAAGCATCTTTCCTTGACTATGCCTGTGCCCCAGGAATGTCCTGCTTAAGACAAAAGGCATCTCTGCATGGATGAATCCTAGATTTGGAAAGTGTACAGATGAAAGGGGCTTGCATTTGAGCTTTGTGGCCAATTTAACTGTCTAATGGGGAAATTTAGTGAAGGGAAGATGGAGGCGAGAGCTTTTCTTCTGTAAAGGTAAAAGCTGTTCAGAAGACAAGGTTCTTTTTGTTTCTTTTTTTTTTCCCTGCAGCCCTTGTTGGTGATGTATTAGGCTAGCGGGAGAAATCTTGACTCCATTGAACTTCCATTGACTTCACTAGAGTAGAGATTTCACCCAAAGTATTCCCTGGATGTCCAGCCAAGCCCATCACACTAAGGTGGTAGAGCATGCACCGGAGTGATTGTGAACAGCCCTGCCGTAACTAAGCAGCATTCAAGCTCACCCTTGTGAGCAATCCTGCAGTAGCAAACTGGGGCGAGCAAATTGACACTCTTGAGCAACATAACAATAACAAGCTAGTGTGCACAGCTGCTCAAAGACAATAAAAATTACCCTCCTGCTCTGTAGATCTTTCTCTGACATCCCACTGGCATCCGAATTGCGAGTGGGGGAGGCGTGCTCTGTTCGCATCTGAGCCAAAACAAACCCAGGCCCTGAGCAATTTGAATCTCTCGCATTCTCAAATTGGGTCGCTAAAGGAATGAGATATGCAGCAATTTATCAGAACTTCTTTCAAACTGGATTAAAAATGCATAAGCAGATAAGTATCGTAATTTAGATTCTGTCAGGCAGAAGCAGAGAGGAACTGGGACACTGAGTGGGCTTAATCCTCTTTTATTTGCTTCCCTTTTTCCTCCAGCAAGGCTCCTGTGCAGTCTTTCTGAAGTGCATCTTAACCAGAAGGCAGATCCACACCTCTCAGCTCAAAGGTGCTGTGTTCGCAAAGCACCAGCATGTCTCAGGGTCCGATTCACCCATATAAAGTGAGTGCAAAGATGCCTCCAGCTCAGAACGGAAGCATTTTTCAGTGACCTGATGCTTGCTTTGCATTGGTATAAATCATTATGCAAGGTTCAGGCTAGGGGGAAAAGCAAACCCAGGGTGTATCGTAGCACTTCTGCTGCTGGGAGACAAGTCCTGTCCATTCTTTTTTTGTTGTTCCACCTTCACCACTTGCTGAAAAATGTCATGTGGTCACTTTCTGGCACGTGACCATTTGTCCAGGCCACATTAACAAGTATACTTGTATACTGTGTCCTATAAACGATACACTTGTGTAGTTCATCAATCTCCTTTATTTTATGGCCCACTATTGATTTGTAAGGCAAGCATAGGAATGGTGCATAGCATGCAGCATGTTTGAAGCTAACAGCCAAGTTTTGATTCAGATACAAACACTGGGATTGTGGAATCTCTTGTTTGTCGGGATCTCAGGCTCAAGTGTGCTCCTGAGAGCTGGGTAATATGCCTTGAGCTCTCTAATGGCAACTGCAAAACCTTCAGTACATTGCACATGCACAGCAGAGCCACTAGGCTGGGCTTGTTCCCATGGAAGGGGTGTAGACATGACTCTGTAGCATCCCCAGGTCTTTCTAGCAGTGCACAGGGGAGGGAGATCTTAACAACGACTTTTAAGATTAATAGCTTACACTCTCCATGACCATGATGAGTCTCTCATATGTGCAGAGGGAAGTTTCTGTGCCAGTCATCTTCCAGGCTGTGGTGAAATAATGCTTGAGGATTTGGCTTCACTTTCATCATCTGCTTCTGGGTCTGGTCAAGGGGATGCCCTTGATTTTATTACCTCTGTTGTATAAATAATGAAACAACAAGTCTGCCAGGGGTTCATCGCAATGGTGTCCAAATCCCTTAGGCGGTCTCCGTTTATTTCTCCTGTATTCTGCTGCCAGCAAGGTGCGATGACCCTATAGTCAGCTTTCCAGTGTGGTGTAAGCCTGAGCTCTGAGGCTCTTTTGCATTCCCTCTCCAGTCCCTTTGCCTACAAGAGGTGACATCCCATCCTGCCATTTCCAATCTCGTTGCAGAACAGATCAGGCTCCTGTTGTATGCGAAATGGCAGCTACACAGGAGGAAGCTGAAGGTTAATTGTATTCGATGGGCCTTGATCAAAGCTATTAAGCAAGCTGTTTAGTCTTGTGCTGTTTGGGAGCCAGTTCTCCTTTTCTGTGTGCGTCGCATGAGTGTGTGCCCGCGCATGTCCATGTGTTCATTTCTCTTGCCATCCTACCGGCTGCTGCAAGCCGCCTGGGAAGATCAAATGCGAACAGAAAACAAACTTTTCTTTGCTGGGACTTTGTTTGTTCACACACAAGCACGCAGCGAACCACCATCTGTGTTTATCCCTTTGTCCGAGCGTTTGTTGGTTTTAATATTTTCTTGGCGGTGATGAAAAGTGCTGGGCTTGAGAACCCAAGAATTGAAATCAGGTGCGGCCTTAAGCAAAAAGCAGCAAACATACACCTGAAACCACTTGCTCGTGGGCTTCACTGCTGACCTGGAGGAACAGGATGTTTTGTAGCAGTGAGGGAAGCAATGGGGAGCAACTCCTGAAAAGTAACTAGATGTCTAACTCAACTCCCATTGAAATCATTTAAATACTTGTAAGGAGCTGTGCCCCTGCCTTCATATTCAGCACAGTTCTCGACCTCACTGGGTGCATCTACATGTGCCTCTTTTAAGCAGGCTAAGCTTAAAATCGCCATTTTTAAGGTGCATTAAGGGCGCGTGTCTACACATGCGCGCCCTTTATGTGCCTTAAAAATGTCGGTTTAAGCTATGTGAGCCTAAATTTGATACCTGCATAAAGCAGCTATCAAATTTAGGCATGAATAGCTAAGTCTCGTTAGCACACGTGTAGATGCACTAGTGTACATTAACACGGTGTACGTCAATGGATACACACTGTGTTAATGTGCATTAGCGCGTCTGCATATGCGCTAATGAGACTTAGCTATTCATGCTTAAATGTAACACTCCTTAATGCGCATTAGCACGTCCACATGTAGATGCGCACCTAAATCGCCTTAATGCGCCTTAAGCAAAGGCGTATTAAGTTTAGGTGCACGTTAATACATGTGTAGACACACTGAGTTTACCAGCCATGATGTTGATAACACTGGGTTAAATGCAACCCAAAAACTATGGATCTCTTCACTGCCGCTGAAACAGGGCTTAATTGGCACCGAAGAGACAAGTAGTATCTGTGTTTGTTCTCAGCACAGGAATAACTTTCACTCTAGGTATATCCAGAAGGTTGGCTGTGTTTTCACAACTTAGATGTATTTATGCATCCAGAATGGGTGTTCATACATAGCTGTGTTGCTGCCCAGCCAGTATGCAGCTCAGTCTTACACGCTCGTGCTTATGCATCCCCAGTGCAGGGGTCATAGCATCACAAATGGTGCGTAAGTGCCAAAAAATCCACTTAAGTGGCTAGAAAGCTATCATTTGAATGACACAAATGGGAAATAAAATTCTGCCTTTACTGAAAGATACTGTCTTTGTCCTGAAGAGTTTAATGCGTAAATAGGAAAGCCAGGCAAAAGAGATGTTACTTTTTCCATCTGGGAAACAAAAGCACAGAGAGAGAGATCATTTGACTTTCCTACTGGTGAGAGCGGCAAAGCCAAGAATTCAGTCTACTCCTCCGGACCACGGCTTTGCCTGCCAGACATCTTTCTCCTTCTTAACCTGGACAGGAGAAGAACAGTTGCTTCAACGAGGCACTGGTGTCAGCAAAGAATAAAATAAAGCACAGTTTGGGGAAGCTTGGAGCCATGCCAGCAACCAGGGAGTTCGTTTTTAAAAGGGCCTGTGGCGCATTGGTAATTCTGTATTTTGACTGGCAGATATTTTCAGAGCAGGAGCATGTTGCAAAGAATCTGTGATATTGCAGCGGGCTTGCTTCCACGTACCCCTGGCACAAATCCAACCATTCCTTGTATTTCCACTTCATTCTTTATATTAACTGTGGCTGGAGATCCCACCAACCTCCACGAGGGGGCAAGGATTTTGCATTTCAGGGGATCTGGCATCCTAAAGGAAGAGTCTATGAGATTGTGAACTGTGCTGTAGCTTGGGCAAAGAGTTACTATCTTGGTCTCCAGTTAAGAAGATGTCAGGGGTTAGGAGGTTGGGAGATTTTGAGTACTGACTGACTAGAGATCTCTGAGAGTTCAGTCGGGCTTTATGGGTTTCCAAATGCTCTGCCAGTGTAACCTAATTATTAGCTGCCATGGTTTTGCTCTTTTCCATTGATCCTGTGCCACTTTTATACTGTGAATCCATGTTGCCTGACATCTCAAATGAAACTGCAAACTCATTTCATGTGTGAAATAACCCCTTTTGAATTGGAAACTTCAGTTTTCTAGCCATGTGTCACGTGTCCAGGTTGTAGCCGTATTGATCTAAAGGCAAAAGGAATCAGGACTCATGGTAGAGGTGATATCTCTTGTTAGACCAACTAGATTTTTGCAAAAAATAATTCTTTAATTGCAAGTTTTTGGGCACAAGCACCCTTCTACCCAGGAGAACTTTTACAGTCTTTTCTCCTATGCATGAAAAGGGGTGGTTGTGCCCAAAGGCTTGCATTTAAAAATGTATTTATTTTTGCAAAAATCTAGTTGGTCTAATAAAAGATATCCCCTCTACCATGAGTTCTGATTCAGTTATCTGGGGCACTTTCTCATTTACCTCTTGAAACCAGGTCCCTACCCTGTATGTTGGATGGGGAGCCTGCTTCACTGACAAGGGCAAAGATACTGGGCTTATACAACTGAGTCTATGAACAATCCTTCCTCTTTCACAGGAGTGTCAGGGAGTTAAGTTCCTTTTTCTACAGCTCTGATGTGCAAATAATAATACCAGTAATACTAAAAGGAAAAAGAGGGGGAACAGATGGGGGGGCACAACACACCAGAGAGATATTATTCACATTCCAGTTCAGCTCACGAATGTCAAGTTGCGTTACTCTGAGTCCCTGTGAATGGCGAGGCAGTGGATGGGCCTAGGGGTAAGCTGCACAATGCAAACTCTAGGGTGAAATTCAAATTGGCAACGGGCATTATCCAGAAAGGCATCATAAAGCCAGGCTCTCAGGGCCGCACGTGGCACCAAATCTTCTATTAGTGTTACCACCGCTCTGAATGACGTCTCATGAAAACGACACCTTGGAGGGCCATTTTATTTGTCGCTTATTGTGAACGATCCCTTCTGTCAATGGTGCTGGAGGAAGTGGGAACCGGGTTTGCTTGTGCCACTTGAGGGACACAACTTCAGCCTGGTGAGCATGTGTGCCTACAGAGATGGTCAGCAATGAAGCCCATTGCTGTGGAGGAAACCTGTTCAGCCCAAGCAGACAAAGCATTGTCCTTCTGCCTTTAGGGCTGTGTTTGCCCCTTGCAATCTGTTGCCACCACAGCATCTGCTCCAAAAGGCATGATTTAGCAAACACGCTCTCCAGGACTAAGATTTGCTACGATGTGCGGCTGGAACAGCAGCCATCATGCAATGTAACCGTCAAGGCAGCAGCCTCTGCAGTCTTATTCTGGTCCTAAAATATCCCTGCAGCCATCAGGCAGATGTGCAGCTGCAGGAGAAAACGCAATGAGAAGAAGGCCAAGCGCTTCCAAAAGCAATGCCGGTGTGATGCAATACAAATGAGTGAGCAAGCAAATCCTGGCCCCTTCTGTTACTATAGCACAACGGTCAGGCTTGCCTAATGGCTAGGGCACCTGCAGGGGATTACCAAGTGCTGTGCTGCAGACTCCCTGTGTCTCCAGATAATTAGTTTCTCCGAGTTTTTTAAAGTGGCTATATTAGTCACAGGAAAACCTGGTAAAGCATGGGTGCCTTAAAGAGTGTTTGGAGCCTGGTTTGTTTGGTGGTAGCTTTGACAGGGTTTCCTAAAGAGTTGAGAGAGAAGTCAGGCAGGCTTTCAGGCTTGAAATACCCCTTCTTCAGGTCTGTGAGGAAGACTGGTGAGCGGCTCAAATAGTGCAGCAGCATGGGTCTTGTATGTGAGAGTTCACCTGGAGGCTGAAATGTCTGTAAAGATTTGATAGGCTGCCTAGTTTAATGACTCGAGCCCAAATTCCAGGTTCAAAAGTGACTTTGGCTCTCCCTCCAGAGCCCAGGTCGCCTTGATGTGGACTGGATGTGCAGCTGTGTTAGACTTCCACTGTCAATCAAGGGGATTTGAATGAGGACATTTTGAAAAGCCCCCCTTAGAAAACCAGGTCATTGACCCAATGTGGCCCCTCTTCCCTTTCCAATAGCCCTAGATGTTTGTGCCTCCCTGTCAACATCAGGGAAAAAGAGCAGTGACTTTCTAACAGAGTCATTGTGGGTGTGCGCTGGGTTTAGGAAGCACAGGAAGATGATATAGTTGGCCTGCAGATAATGCTCTGAGCAGGAACATCCTTCACCTCAGCAGTTTCCAGCCTCCCATCATGTCATACGTGAGCCCAGCCACGGATGCTGCTAAGGCTGCACTTCTTCTTCGGCGTGTCACTTAGGTCTCTCCCTGAATAGCTGATGTTTGAATGCAGGATCTGACATAACTGCCCATCCAAATACTTGGCTATAAACATATTTCTCTTCCTAGCACAGGGCTGCTTTATGAGCCAGCTTCAACAGACAAGAGGGCCTAGGCATCGGATGGTCATTTTCAGGGTCTGCCTCAGCAGGGAAGCATTACGTCTCCCACTTTACGATTGCACGGGTGGGAGGGTCTCGGAGCCGGCTTGCTGGCTTTGCCAACAGACAAGTGGAAGTATTGCTACAAGGAGCTGGAAATGCTGCTGCAATGAAGGCTCCTCTGGCTGTGTTGCAATGTGAGTGCCTTGGTGCTTAAGTCTAGGTCTATTGGACACAGTCCTATAGGCAGTGGTCTGACCAATGTAGTTTGGCTGGCAAAGGTCAAGTTCTTCCAGCAAATGATGGCATCCACCCTCCCTGCTGCCCTGCATGGACGAACCTCATCTTTAACCAAAAGAAAGCCGAGAAGCATGTGTAGACATACCTCTGACTTCTGTTGGCAGTGCCCACTTCAATGCTACTGCCTTCCCTGGGTGCCCTTTGGGCGCACAGCTAGTGAAGAGGTGCTGCACAGAGGAGCAGAACTACGGGTATTGCTCACCCTCTAGTTACAGAGAAGTAGCGAGCATAAATATCTCCTTTGCTGTAGTCAGGAACGAATTGTGCACAGCGCTAAAAGGGGTTGGAGTCAAATGTGTCAGCAGCCTGCCACATCGCATCGTAGCTGGGGACCTTTGTTGTTCCTGTCTGGCTGATAGTTATGTCGCCTTGTCAATAGGAGACGCAGCTATTGTTTTCTACAGAGTTTGTCTTGGGAGAGACTGCAAGCAGGGTGAGAACAGGTGACTGTAACCCTGCTTGGGAAGGGATGTCGCCATGGAAACCACACCATTATTTTTGGTCACCAAGGAGCCCTTGTTATACCCAGACAGCCGGAGTTGCTAAAGTTTTATGGAGGGGATGTTTACTAAAGGGCAACGAAGTGGAAAAGAAGAGAGCAGTGGATGCACAGGGCAACGTGAAGCAGCAGTGCAAGCCCCATGCACCATTGCCTTAGGACTGGATTTAGCCTTCTGGCTGCCGTCGCTGCTCTCCAGAGCTGCACGTGGGATCACTTCGCTGGCATGCAGCTGCAATCCTGGCCTCCCTGCCCTAGTCGGGCTGCTGCGTTACCAGATTAATTCACTCCGGCTTCCACCCAGCAAAGCTCTTTAGCACGTGAGTGGTCCTTGCAGGCAAAAGCCCATATCTAAGGATGATGCTGCACTGGAGCCATCGTGTCCATGAACATGATGCTTTCACAGTCAGGCTGTGCTAGTAAGGATGCATGGCTGGCAGTCCTTTCTGTAACAGGGTAGTGCTACCAAAGAAGCCACAGTGACTTGTAGGGTCTTTGGGGCAGGAACCATCCTCCTCTTCTCTACAGCACTTAGCCTGATGGGATTCTGGGTCATCACGCAAATAATAATTAACAATAACAAGCGCAGGGAAGGTCTGTGCCCTGCACAGGGGATTCAGGCCCTTTCTCAATGTCCTTTCTCACTTGACTTCTCCATCTCCTATAGGGAAGCATTTTTGTATTTCTTGCTTGCTCTTTGATACCCAGTGCTGAGCATTGCCTCTCCCTACCCTCTTTACCACCGGGGACCCCTCTCCGTGGATTATCACCTTGTTGTGGTGAAGAAGCTTGCATTTTCCAATGACGCCGAGAGTGATGCCATCTGGAGCTTATGCTCCTGGTAGGGCCACCCATGATGTTAAGGTCAAGGGGGAGTTTCTAGACAAAGAATGGTCCAAGAAGTCCTCAGTGGCAGAGCAGGCAGAGGAAGGCTGTGGCCCCAATGGCTGTGAAGGCAGAAGAAAGCTGCAACGGAGAGGTGGCCCGAACTGTCATGGTTCAGCACGCCACTGAACCCGGCCACCAGCTGCCAAGACCGTGCGGACCCGACTGTGCACCAGAGTCCCCATGCCAAACATGCCAGGCGCAGGCTTCTGTCAGGTCCAAAAGCCCTGTGGCGATGGAGGATTGGCGACGGGGCAGGGTTGTGATACCTGGAGGCCCCCAACCAAGAATCTGCACACAGGCGGTGGATACGTGACGGTCGTTGGGCACCTGTGTCAGGACAGGAGTGTCCTTTCGCAGCTGCATCCGTCACTGAGCAGCCCTTTTCAGGATACCGTCTGCTCACCCTGATTGGGGAGGGGACTAGAAAAGGTGCCCTGGAAACCCAGTACTTCTGGAACCCAGTGCAGCTTCCAACCATCCCAGGGCACCGGGGACATGGTTTTCATTGCCAGGCAGATCCAAGAAAAATGTCGGGAGCAAAATCAGGAACTGTTCCTCGACTTCATTGACCTGACCAAGGCATTTGATTCCCCAAATTGTGAAGCTCTGTGGACCATTCTTCAGTGCCTTGGCTGCCAGCTGAAGTCTGTCATCATGCTGAGACTCCTGCATGACAATATGACCGCCACCGTCCTGAGCGGAAGATCTGAAACCGATGCCTTCTGCATCTGGACCAGGGTCAAACAAGGATGCGTGATCGCCTCCACCCTGTTCACCCTCTACCTGACTGTCATCATCCACCTCATCTGAGATGATCTACCATCTGGCATCAGTATCCAGTATTGACTGGACAGGAAACTTTTCAATCTTGGGCGCTTGTGAGCAAAAACGAAACTTACCACCAAGAACATCAACGACTTTCAGTTTGTGGATGATTGCTGCGTGATGGCTCATTCTGCACAGGATGTGCAAGGGACCCTAGATCTCTTCAATGCATCATATAAGAGACTTGGTCTGCCCTTAAATGTCGCCAAGATGAAGGTTCTCCACCCCTCCTCTGGCCAGCTGAACATCCCTCGTGCTATCTATCTACATAGATGGGGAGGCTCTGGAGTACATGAAGCACTTTCTGTATCTTGGCAGCCACCTCTCTCAATGCTACCATCGATGAAGAAGTCCAGCACCACGTCAACTGCACCAGTGCCACTGCCTTCAAGCTGCAGCAAACGTGTCTTTGAAAATAGAGATCTTTGGAAGTTGATGAAGATCCTGGTTTATAAGGCTTTCATGCTGACCGCCTTCCTCTATTGCAATTAAGCCTGGACTGTCTACCAATGCCCATTAAGATCCTTGAGAGCTTTCACGAGTGGTGCTTGCGCTGAATCCTGGGGATTAAATGGGAGGACCACCGGACCAGCAGGAGTGTCCTCTATGAAGCTGCATCCACCAGCATTGAAGCCTTGCTGCTGAGAAATCAACTCTGATGCACGGGCCACTGCTTTCGGTGTCTGGAAACTGCTTTCCTTGCCAGATTCTCTTCTCCCAGCTCTCCATTGGGCAACGCTCAAAGGGCAGCCAAAAGAAATGGTAGAAAGACACGCTCAAGGTTGCCCTCAAGTATGGAGGCATCAACACCAATGGCTGGGCGGAACAAGCTGCTGACCATTTGGCGTGCTGCCACCTGGTCCACCAAGGCACGTGCCACTTTGAGGCCCAATGACTCAATACCGAGGCAGAACAGCGGCAGCGGAGGAAGGAGAAGGAGACCAGCCCAGGGCTGTGAATCCCACTCCTCCACACAACAACATGTCCCCATTGCCAAAGAACATGTGCATCTAGAATCGGGCTCCTCAGTCACCTGAGGACCCATCAAGCCTGATGGACATTACGCTCGATTTCAAGGGACTGCCAACGATGGTTGATGACCACCAGGACCACAGGAATCAAGGCTTTGGTGTCTAAGAGTGCTGGAGTCAATGGGAATTGCATTCATTTTACCCTGAGACTTAATTTGGCCCAGGAATTCCT
>NW_005842058.1:456369-475835 GCF_000455745.1 Alligator sinensis
CTGCAACCCAGTCCTGAGTCTGTACGATGGTATATGTACAACGAGCAGTGTCTCTCCCTCCTCAAATCTCCATCTCTCTCCAGTGCCCAGCTGACAATTTGCATCAGAGCACTGCACACTGCTATCATCTGCTGTGCCACATTTTACCCTATTGTCCTCAATTTTTCCCTTGTCCAGTTCCCTTAATCCATCTATTCCTTTTATCCATACATTTCCCACCTGGCTTATTTTCAGCTTTGTCTGCAGGGAAAAGTCATGCTGGTTTAACTGGCTTTGAAATCCAAGGGCTTAAACTTGTCCAAATCCCAGCATATATTTCAATTCACCTTAAAACTATCCCTGGAGTCTTGTCCACATGCCAGAAGTTGCACTGGTTTAACAGGCATCATTGAACTGGTGATGCCAGTTTGAAGATGGCTTTGTTAACCTAGATTGCCTCTGAATGTTGAGCAACACGATCTAAATCAATGCATGCCAACTTTAAACTCACTTAAGGGCATGCACACCTAGAGCTGCACCCATTTCACTATCAGGTGATTTAACGTTACTGAAATAGATACAGTTTTGTTGGCACAGCACCTGGAGTGAACTGAGATGAGCGAATTTTACACTGAAATAAGTGTGTGCAACAAAAGTTGGCACACGTGCAAATTGGTTCGGCTTCCAGTAGGCAGCCCCAGTTCTGGCTCTCCCCAGACTGCAGCTTCTTTTAAGCAGCCCACATACCTGGATGGATCCCTTAGCTGTAAGGTGGAGGACAGTGCCTCTGTGAAGGGTGTGAGAGCATATCAAGAGCGCAAGGTATGTTCAGACCAGCCTCAACTGGCAGGTAAATGGGTCTGGAATTAGCTACTTTTCAGAGACGCCTGAACTTTAATTCCCACGGGTACTTGCAGGAGCTCTAACATTTTCTTGGAGGAAAAGGTTGTTACTGAGATTATTGACCTTAAGGGCAGAGTTGCAGTAGGTTAGAATCATAAAAAACGATTCCATTTTCCATCTGGATTATCAAGGCTCCCAGCAAAGTCTTCCCACCTTTTTTTTCCTCTGTTAACAGGAATTTTTAAGGTCATGGTGCCTGGTTGCTGCACATTATCAAGTAATTTGCACAATATATTTCTTCCCTCTGTGTATCCTCAACTGATAATCTATCAAATGCCAGAGCGTTAACAGAAGGTTTTAGCCCTGGGTGCGCACTGTGTAGGCAGCAAAGCTGAACTCCTCTTGAAAGAAGGGAGATGGGAGCAGCAAGACAGAAAAGAGAGATTCACAAGATGGCATGGAAAAGGAGGGGAGGTGAGAGGTATACAGAAATCAGAACAAGAAGGATGGATGGCAAAGGGATTCCTAATCAGGTACTGAATACAAGGGTCTGGAATAAAGTCTACTCCTGGGCCCCCCCACTCAGCTGGGAACATGAAACCACCGGCTTTAGGATTTGAAAGATCCCCAACTCAGTTTTTGGCTCTGCTGCAGCATCCTATGTGACACCTTAGGCAAGCCCAGTGGAGCCAGGATTTCTTAGCAGCCAATTTTCTTAAAGGATCTCAGCTCCTGCTTGGGCTAGGGCTCAGCCTTCTGCACTCTTTTGACCATCGAGCCCTACCATCTGCATCTGTGCCTCTGCTTCCCCCCGTGAGAAAACAGAGATCATAATCCTTCCTTTCTCCTGATCTGTTCAGAGCAAATTGTTTGCTTTCTGTGCAGAGGGCTTGGTCCCTTTGCCAGCTCTGAACTCCAGCACGAGGTCCCTGTCCTTGTACTTCCATAGAAGGCTCTCGCTTCAGTGCCAAGGGGGCCAGTGTTGGTCTATCCCAAACATCCCGAGAACTAGCCACTCAGCTGGAATTAAAACGGAGACGCTCTATTCCTACTCTCTCCCCAGCATGGCATGAGCACACAGCTTCAACCAGCTGCACACCGGACCTTGAATTTCTTATAATGTTCCCAATTTCTTGCCGAGGCTCTATCAGATCTTGGTGGGCCCTGGCCAGAATCGAGCATGGCCAGACCCCAGGGTCTGTGTCCCTACAATAATCCCTGTGCCCATCTTGCGCTGGGCCTGGAAGATGAAGCAAGCATGATTCGAAGCACTCAGCGTTTACTTATTTTTTTTATTTTGTTAATTCCCCTCTGGGGACAGTAAATCTCTGAATCTCTAACCTGCTCATAGGCTCTGTTCTGTAGCAAGTTACAGAGAGATAAAAAGCCTGGCAAGGTAAGACTGGCCTTTGCAAATGCGCTTAGTGGAGGGAAGGGGGGTGGGGGGAAGAGATGCTTCCAACAGAGCTGCAGGTAAAACGTCGAAAACTCGGGGCCAAATTTACCCCTGAAGTTAATGGAATTATACCAGAGATGGAGGGATTTAGCCCAGTATCCTCCCCCAGGCTAGAAAACCTCCTGCTTGTTGCAAAGGCTCTAAAGAAGCTGCCACAGGGTAGGTTAAGCAGGAAGAGCTCATCATCAGGGATCCAGGAGTGTGAAGGCGCAATGCCCAGAATCGTGGGTAATGCTCCACAGCACGGGGTAGGCATAAAGCACTGCTCTCACAAAATGAAGGGAATATTAGATGTAAAACCAGACATGCAGGAGCAGCAATAAAACACAGCAAATATCACAGGCAGTGGCTAGAATTGGTGCATCCGCAACCCTTGTGGGAATCCTGGACACTTTTTTACATCGCAGTGCCCACAGATGAGCCAGCAGCGTTGCAGGAAAGAGGTCATAAGGCACATCTACATGAGACGCTAACTGCACGGTGGCCTAATAACACTGCGCTGTAGTGTGCCAGGCAAACCTGTGGTAATACACTACTGTGCAGTAGTATTAAGCTACTGTGCAGTAAGTGTCACTAAAACCTGCTGCGCAGTACCGTGACTTTCTGCGCATTGATGTAGTACTTGGTTAACCCAGTCTTAAACTTAATGTGCGGCAACTATGGCTCATTAATGAACACGTAGACATGCCCATAATCTAGCAACTTGGGCCCTAGACAGACTGTCAGAAAAGAAAGCTGTTTTCTGGTCCCAGAACTGTCACAGGCTCTCTGTGTGACCTTGGTTGTGTTACTTATTTTGCAAAATGTGGGGCAAGACCACTATCCGTCTGGTTTATTTAGAAATATTTTGGGGAAGGGATAGTATCTTACTACAGATACCAACAGCTCCCATTATAGCATGGTTCTCTGGGTGCCGCTTTAATTACAAGTGCAGAGACCCTTCTTCAGAGGCCTATGATTTGTGCAGCACCTGGTACAATGGGTTTTGGGGCTCTGTGAAGTGACAGTAGTACATGCGATGTATGTCATGGACCCACAGGCAGAAACTCTCTAGAGGATTCTCCAGCTTTTGGGGGAAACATGGCTCTGTGGATTGTTTTGCAGGCAGCAAGCATTAGGGGCTCCCTGCGACAAGCAGGAAGAAGGGAGGTACTCTGAAGTCCAAAGCACTGCATCACTTTTTCCTCTGTTGTACCATTCGGTCTTCCTCTCGATAAGCCCTTTGGTTTTTCTGTTTCTTGACCGAAGCGCCTGTGGGAAATTATGATTTCTGGGCAAATTAATAACCGGGGCATGTCCATTCAGCAGAGTAGGGGACACAGCAGCACACAGAAAACCCAGGCTGTACCTCTGCGAGAATCCTGCCGCCCAGGGTCTCGTTACCGGCAGATTGGCAGCAGGTGATCTCACCTTGCAGGTGGTGAAGCAGCTCAGAGGGCTTTACCACAAGAGGCAAAATGTCTAGCTGGTGAGCACAAAGGAGGGCTCCTCTGCCCCTGTTAGGAAGAAATGGAGCATTTACTAGAGGCTCAGGAAGAACCCAGCTCTTAATTGATATCTGAGCAAGGGCCGGCTGGGTTACTGCACAAACCTGCTGTTTGGTAAGCACCTTGTTTTCTTGACCCAGCTCAGCTGGGTTGATCTAGTTTTTGCCAGGATTGAGTGGCTCTTCACCTTTTCCTAATTAAAGTAACTCCAAGGAACCAGAAGCCAATCCATCACCTGCCCCAAACCTAGAGAAGCCCTGGGAGTAACAGCCTCTTTTATCTGCTTTCTTTTCTCTTGAGAGCTCTTTTGCTGCATGAACTATATTGCTTGCCTGGTGTGCAGCTATTGTCCTGGATTGAATTAGCTGGTCTGCAGGTTAGTTCCTTTTCTGTTGTGCTCTTTTTTGCAGGGGCATGAGGAGTTTTATTTTCTTAAAAAGTTTGCTCCTGGAGCTCAGGCACTGCCAAGCAGGGCATCTGCATTTTTGCAGCTTAGCCCAATGGAGGAGAAGTCCTGCTTCATTTGCAGGAAGAAGCTCTTTTCACAAGCAAACAGAGCTCCAAAACCAGTTTGAGGATATTTTGAGAGAATCATTTGTATAGGTTTTTAGGCCTGGAAATACTAATGCAGCTCCAACGGTGCTTCTTCCAGACCCTTGCAGATGCAGAGCTTGCACAGATAATCCTTGCTGACATGGGGGAGTGCTTCATCATATGAGTTCCAGCAGGTGCCTTGAAACAAGCTATGGAAGAACAGGGTCAGGAGCATTATGTGGCTGAAGTCGGACTACTTCTGTGAGTAAATACTAATTAATTAGAATGAAAATTCCCCTGAACCATGGACACTGTGAACACTGGCAGATGTTGAAGAGCTGAGATTCAAGAGCGTTGTAAGCATTTCCCCTCCAGAGGGCTGTTCTCCTCTCAGTTAGCATCCCCAGAAGCCTACCCCAACAGGGTGAGATAGGAAGGAAGAGGAACTACTTCTCTCTAGACTTCTTTATGTGACAAAATAAAGACAGGAAGGAGGGTAAAGGGTGAGCTCTGAGCCTGACTTTCAGAAATATAGTTGAACAATTGCAGGTCCTCGGGGAGCTTCCAGGGAATTAGTTAGATGGCTGGACGTGAATAATTAAGGATTCTGATGTGGTCAGGTAGATTAATGTCCCTCTGAAAGCTTTGGATCAATGTTGGAGGGGGAAAAAAAATAGAAGACATGCATAATTTAAAAAAACCATCAGAAACTTTGCTTGACATGATGACATTACTGATTTTTTTATGATCTTCTCAAATATACTCTATAACAGTTATTAATTTAGTATCGTTAATAGCTCATCCTTCAAATGTCAGGCAAAAACCAAGACTGCAAAATGGGATTTCTAAGGGAAATGGAAAAAAAAAAATAGTAACAGGCACCATTATGGCCCCTCTTGAGTGCTGAGCTGCTGTATTGGACTCTTCCATAAAGCTGACCGCCCAGAAGTATGTCCACACCATGCTAGGGAATGCCACAGAGAAAGTTAGCATGCTTGCTCCATGTACCTGTACCATAAATGGGTGTAGGGTCACTGCTTTCAGCATGGTGCCAAGAGCTTTTGGGCTCCAGCATGGCTTTTGGAAAGTCCAGTGCTTCGCCAAGGGCAAGTGTATCCCATCCGTCTTGGGTTATAGCATGCAGAGCAGGTGGCCTGTGAGGCACGTCTAGCATGATATTCTGAGTGTCTGCTATCCCTATCCGGTACCCAGGAGAGGCTACAGCATGGCAGAGCACCGTGTCTCCAGTGGACAGGATTGTGTCTTCAGAGTCCAGAGATCTGGGCTTTACTCTCATTTCTGCTGTATGGCAGGTGGCTTCCCTTTGCTCTCTGTTGATCTCTTTGCATGCCCCATCTATTTGGGTTTAAGCTCTTTGTCTTTCAGTGTCTGTGTAATACCTAACACAATGGTGCCTTTAGGGATTACAGTTGCAACAGTCAAAGCTAAATTCCACCTGAAGGCCTTGATTAAGCAAAGATGAGTCGATGAGACTGTGTACAGCATGTACAATTAACATCTCCTAAGCCTTTGCAGGAACCTTGAGCAAAGCCTTACCTGCCCTTAGATGGATAAATGGGGTAAAAGGGAGAAGGCAGCTACCTGCTCCATGGTCACTGCCCATATTCACACCCGTGCCCCATGATAAGGAGAAAGTACCCTGTGGTAGTGTTGGGGAAAGAAAAGTGAGCTGACTCCTGACTGTATTGCCCTGCTCTGCTCCCCAAATGGCTGCATTTCAGTGCTGGAGGAAGGGGTGGGCATCAAGAAAGGTCTCAGATGAAAGGCTCTGTTTAAATATAAGGCATCAGGCTGACTTATTAAAGCCGTTTCAGGTGGAGAAAATTTTTTTTCCTAACCCTGAATGCAACCCCTTATCATATCACTCCTAGTAGTACCATAACCTTCTGCCTTTCAGGGACTTACCAACTGGTCTTGCATTCCCAGCCTCCTCCACCTGAGAACAGATCCATGGCATGAAGCATGCTTTTACAAGGATTAAAGTGAACAGCGGGATGGGGGGAAAGGAGGGAGGGAAAGGCATTTTGCATCAGTCCGAAATGCTATATTTTCCAGTATAATATTCATGCTGTTTCCCTTGGGAATCGGTGCTCATGAATTCATTAGGACCAAGAGGTTGCTCTCTTTGTCGGCATACAAAAACAGCCCGCTTCTGTCCAGAACATAAATTACAGTGTGGGGGAGAAAACCTTTTTATTTTTGTAATTTAATTTTCTGGCAAATAAAAAGAGATATACGTGACTGGAGCTTCAGCGCTTCAATAATATTATGCAAATAGCTTAGGCACATATTAGAGCTCTGTATTTGTGCAGTGGAGCCTGTGTGCTCACGATGGTATTGGTGTACAGGGGCACGGGGATTTGTGCTTAAGTGTCCTCCTGGTATTTTCAGAGAGGCAAATAAAGTGAAACAAATTAGATGTCTCAGCTATTAATCACTGCTCTAATATTTAAAATCAGATTTCCCACAGCTGTATGCCGGTCTCGGTTATTGAAGATTTTGGCATGGCTTGGAACTAGTGAATACCAAAGTCTTTTAGCTCCACGGAAAGATGCCTAGGGCCTGGTTCCCAACTAACATCAACGGGTGTAGTGTCATGGATGTCCATGGAACTAGGAGCTGTCCTACAGGAAGATGTGTGCATGTCTTAGATTACTTAAAGTGGGGACACAAAGACCTAATGAGAGCACCTAGACTTTCTCCCTGACGATCAGAGTTGTTCCTTGGCGTGTATTTATTTCTTATCCAGTTCAAAAGTTTCTGCAGCCAACTGGTAGAATAGCAGTATAGCCCATTCTAGAGGTTGTAGAGGCCACTTCGGGATAGTAGCCTACAAGTGCTGCCAGCGAATATCCTAGGGAATAAGAGCTAACGAAGCAATGCTATGTTTTACAACAAGCTCTAGTGGCTGAGAAACACTTTGGGGAAAAATATCCTGTTGCTCCCTGATAGCCGGTGCGCTGCAAGATAGTAGTGTTCTTCTGCTAAGCCCTAACAGAGATGTTCTTTCTGTTCAGGACAGGAACAGTTTTTGCTGTAATGCAGAAGGTCCTGTGTGTAAATCCTGTTGGCGGCGGGGAGGTTATATTTCTTATATATTGTCTCATCCGCTCGCATTAGATGCCCTTTAGCCAAGTTAAAATTAAATAATAATCATCTTTTAACCTTATCTCTTAAATCAGCCCGTCAGCCCCCTGGGCCTTTTTCACACTGCCTCCAATTTGTCACTCCTGTTACTCAGAAATGAATCCAATGATAAATAATAATATAGGAGTGCTTGCTGTGGCACGGAGCAGACAAGGTCTAGTGCATCCCATGAACTGCGATGTTACTAATGTGGTAGCATTATGCATACATAGGGCAGACACTTATACAGGGTGGTTACCTGCAGTGAACCGCCTGATCCATGAAGATGCAATATGTTTGCAGTTCTTGTCACCCAGCTTCTGTAACAGAATGAGCTCAATCATGCTGCACCATTACAGACTCCTTGGTGCCTCATGGAGGAAAGGGGGGCAACAAATCAAGTGGGTAGCATCCTGCTTAGCTGAACAACTGGAAGAGTGCTAGCAGGTGGGAGGATGCAAAGCTCTCTCTCTCTCTCTCTTCCATACCTAGAACTTGCCTCTACTTTTCTGAACTATTGACTTTCCCCTCATTAGCTGGGAATATTAGTTGGAGGGCTGAAACAAAAAGTTGGGGGGGTCCTATTCTGGAACCTGTTTCTAATTCCTTGACCCAAATATAATGGCCAAGTACAGGCAGGCAAAAATCCTGGGGCTAAATCGATTCATTCTTTGCAGGTTAGTCTAAGCCAGTGTTTCTCAACCTTTTAAGTAGCAAATACCCCCTAACTTCTGAAAATTTCCAAAAGTACCCCTACACTCAATTTTCCAGGGGATTTTATATTTGCAGACTAATGTATGCCATATGTTGGAAGAAGGGCTGGGCATAGAAGGCCGTGATATGACAGATGTCTGATCTGCTGTGGGTAGGGTTGCCACCTCTTACACCAGGGGTGCACAACTCAAGTATGTACCTGCGCTAGAGGTGATGTTGGCCGAAGTTAGGAGGGCTCAACCCAGTGCCGTGTAAAGCGCAGCACACCAAGTTATTACTGCGGAATTTAAAGTGCTGAGCAATGCCCGGCACACCAATTTTTTTGCCCTAGTTTTGAGAGGAAAAGAGGGTGAGAGAGAGAGTGTTGGGGTACCCGCATACCCCCTGCCTGTGTTTTGCATACCCCCAGGGGTATTCATGCCACAGGCTGAGAAACTATAGTCTAAGCTGCATATATTGAACCAATAAAGAAGTAAACAGACATTCACTTTTGATTCCAGAAATGCAGCCACATGCCTGCCGTGGCCCAAGCTAAAAGGAAAGAGAATCCCCCGCTCTGCTCTCGGACTAGTCAGTGCACAAATAGTCCAAGAGCGGCACCATCTTCATTATAAGTGCTGGCACGGACTGCAGTCTCTCCATAGTGCACATAGGCTAGGGAAATGATCACTCCATCATCTTGGGCAGCCCTCCCTCAGATGAGCATTTCAGGCTGGTGCCTAGCAATTTTCCACTTGAAGCACAGTAGCCTAATTGCCTGCACCATCTAATTGTTGAGTAATTGTGAGGATGTTTCTAATTTGCTGGGAGCTAGGTCTGTTTTTGAAGAGATTTCCTGTGTTTCGGAGAGTGCCAAGTCACTCCCACCTGCCCTTGCTGTGCCTTCGTGATGAGAAGTCTCTTCACTAATCAGGGGTGTTTGGAGTGGAAGTGGAAGGGGGTGCTGAGCAGATGGCAAACAGGGCTGGAGGATTCGGTGCATCCTTTAAGGGCAGCTCGGGGAGCTTCTTCTCCAGCCTTTCCTTTTCGTTATGTGCAAACCTGCAGAGCCGCCTTCCACGTCCTTGTCTCTGCCAACTAGCGGCCATATGCTAGAGAAGTCGTCGCCAACCAAGCATAGTGTCTCATTCAGCTGCCAGACTTGCTCTGTTTTGCTATGTTGGGGTCTAGAACCAGGTGCCACAAGCAGGATGGGTAGGAGTGTTGCTGTGTATCTCGCAGCTAGAAAACGGACCTGACAGTGGGGGTATTATTCTGTAAGCTGACTAATAGCTCAAAAATATACCGCATTGGAGGAACAGGGAGGTGGCAAAGTCACCGGTTCCACAGTTCTGGCATGTCCTGAACGAGGCTGCTTGTGCAACAAGTTGAAAGATCCTGCTCGTTGCACTGGGTCAAACCGACTGGGTTTTAGTGCGTTTTGAGAGAGAACTTAGGCTGCAATGGAAGGGCAGGCTGAGGACAAATATGAGCAAGAGAACAGTTTTATGGGTGTCCTATCATAACTATATGAAGACAAAAACTGGCACAGAGAATTCAAAAGGCATCATAACTATCTGTAGATAAAATTTTGCACTAACAGGTTCCCTCCATTTGGAAAGAGTCAGGGTTTTATGTCTCACTTTAAAATTAATTTACAAAACAACACTAACTTTGATGCTGCCAGGCAACATTGTTATAACCATCCTCTGTCCCTCTTGCCACCTTTCACTTGAAGAGCCCAGTATGGATTTGCCTGATTAAGCAGTGCCGTTAAGCACGTGCTTAAGTCTTGTGAAATGTAAGCACCTGCTTATGTGCTTAGTTGAATCTGGGACTTCACCAATTAATCCTTATGCCCCCTGGGAGCTGGGGAAATAGTATTAGCCTCCAGCTGCAAATTCAAGCGAGCAATGCAGTTTGTACAAGGAGTCCAGTGTAGAACAGGACCCAGACCTGCTAGTAGGATAGAGGTTGCTGTTCTGGATCAGACCCTGGAACCATCTAATCTAGTACACAGATTTTGGAGCAGACCAATACTAGTTATTTAAGCAAGACAGTCTACAGATGCTTCCACCAGGCTGTCTTGCCCTTGGGGAAGGCTTGCTGACATCCAGACTTGTGTTTTGGCCCCTGAATGCTGACTTCTCCCATGTAGGCCCCCAAATGCTGACTACTGCACCAAGCTCTCCATACGATGGGCTCTTCTGAAGCACCGTCTCCAATTCGTCACTGCTTCACCTTGACTTGACCTACTGAATGCCTTGGCAATTTAGGATCAAATTTACAGCTGGTATAAATCAGTGTAGCTCCATTGACCTGAGCCAGTAGGGTGCTGAATACATTTCCAAGTCTGGCCCCTGCTCATCAGTGCTGGCTATTTGGAAATTCGGCCCGAGTGTCTCCACAAAGGGCTCCTCTGTATAGTATTGACTTAATACAAGATAGCCAGAAGCCTACCAAAATCTGCTGCTTTCTGAACTGTCCCATCAAAGAAGGGTTGTACTCAGTTACCCTCAATTTCCTATAACTTATGACAGTTTAAGTGACAACAGTCTTAGACATTGCTCTGAAGATTTTTCCTTCCCTCATTCAGATGCAATATACAGATTTACTGAAGGGGGGGGAAAAAAAAAAGAAAGAAAGAAAACCGTTGGAAATTCAATTAAAGCTGCTGCCTTTTTTAGACGGAAAGAGATTGCTTTGAATGTGTTAAGTGCTTCTTTTCTTCTGTAAATCAATTTAGTTTATAAAATGCAAAAGAAAGACCGAGAAAGGCCCAGCTGTATACTATCAGCCTGTGGGACTGTTACCTTGGCTTCTCCTCTAGCTTCTTTATCTCTTTTGCATTATCTCTCATTGTTTCCTTCTTTTTTTTTTTTTTTTTTATTTGTATTTTTTCAAGCAGAATGGGCACGATACCATAGGTTGGGGTTGCCAATTCACTTGTTTCCATTAACAGCTTTCTGGCCATCAATATTTCATTCTCTCTGATGTTAATGGCTTTGCACCCATTTCTTGGGCAGAGTCCAAGCTGAACCTGCCACCTTTTTGTGTTCTGGTATTCTACAGCGGGGGGTGCACGTGTGTGCGTACCATCACCCCCAGGCAATGGGGGACAGAATATGTTTCCAAAAATGCATGGCATTGGGCTCTGCAGATGGTGAGGGGTACTTCATAGTAATGGGTCAGAAGTTCTGGCCTGCTTTGCTCCCTTTGCATTGCACAGAAGATAGGATTAGGAGACTGACTGCACCTCCCTAGGCCACCCTCCCTGCCGTCCCCTGCATAAGGATTATGCTACAGGCTGACAAGAGGCATGGTCTGAAGTCTGCATATCTCTCAGCTAGCAGATGGTTGCCTATGGTCAGCTGCCAGCTGGTGCCTACTGGAGCAACATTCATTGCTCTGCCCTGGTCTCTGGCCCAGGCAGAGGTGTAATGATTCCTTGATGGGCCTCAGACTCCCCCTTGCTTTCTGAGGAAATGCAGCACAGCCAAGACCCTGGCCCAGAGCGGGTAGGATCATTCCTCGCCAATAATTCCTTGGGCAGATTTTGTCTTTTTTTTTTTTTTCCCCTTTCCCTTTGCACAGACAGTCCACTTTAAAAAAAAAAAAAAAAAAAAAATGCCAGCTGATTTCCCTGGGTTCCTCCTTCTTTCCGTTTTGCTTGTAATCCATTAGGCTCATGTCCCCAGTGAGCTGCTCCACCTGGGTGCATGGATTGCACGGCACAACTTCTGCTCCTAGGTGAGCTGCATGCAACTCCTGAGATCAGATTTATTTCTGCTACCAAAGTACCAGATCACGCATTGCTCTCTCTGAGTGGCTTAAAAGTAGTGAGTGCTCTGGCCTAGAGGGACCATGTTCCCTGGTCCAGATCCATAGTGGGGGTAAATGAGGGAGCCCCACCAAAGCCTGTGGAAATCTGCACATTTCCATCACTTTAGGATCCAGCCTATGCTCAGGCATTTGCAACAAGTGGGGCTTGAATGTGATTAAAATTAATTGGGTTTAAATTTAAAAACAAAATAATAACAGCATAACGGTGATTGCAGGGCTGTGCGTGTCCTGCTCTAATGAAGACACCTTCTCCTGCATATTAAAATGCAACCGGGTTGATGGCTACTTAAAGATCCATGACACTAATGCTGCTTAAAAGAGTAGCTTTGTGACGGTCACCCCAGCTTTGGAGGACTGAAATCTGGCTTGCCTTGCTGTGGCTTCACTGCCAGAATTGCAACAAAGCAACGTAACCCCAATTGCTGTCGTTAAACAAGTGGAGAAGTTGGGATCAGTAGTGTGGGGGCAGAGTTACAGGTTGGACAGAAGACATCAGTGTGGGAAATCGGAGAGCTGGATTCTGTTTCTGCCTCTGCAACTGACTGGCTGTTTGGCCTTGGGCAACTCATTCCTCCGTTCTTTTCCCTCCTGTCCTTTCCCTGTCATGCCTATCAAACAGGGAGCTTTTCGGAGCAGGGATGGTACCCCTCTGTGTCCATAAGCCAAAGGAAGCCCTCCGCATAATGGAAGGTTGGCCATGCCATTAGAAAGTAAAAATTAATGATGCAGGTCCTGGCAGATAATCCAGTCATTTTCAGAACGGGGTAAGTTTCCCGGTGTTGCCATGGCATCATTCTGGCTTCCATTATCAAGGGGGGTGGAAACTTAGCACCATCCCCGAATTCCCTTGCTTTTGCTCTAGACCTGACCCCATTTTCCACATAGGTTTTGTGAAGGATTATGATGCAAGGGAGAAAAATAAAAGGATCTGGGAACTGCTCGAGCTGAACTGAGCTTCCGTGCTGGAATTCTTACCCCAAATCTTCTAATTAATAGTCAGGATTAACAGCTGCTGAAGTTGGGTCTCAGCCATCTAATCATAACGGCACAGACTCGCTGTGCTCTGCATCCTGAGCATGCAGCAGCCTTTCTAGGCTCCTAGATAGCAAATGGAAAAAAGTTAGCAAATGGAGCAACAACACAAAAACAAGAGCAGTTGGATAGGAGATGCTCTGTTCGGAGATGGAGCCTTTACCTAGGTACAGAGCCATTCCCACTACAATGAGCCCCCCTGCTTGCGCCTGTGGTTGAGAGATGATTTTTTTTATCAGGGCCATGCGCGTGCGCGCCCTTCATCTGCACTAGCAACATTTTGCCAGTTTAAAGCCACATGCATTCCCCCCCATCTATTAATGCCAGTTTGCGGCCACACTAAAAAAGCCCACAGGGTAGCAGCGCGCCAACTATTTCTCCACAGGGGTTTTAAGCCTTGCTCTTTTTAAGGTGCATGTGGATTTATTATTTGTATGACTCTAATGCCTGGGAGCCCTAGCCATGGGTAAAGGTCCCAGTGTGCCAGGTGCTGCACAAGCATAGACAAGAAGACTGCTACCCTCAAAAGACTACAGTATAAGACCCAAGCATAGAGACAGACACGGACTGATATGGGAAGTACCCAGAAACAAGGAGATGGCATCAGTTAGTGAGATAAATGGGGGTCGTGGCACAACAGCACTCGGACTACCATGAAGTTTCTTGTAGGCTGTCTGACGAAGGAGAGATTTTCTGGATGAATCTGAAGGAAGATCTTAGAGCCACCACATTGGCTACCAAGCCATCCTGCCTCTGTCATTAAATCCAATACTAGGCCCCAAACCAGATTAAAACAGAGATTTATGGTCCTATTTTCCATCATGTTTGTAGCCAAATTCTCACACTGATGTGACTTAAGCACCCAAGCTTTTAGTTGCTCCTGTGGCTAGAACAGCATTTTCCTAGGACACTAGGTGAAGGGCAGGGCAGCCCTTCTATTAGTGCTATGGCAGTTTAACCCCCTGAGGACCAGTGGCTTTGCATGGTAAGCAGCCCTTTATCCTCAGGGATATATGTGCTCCTGGCCCCCAGGCACTGGAGTGGGTGAAAGGAAGCGTGGCTTTCCGGCTGGGTTGTAATGGCTTTTTTTTGTTATTGGATTTCTTAACAGTCCTGCTGGCTCTTTACTTGAATGTACAGTCTGAACAGAGGCGCTCAAACTGTTTGTCTTCATTTTGCCTGCTGTCTTTATTTCATTCGGTGCTTTCGCCTTGCGAGTCATTCTCTCTATGCTCATTAGATTTGTTTATGTGCCTGTATATTAGAGATGGGCCACTGGAGAAAGTAGAGCTGAACTTTCTCCACCCCTGTATGGAAAACACTCAGCTTTTCTTGGATACCTTTGGCATATCTGTTGCAGGAGTGCTTCAGGAATGAGACACTTGTGTACAGGTGTAAGAGCAGATGCTGTTTCAGCATATGACCCTTGGGAATAAGGGACATGGCTCCTGGGATCTTTATGATTTGGAGCATTTCTCGTTTTTTGTTTGCATTTCAAATAGCTTCCTCTACTGACTGTTTGTGCCGACTGTTCAGAGGAAACGCATCTTTTTTGCTTGCACTGAGTGCTTTGAAAATACCAGCTCCAAAGGGGTACCTGAAAGCAAAGTGCAGCTGAACCAGTCAAACAGTGCATTGTTCTAGGCAAAGCTTTAAGTCTGCGATAGATGTGTTCAAACTTGGAACAAAATCCACTTGATGCATTTATGCATTTCTGTAACAACATGGAGATGCTACAGGAGGACACATGTTAATAGCTTAAGGGACATAAGCAGCAGGGAATAGACTCACACTTATGTACTTATTCCGTTGATACGGTGCCTATTGCTAATTGCATGTACAGCCAACCACCGATTGCATCTCCTTGTCCTGCTTGCAGTGTGCGTAGGCAGTGGCAGTAGCGTGCACTCGGTGCTTGGCTTTGGGCCCAGTGCCCCAGTCCTGCTTGGGAATTGGCCTGGGTGCTTGCAAGTCCCCTTCTTTTTGTTCTTTTTTTTTTTTGCTGTTGCAAGAACTCAAGAAGCAGCTCAGCTCTGGTTCTGCCTCCAGCCTCTCTCCTTCTTTGAAGCTAGTCCTGGGGTTTTGCCTGGTTCACCCCAGAGCACCTAATAATAAGCACCAAATTCCTGAACAAGATTTTCTGTCAATGATGGCCTTGTGCCATAAAGATCCCTTGAAAGATAGTGCATGCGATTTATTGATAGTAGCGGCCCAGGTGTTCAGGCAGCCATAAACCGGTGTAGCAAGGAATATCAAATACAGGGCAAGCCTCACATTGCGACTCCTCCCCCACTACCCCACCACCCCTTGCTTCTCATTCCCATCATACTTTCCCCCCAGTGCTTCAGCACAGATGAGCCAAAGACACTTTACAACTTTCAATTCTCTTTTATGGAGCTCAGTACTTGTTGCCATCTGCTCCCAAATGCTCAGTGCAAATCAGAACTTGCTTTTATGGTTTTAATTAACCTAATAATAAGCAGCGTGTGCTGTGTTTGGCAAAGGCAACGGCACTTTGCATACACTGTCTCACTAGAAACCTCTTTGCTGGTGAGCTACGCTATGCTCCCTGTGGGTGGGCATACCCAAACTGATGATTTACAGTCTAAGCCTGGGAAGCGGTGGGCACCTGCGACTAGCCATAGCTTCAGATGGAGCATGGAGGCAACTCGGCACATTGCTGGATTGGGCTTTTAACATCTTTCTTTCAGGGACTGCCAAAGGGGAAGTAGAATATGCTGGGTATAAGGTGTCATGGGTGGATTGCTTCCAGGTGGAACCCTGGGAGTTTGTCAGAAGTAGTTCCATTCAGGTGGGCTGGAAGGGAGAGCCATTCCTTGAGCAGAGGAGAGCAGGGCTATGCTGAGCTCTTCTCATCAGGAGCCCAGTAAGCACTTCACTGACAGCCTCCCATCCAGGTAACACTAGGAAATGCTGCTTGTGGGTGATAACCAAAGCAGGAGTTACCGCTTTCCACAAATCACCGCTACGTCTATGGTCTGTTGTGCCTGGATCTGCTGTATCAAGTCCAGGGTAGCAGTAAAATAAGGGAAGGTATGCTCCTGGGCTGATAGCACTTTGCATGTTCATCCAGGTTTACAGATCTTAATGGGTTAATGCTCCTAGTCTGTTCAGGGGGAGGCAAGTTGATTATCCCCATTTTACAGCAGGAAGTATGGACAAAGCAGATAGCTGGATTGATTTAAAAGGAGGGGATTTACCAGCCCTTGGTCCCTTTAAAGAGCATATACAATGAAAGCTGTAGGGAAGTCTCTGGTTATAAGTCCCTTCATAATTCCCTGAATAAACGTGGCTACTGCTGGCCCCTGTCCATCCCAACTCACAACACTGCAGAGAGCCAGGTGAGAGGCTCCTCCTGGTAGTCGGAGACCATTATGTTCAGAAACAGTAATGTTCCCCAGCCATTAACATGTGAAGCTGAAAAAAATGAAGTATGTGTAACGGGAGCCAGTCCCTGAATGAGGTGGAGGGGGTGTTGAGCAAGAGCTGCGTCAAGGCAGAGGAGGGTTGGAAAGAGATGCAATTAGAAGACGAGGTGCAGCAAACGCCCACCTGCCAGGCGCACACAGCCATGTGCCACATAAGCTCACGCGTGGGCTGTCCCCCACAGAATTACTCACAGACACACTCCGTTCCCTTGTATTCAAACAGGCATGTTTCTGTCAAAGCTTACGCGCACACTTGTGTCCCTGAGTCTGTGTGCATATGCACATGTGCTTCCATCCCCCACTATGCAAAAGCTCCTACTCTCCTACGCACACGGTCGTGTAATCCAATATGTATGCATGCCTTTAAACTTGCACGCGAGCACACTTTCCCTTCATACATGGACACACCTGCATGTTCTTTCACATGCTTCTAGTCCTCCTCCCCATATGAAAATAGGCATGCACACATCCCTCTGTCCTTCCTCACTCCACCAATGCTTTTCTTCCTTCAACCTGTACTCCAGTTGGCATTCAAATGCTCATCCTATCCATAACCCACACCCAGTTCAAGCACGCATACCCCCATCCATAACCCACACCCAGTCCAAGCACCCCCCTCCCCCCACATCCATAACCCACACCCAGTCCAAGCACACACACCAGGATGATGCCTCTAGATATGACCCTTTACATCCACGGTCTTAATTGCCAAATCCATTCTGGTAGTTTTGAAAGACCACAGCAGCAGCTGCATGCAAGAAGCGTGCGTGTAAGGAGAGAATGATGGCTTCTAATGAATTCAAGGCAATATCACTCAGTAAACTGATGAGCTGCCCCTTTCTGTTCAGCTCGTACTAGACCAGTCTTCTCTCCACCTTCCTGGCCCGTGGGAATTATCATTTCATGCACTATCCATTCTCTACTGTAGGCAGCAGAGACTTTGCTTCTGTGTCTGACTTTGCTTCTGTCTGGCTACATCCTTTACACATGCACACATACACAGACCCAGACACATACAGCCAGTGCACCAATAGATAGATAGCATTTTACAAATGACATCCCATCCCCTCCCAATTATAGAGATTTCATCAATTTACTGGTATAAACGGATACCATTCCAATGAAGTCACAAAAAATCCGCGGCGTCGTTTCTTAGATAATCACTTTAAGTAAGCCTCATCCCATTGCTTTTTTATGACTTAAACCATCTTACAGGACCCTAAATAATAACTTTCCTGTCATTTTCCCCCTGTTTTCTATTTCTGATGGGGCATTGGTGGGGCCATAGGTGTTTCAGAAATGATGGCTCATACAACTTCCTTTCCTTTTCTTTTCTCTTCTCTTCCCTCTGTATCACTGTTCCCTACAACACCTCCTGAAATATGACATAATTGCCTCTGAACGGCCCGGTAACCTGTCATGTCTTATTGCTGGGGTTTGGTTTCAACAAAATGCAAAACCACTGCAATTTAAAAGCATTCAGTGTCTTTTGTATATTCCCATCTAGTTAGAAGCATATTAAATAAAGTTTTGACATGAGGAAGGAGACCCAGTATGTGACAATGAAATTCTGGATGGTAACAGCACACACTGAAAGGGATGCATCACACTTAATGAATAAATGGTCTGAATTCCACTAAAAACACCATTGTGAATAAACATCATAAGAGGAGATAGAAAGCAAGAGTTGTTCATATGTTCTTATCCAGAGATGAGCGAGAGATAAATTGGTCACAAATAGAGATGCAGAGCAGTCTGATGAAAATGGATTAAGATCCATGGAAATTGTGGAAGTTGAGCCTGAAGGAGAAGCCAGAATAAAAGTTTCACCTCGGAGGAAAATGTTCTGTCCTACAAAAAACAGTATGGGGATGTTACTGGATGACTCAGTTTGGGGGGGGGGCTGTTAGAAATAAGTTCTTTCACCTCTGGGTCACACTTTGAAGCGTGAGTCCAATCAATACATAGAGTCAAGGTGAGGCAGCTATAGCTATCAAGAATTTATAGCTTAAATGAACAAAGGGAATCTTTTTGTCAATTAGCCAGTGGACCAAGATGAAGCGACTTGTCCATGACCCCATAGGGAGTGTAGCTGAAACAGGAGTTGAACTCAACTCTCTAGCTACACTGAGCCATCATTCAATAGTGACACAACAAACTTTCAGTTATAATGAAGTAGTTACAAGTATTAATGGGAATTAATGTCATAAAAGGGCTGTGTGCTGCCATCTTGAATAGGTTCCAAGGGTTTGGTGCACAGAAATCACTAGCAGGAGCAGGGGGAAACAATCATACAAAGCAAACAGCGGACTGAAGCATGTTCACATGTACTACGTATTAAATAAATAAGGAAAACAAAAATATGTATATAAAAAAAAAAAGTAAAAGAAAGTCTCATGGGAAATCATTCACAAAAAAAAAATCAGCTGAATTCATGGATTAAGCTGTTTACAGCAAATAGTTCAACTTGCTCTTGTATCAAGCAGTTTTCAGGCTCTGGACACGTGAACCGTTCAATGCAGTCATCTGCCAATGATTTCAGCACATTGTCGTCACAGGTTATTCTAACTAAATAGCAACAGCAGCATTCTCTCCCCTTTTCGGTCAAAAAGGTCGCACCTGAACAGGCCATGGAGACTGCAAGACCCTAATCCAAGTCTGTGCAGGAAAAATACACTGTGCTAGAAAGCAAATAAGCACGTTCTAACCATGGGGATGTTAAACATGACAACATCTATTTTACAGAAGGACATGCCATACTCAAAAAATGCATTAGCTGGTCACAGATAAGCCCCAGGTCCTGCCCTAACACCATTTTTTTTTAAACATGGCGCAAAATAGTGTTTAACATCATGTCTCTCCAGGTCTAAATAGAGCTGTTCTACATGAGGCATGAGTCACAGGAATGTGAAGCAGATTCAGGGAAAGCTTGCATTTGCACTGCTTGCGTTGTACCAAATTACCACACGGGGGGGGGGGGGGGGTGGTGGAGCGCCCGGGCCC
>NW_005842058.1:475866-483064 GCF_000455745.1 Alligator sinensis
GGGGGGGGGGTGTCTGTAGCCCCAGGGCCATTTTCATCAGCATTGATTCACTTTAAATATATAAAAAACACCATTTCTGCATATCCAGTTTGAGTCACACTGTCACTCTTCCCCTAGTAATGGATGCATACATGATTTGAAACAAAGATGCTCTCCCTTCTCTTTCTTTCAGGTGCAGAAAAACCAACACTGCACCCTTGCAATGGGAAATATATTTAAAAATCACTGTAGGTACATTTAAGCCACATTGTTTAATCAGGTCTATGTCCCCGCACGTTCAGGGTGGAGTACTCTGATAGGTGGCATATCTGATATTAAACTGATGCTGCATTTAACCTAACAACAGGTCATGATGCACAGGAAAAAAAAAAGTCTTCCTTCAGTGATTTCATGTGCCTGGAGCACTCAGTAAAGGGGAAGACAGGGGATGACATTAAAGGAAAACAAATATTTGCTTCCAAATAGCCTTAAAAGCTCTTTCTGGTAGATAGTAATTTAAAGGAGTCTAGCTGTGAGAGCTTATGCTGTAACATTTTGTGGCTTAGTGTTCTTTTCTTTGGGAGGGAAGGTATATCTAAGCCTAGCACCTGCTGGGCTAGTGCAGTTTAGGCACGCCAGTTTTTTTAGCCACTAGTAGACAAGGGAGTATGGTGGCTAGCATCACCTCTGGCCACCTCCTGACTCCCCCGCCTGCAAGAAGTATCCATTTGCAAGAAGGTCAGATACAGATGTTCAATGTGGGCATAGAGCAGGGTGTCCGGAGCCATGGTAAATCAGCAGGGTGACATGGGCATAAAACTGGTGTAGGTGGAAGCACAGATCTTGCCATTTTTTTTTTCCAGTCTGAATTGGTTAGCAAGAGTGCCCCAATATTTGCAAACAAAACCGAACAGAGTCAGTAAGTGTCATTTGTCATTCTAAACGAGTGCAGAGATGCGGTGGGTCTGTTGTTGCGTTTAATGCTACATGACATTTAATTAACTTTCAAACAACTGCATTGTATCATGTTCCGTGAAGAGCCTGTGTAATAAACAGGCATGGACTCATGCTCTGTATTGTGCAGATCTGAGAGTATGTTAGGAGGACTCCCTGGATGGAAAAAGTCAAGCCAGTGGCCTGAGTTATTATTCAGAGGAACTTTCACATGAGCCTGAGATGGTGACTCCGTCTCTCCCCCAACTGCCAATACAGTGCTGCATCACTGAACTATATAATTGCATATTTGTTCCTGTTGGGGCTTGAAATATTAGGGCCTGGTGTGTAATTCCATGGTGCCTGTGCTGCAAATATTGCCGTGTTAGTACAGAATAAAAAATTGTATAATGGGGCTCGCTGCTACTGAACTGCCGTGTGTAATTAAAAGTAAGTTTTATCAGGAGGAGAGAGAGCCAATTTATTTCGCTTTCTCCACCTTTCGTGGGGACCCTTACAGAGCTGCTGACACCTCATAGCATCACGCTTGAAGAATGTACCGTCTCCTCAAGAGTCCTATTTTGTGTATGCCTCTCCTCCCTTATTATGGATTATGTCTACGGAAATTTAAGACGCGATCCCAGATTGGTGTTTGTACTGTGGTTGGTAGAGCGATAGGTTTGAATGATGTTTGGGTTTAGGTAAAGGATGAGCATTTGGATTCAATGGTATAGGTAGGACAGATTGGAGTGGAGGCATTCTGGCAAGAATTCAACCTTAGACAGTGAAGTTTTGGCCCAGCTGGGTGACTTTCCACTTTTTGGGGCTACATCCAAATCCAGAGGGGCAAAGAGGATCTAAGTTCCAATTTGAATTGAAAAATATTAGCAGTGGATTCACATTCTGGGATTTGAATCTAAATTCAAGCCAATGTTCAGGCTGAAGAACTGGGTTCAAGCCCATTTGTTCATTAGGAGATCTTCTGTTGTAGATATATAACAACCAAATCCTGAAAGCAGGCTTTGCTACGCGGCATGTGTGCGTCTTGGAGAATTCAGCCCGGAGCTTCAAATTTTTAAAAAGGGGGAGAGAGATTTTAATGGTTTGGAAGACAAAGACAGAAGTATACTCTTTTATCTGTGCTGCCAAGGTCTGGCTTGACAGCAATGCATACATATATCATATGAGAGAAGGTTCATTTTGCTATATCAGTGTTCCCCATCATAAGGCACTGGAGAGTTGCCATTAAAAATTCACTTTGAACAACACTGCACCTCTGGTAGTGTCTCCTCCCATTCAGCTTTTCACTTCAAATGCTGCTTATCATGGGAAGCTCTCATTTTACCAAGCTGCTGATTCTTGGTAAACACAGAGCAAATGTTGCTCGGTATATAGCACATCTCAAACATATATTCAGCAGTTATAAAATGCTGACCATCTTGCCTGATGAAGCAAAAGAACAAGACCTTTCTGGTGTTGTACAAGAAGCTCCCCACATGCCAGGAAACCACATTAAAAAGCTGGTGTATTTGGTTTCTTTTTTCCTGGAAGGTGCACTCTTATTTAACTGAACCGGTAGGCTTCAGCGACAGAACCTTTTCTTTCTTTGAGGCAATAAAGTGGAAGGAAGAAGAATGCCGAAAATATATGACACATCGGCAGGACTGTTTCTAACTAGAAGGTTTTTCAGAGTTGTCTGAGTGTCAGAAGCTCTTATAGCCTAAATTTATTTGGCACGGTGTCACAGTTATGTCTGTTAAACAAGTCCTCATCTGCACCTTTCAGTGTTTAAGAACACCTGGAGGAAAATGTATGAGGATCCCTGTTTTCAATCTTGCTGTAATTTCTGCTGCACGGAGAAAAAAGAAGAAAAGGAAGTTGTGCAATATTTGGAGTTTTTTCCCCCTCTCATTGTGAATTTTATAGCTGGGGAAATGATTTGCCTGACTGCTCTGTTGGGGAGCATATCCAGGTGTAAGAGTGAAGATGGTACTGTGGCTGTATGGCTCGGGTGTTGTAATGCGACTCGGATGGTGTGTCTACACATGCATTTGCGTCGGCTTAAATTTACTGCGCAGTAAGCGGGAACAGGCCAGTGTCTACACATGCAGGCATTAAAGCACAGTAACACTGTGCGCGTCGACTGACTTGGGACTAACTTTAGTCCCAAGTCAGTCCACACACAGTGTTAACATGAATGTTAATGTTAACATTAACACTGTGTGTGGACTGACTTGGGACTAAAGTTAGTCCCAAGTCAGTCCACACATACAGTGTTACTGTGCAGTAAGGCATCTACATGTGCATTATTACACAGTAACTAATGGGGTGTAAATTTGATACCTGTATGATGCAGGTATCAAATTTATGTAAGTCGCCATACTTACTGTGCAGTACGGGCATGCATGTGTAGACGCGTGCCTGTACTGCACAGTAATTTCAGTTACTACGCAGGAAAATTGCACGCATGTAGACGTGCCCAGAAAGCTCAAGATCCATTGACCTGGCATGCATGAGACCACAGCCAAGTCACTTAGATTGAAAGCTCTGGCAAGCTAACACAGTCTGTTACATCACCTAATGCAAGGAAGTCCCAATCTCGGATGTGGCCTCTTGGCACCATAAATTATAATAGAAACATGGCTTAATTTATGTGTCTCATTCATTCTTCTCTGTGCTGAAATACTGACAGGGGGATCAATTACTGTGGCAGTTTTTCTGAGGTGGATACTTGTCCGTTAGGATTAGTATGGATACAGCTGTTAGTGGGAAGTTAAACTCTAATAGGGGCAAGGAGAGAATTTTCCTTTTGGGGTAAATTATCCTATGACTCCTGTTGCAAGACTTCCTGTGCCTTCCCCTAACACTGTTGGCACCAGCCACTGCCACGGCCACACAACTCAACTCGGTGAGCCACTGGTCTGATAGAGAA
The DNA here is from genome assembly GCF_000455745.1 of Alligator sinensis. Taxonomy (NCBI): domain Eukaryota; kingdom Metazoa; phylum Chordata; order Crocodylia; family Alligatoridae; genus Alligator; species Alligator sinensis. Next base: position 479,711 of record NW_005842058.1, read on the forward strand.
CGGCAATTAATTTCTATCAGCCTTGGACTGTCTCCATCACCACCGTACCGGTGAGCTGCACTCCTTTCCTAAAGTGAACCCCACAACTCCAACCTCCTCTCTACTTTTCATGTCAACCACTGAACGCTGGGTGGGCTGACAATCCTTTCCAGGCCTGCTAATATCAAACCAGCTCTGTGTAGATGACAAGCTCAGTAGCCCAGTACTAATATCCTGCACCAGCCGTTTCTTTGACAATACCAGGTTTGCACATTGTAAATTCTGAGAGAATTACAGGGCTTAGCAGAATGGGATAGTAGACTTCAGACAATCATCAAACTCACACCCTGAGGACAAAGAGAAAAGAAAACCAAGCAAAAACCTCAACTACTCTGCAGTTTATTGGTGAAAGCCTTAAAAGAAAATGGTCGCAGTGCATAAATACACTCCCGGAGGCTGCTAGAGTTCCACCTTTGCCTGTTTAATGTAACTGTAGATTTCTTTAGTTCCCCTTTGGCTATTAAATTGCTCATTGATCATGTTCTTCAAAGAAAAGGGATAAGAAACAAAAACCTCTGCACAACCCACACACACAATGGGAAACATCCTGGCACAGTACCTCACTTCTCACCACCTCAGTCCATGAGGGATCTTTCCTTTATGCCACCGGCAGTGTCGTCAGGTTGAAAGACCACATCTTACAAGTTGCTAAACAAAATCCAATTAAGCTTCTGGGTTAGAAATGTAATTGTTACAAAAAGTGGCATGTCAGATGGTAGGATGCTATTAAAAAATATATCTAGAAAGTCGAGTGAGCTTGTCTTTCTCTATCTTGTGCCCTAAACACTTTAGATTGCAAGTGTGCCATAGAGCGGCTCTACCAGGCTACAGCACAGCTCTTAAAAAGGTTATTCCCTAGGAGGACAGTGAGTTATAGCAACATATTTGTTGCAACAGGCTCCTTTGGACAGGGTTTCAGTGGAGAGATTATGAAACAAGTTGTGTCACTTATATGATTATATACGTGCTTCATTTAGCAAAGAACTGTCTTAGAATTGGTACTGTATATGCAGAGACCCCAGCTGGTCTATGGCGTCCCTGTGTCCACACACGTAGTAAGGGACTGTTCCTGGGCCAGAATTATTACAGCCTAAATAGATAAGACAGGCAAAGGGTGGGAGAAAGGATCCCCATTTAACGGATGAGGAAATATAAAGTGACAGGACCAGGCCTTTAGTTGGGTAAATCATCACAGCTCCACTGACTTCAGCATAGGCAGGTCGGTTTGCACTAGCCAGCGACTGAGTCCGGGGGAAGTTGTCCAAGGCCACACTAAACCAAGGTAGGAATTAAAATCAGGGCTCCTGAAACCCAGGCAACCATCCTCGCCACGTGATCATTCTTCCTCTATGACAACGTGCCGCTGTTACTGCCCTACTAGTGCCCGGTGCCTTCACCATCACTCACAGAGTCGCAGTTGCTTCCCACCACTTGGCTTGCTGTGTGGCCTAGGGCCTCCATTTCCCAGGCTCTGAAAGGGGCATAGTATTATTACTGTGCTCCATCCCAGCTTCTCCTTAAGCTCCTCTGGCGGTGTCCTCCCACAATTAGCATTGCAGATCGCAGACAAGCACTTGCGTTTAGACAGTGGTTTGAGTTCCTCCGATAGCGACGTGCAAAGGCAATGACTGGCACTGTTTTTACGCAGAACAGCCCCTTTCGATCAGCCATGGGTTTCCTAGAGAAATCCACAAGGTTATGGTCAGCACAGACTTTTTTTTGGAGTTCCTATATGAGCACGGCCAACTGGAGCCACTTCGCATGACCCTGACTTTCCCATGAAGGGGGTCAACTTACAGAAAAACATTACCCCAGCATCCAACAGGATGAAAGTCTTTAGCCTGCTGCAATAGGGGTCAGAAGAGGTAGCGGTCCTTCCTGCCCTTAAAGAAGGTCAATGCAGTATTGCTTATATTAAACGGCCTGCCTGGTTCTTAGCAGCCTCTTTTTAGACACACATTTCAGACCAACTCGATGCGCTGAAAGCTTTTGCCAGAAGATGCAGCACACGTTTTACAGCCCTGATCCAGCAAAGCGCTTGAGCACGTTCTGAAAGAGGACAACTGAAATGTCTGAAGTTAAGCATGGGCTTGCACATTCTGCTGAATCAAAACCCGTTTCCCTCGAGACAAGGACTGAAGCACGTTCATCAAGGAGGAAGATGCAGCTGATCCCCAATCCTGTTTTCTTTAGAGCTGAAATGGTTTCAAATCACCTCTGTCTGGCACTCGGTATAATTAAACACCTAATGAATAGCATGGATGATGCCTCTTTTCCATCTACCTAGCACAGTTCAAGGGACAAACACAAGTAATAGCCTTTTCAGCAAGACACCGAGAACATCAATTAGCCAGAACCTCTCAGCGAACTAATGAAATTCTAATTGGACCTTATCTCATTGGGCCTTAATACAATTTCCAGAATGACCTTGGGTTGTAGCTGTCAAGGATATCTGTGTGGTCCATGCTAAATCTTCTGGCCAGAACCTAATAAGCAGAAACTATTGGGAGATGAACTTTGGATTTTTTTTTTCCCCATTCCTCTTCTATTGGTTTTGGAGAACAAGGCAGCCTGTAATTTTCAAGGTACTAATGAATTACAGATGAGAGCATGGAGGACATCCTTTGCCCTTCTTTCTCACCTTGTCGCTGACCAGTAAAAACAACGTGCCTTTCTCAGAGATATTGGGCCTCTTGTCTCACCGGTATCTATGACCCAAGTATGGAACATTACATAAAATATCCACTCAGAGCTAAACTTGTGCATGCAGTCACATTATGCCACATCCTCAGTGGGTGGAAATCAGCATCGATGTCTGCTTCAGTGATCTCCCGTTGAATTATAAGCGTCTGAACCCTTCTACTTACTTTGGAGGAAGAGTAGCGAGGCAGTTGTCTGCGTTACAAATAAGAGCCCTGATTCTCAGCTGGCGTAAATGGGCTCTGTTGACTTCCAGGGAGCGAATGGCACAGGTTCACAAGAGCTCAGGATCTGGGCCATTATGTCTTAATCATAGCTAGCTATTTAGGAATAGATTAAATACATCTTGATTGAAGCAATCATCATATCTTGGGTCCTCTGCTATTAACCTTTGACCACGCTGCAAACTGACCGCTCATTCCTTATTCTTCCTTTGTTGCCACCTTTGCAGCGGAGTAATAAATAACCGCTGAGGGAGACTGAGAAGCTCAGAGGCAAGGGAGAAAAACAAGGATGTCTCTAAGCTAAAAGATTTAGATCCAGAGCCGAACTTCCGCAAAGTTTCGAGTGTTTGCACGGGGGGGGGGGGGGGGGGGGGGGGTGGGGTGGGAGGTG
>NW_005842058.1:483074-533156 GCF_000455745.1 Alligator sinensis
GGGGCGGGGTGTTGGACTGGAGATAGCAGCCATGCATAGCGCTAGCAGCAGGGAAGGCTCTCACATAGCCTGCCAGGAGATCTGGTAGGGTAGAGAGGCAGCCCACAGTACATCAAACTTTCCTTGCTGGAAAGCAAAGCCTGGGCCCATTTTGGCTATCATCCCAGAAGAAGCTGCTTGCGGCCATGTTGTTTTGCTTTGAATCCTCCACCGTAATTATTTCTTTGACTTAATAATCGCTCTTGCTTTGTTTGTTTGCAAAACACACATTAAAACCAGTCACTTCACGGATTTCATTGCAAGCCAAACAGAAGAGAGCTGAAGTCAGTGATAAAGTCATCTGGTAATTCAAACAGCCAAGCGCTAAGAGGAGCTGCCCGGGTAGCTTTAGGTGCTGCCTAAGTGACAGTTTCGAGGCTCCTCTAGGATGGAGAGATGCTCTTTCTTTGCTGCTTGGTTTTAAAGTTGCGCCCTAGGGGGAGACACTAAACTGCAGTGATGCAGAAGGAAAAGCCGTGCTGACGCCCCACTGTTGTGCCAAGAACCCTTGAAAGCACTTGGGCACTATGCCATTTTGCTTCTGGACTCGAGATGAAGTAGCAGAGACTGGAGCTACCTCCTCCCCCATCACCTCTTTGCAAAGGTGCCAAACATGGTTTCTTTTTAAGCTCTGCTGCTGGCACCGTCCCAGCTTTATTTTCTGCTACGGTTTGGAAATTAGCTGGAGGGTGCTGCTTTCTCTAGCCAGGCTGCTGGAATGATCAGGCTCTCATATTCACGTCCATTCACTCGTATGCACAGTGCGCATGCACACTCATGCCCACAAATGCATGTGTGCACACTCTCATCCACACACACACATGTCATATCTCATTCTTGAAGACTATCTCTAGATAAAAGATCTCAAGTATAGAGCCCAATCCAAGGAGCATGAGAAGACCCCGCTGGCTTCAGTGACTTCAGTGGACTTTGCAGTGAGTCCCTCAAGAGGAGAAAGAACAGCAGACCCTTGGTTGCCTGACATGACTAGGCACTGCAGTCTCACATGTATGAATCCATCTCCTGAACTGAATGCCAATGCTTTTGGGAGGTTTGCCTCTTGAATGCAGCTTCTGAGAAAGATGCCAGTCTCAGTGGAGAGCCACTTTTTTCTTTGTCAGCATATACCTTCTGTAAGCTGTACCCAATGGAATAACACCAACCAGAGGACACAGATGGCTAGGATAAGAAAAAAGTAGCTTCAAATAGCAGCTATGTACCACCCACTAAGAGACAATAGCTGGACTATTCTCATACATGGTCTGCCTCCACCACCTGGTGGGCTCCCCAGAAAAACTTAGCAAGGGGAGGGAGAGTCGCAGCCTATGCACGCAGAAAAGAGATTTCCTGAGAAACCAAGCGGAAAGGGCAAGCAGAAAGTACTTCCTTCCCAGCAAATGCAGGGTCTGGGATCAGCCAGGCCTTCCTATGCTCTTCAGGAAGATCTCTATGCATATGGGGTGGGATGGCAGAGCAGCAAAGGTGTCGCACCCCAGACCCAGGAAAATGAGTTCGAGCCTGGTGTAAAGGCCTCCTGCCATGCAGCCCAGCTTCAAATGGGGACCTGGTCACTCAGCCAGAGGTGATACTTGCTAATCGCTGCCTTGCATGGTTTTGACTACAAAACCTGGGTGTAACTTAGATATAATAGGCAGAATGCTGATGTATCTAAATGTGCATGTAACCATCTTGTTGCTTTAACCCATTTCTCCCCCATTCCTATGACTGCATAGATAATTCTTCATTTGGAAGGCACTTTTCATCTATCAATCACCTGCCCATCACTGTGGCATTTAGGCATCTACCTCCTCCCCGCCTACCATCCTGACAGCTAGGCAGCCCCCAGTGGGTTTTCTTTCCTTTCATTCCAAATCTAATTTATGCATAGCTTCCTTCATATTTGCAAAACATAAAAAACCCCTTTAAAACTAAGAGGCTACTTTCCATTCCAGAGGTAGGTTATATTCTCCACTGCACACATGCATGCATATATTTGAACAAGTTTGATTCAGTGTAGCTGACACAAAAACCACTTAGTTGTTTCCCCTACATCATCCTAAGTTAATACTCCTGACAGGCTGCAAGAGGCTTTTCAGCAATTTTTCTATTTCAGCTCCCCCCACCCCTTTACCCATTCTCTGTCTCTTCTCTGCTGTAAAATTTCCTTTAGTCTAAAAAGCTGACCAAAGCCCTGCAATTTGTACCCATTGCATTTGAAACAAAAATTGAAAGGGTGTCTATGGATGAAGAATCAGACAACCTGAATCACTCAGATGGATTTTATTTATATGTTTCTCATTTTCTAAGAGGATGAATTTAACTGTTCAGGAAAAATAAGAGAGCAGAAACTTCAAGCTCCTTGCATTCTCACAACGGGACTCATTTTGCCTTTACCAGCATTTCTGAATGGCGGGGTTTCGCCACTGTTGCTTGCGATGAGCTCGGCTCGGCTCCATTCCTATTTGGGGGTTTTTTGGTGGGTTTGACGTGGTGCTCCTGGAACGGAGAGGCTGATATTGAACTGCAGAACACACTGCACGCCGCTCCCCAAGACTCCCCTTCTCGGCTCTGCTCCCTGCCCTCACCTGCGCCCCGACTATTCCAGAAATGAAGCCCCACAAAGCTCAGTCAATTCCTGACCTGTGCTCTTCGAGTCTTTGTGTTCTGGTGCATGTTTTCTAATGCTCCTAGATCCTGACATGCAGTATCCTCTGCTATTCCCCTCTTATACGTAGCTCTCCAACAGCACATTGCTCTGCAGGCCTGACCTGAAGCCCCACCTGGGCCTTGTCTCTTCTCACCCACCAGCAATCCTGACCTGTAGCAGCGTCAGTTCATCTGACTTTGTGCTTCCCGTACCGATAACAGTACTGTGCTTCTCAATCCTGACCCATAGCAGACCCCCGCTCCCTCCCAGCAACTCCAGTCCTAACCCCTTTGCAGCTCTCCTAAGGCATGGTAGTCCTGACCTTTTCTCCATTTTATTCCAGGACTCTCTCCTCTGTCTTATCTCTGCAGACACTCATGCAATTTGCTACCCGCAGCAGTAGCTTCATTTCCATGTTAGCATTACCCTCAGCAGGCAAGTTCTCAGTGTTGGCCACAAATGGTAGGTGGTCATATTTCCAATACAAACTTGCAAGCTATTTCAGGTGAGCAAGGTTAGAACTTCTATGACGTGTTATATTTCGATAGACAAGCATAAGAGAAAAAGAATAGAAAAAAGCTGATCTTGCTGATGAATTATTGAAGGAGAAGAGCACAATTAGGACTACAAAACAGCTCTTTAGAAATCTCGGTCCTTCAGTACTTTCTACTGAGGTTATTGGAATGCAAATAGAAGCAGGAGCAGCAGGAGCGGGGGGTGCTGACACAGGGCACTGCCCAGCATTGTGCATGTATTTGTGAATGGTTATTCTGCATCTGGAGGATGCATGGACCAGTAATCTGTATGCATATGTGCAGTTATTTTCCATCTCCAGGATCTCCTGAATCCCTATGGTGTATATGAATATTCTGAGGTTAACTCCATCATGGTCATGGATTGCTGCCAGCGATGAAGGCACAGAATACATTGTTTGGTTGGGATATTTAAGTAGTATTTTGGGTGGAAATAGGTTCCCCAGGCTCCTGGATTCTATCAGTTCTCTCTCTGGACTGTTTTATCGTTGTTTCTTATTTCTGTTATGGGAGCACCACTAGACCCTAACTCGCATCAGCACCCCATTGTCCCAGGTGCTGCGTAAAACGCCCTACAAGACAGCCTCTTCCCCCACAAAGCTTGCAATATAACAGCATAAAAGACGTAGGGCATGGGAAGACAGAAGCATTATGCTGCACCAACGGGGAACTGAAGTGCAAAGGGGGTCTCAATGCATCTGTGGCAGGGGTATAGGAATTAAGCTGAGACCTTTTGAGATCCCGTCCACAGGTTAACCACAAAACTAAACTGCCGCTTCCAGCACGTCTAGTTTCTGACGGATACTACACAGACAACTGACTGCTAGCTCCTAAAGAAAAACTTTGCTAAGAATACCTCATAGGATAACTTTGCTAGGGAAATCAGTCGTCTTTATGATTGATCAGGTAATTGTTTTACTTTTTCCTCTATTCAGTCATTGTTCAAATGTTTCCTTTTGTTTTTCCTTTGCAATTGCTTCTGAAAGACTGGCTTCTTATCATTTTCCCTTTTTTAAACGCCTGTAAATATTTAGCCGACAGTATTGCTAGACTTGTAAATAAATGTGCATAGCTTTGCTGTTCCCCACCCCCAGCTCTTTTTTTCTTTCGCTGTTAATCTCCTGAACAGTAACTGGGAAAGGAAGAGAGTACGACACCAGTACTGGGTGAAAAATAAGAAGAAACCACAATTCCACCCAGTATTTTTCTTTGAAATCTCAAGAAAAGAAATAGTAAAAAAAAATCCTCAAAATGTTGATTCTAAATGTTTAACTAGCTTTCATTCAAATCGGGGGTTGGCAGCGTTTTGGGGCAGAATGCCAAAAACACCTGCAACCTCAACTTGGCATGCCAGCAGGGCAGGCACAAGGGGCCCAATCCTTGTTGTGGCAGCAGAGCCCTGGTCCTTTCCCCAACGCGGGCGTCCCAAGCAAAATGCCTTTGTGTGCCACACACTGGCACGCATGGCAGGGGTTGCCCATCCTCGATCTAAAGATGACAGAACAAAGAGCAATGGTCTCAAGTTGTAGCATGGGAGGCTTAGGTTGGATGTTAGGAAAAAAAACCTTCTCATTAGGAGGCTGGTAAAGCTGGAACAGGTTACCCGGAGAGGTGATGGAGTCTCCGTCCTTGGAGGTTTTTCAGGCCCAGCTAGACAAAGCCGTGGCTGGGATGATCCAGCTGAGGATGGTCCTGCTTCGAGAAAGGGGGTGGATGAGATGACCTCCTGAGGTCCCTACCAACCCTCATCTTTTATTATTCAAATAGGCCTCCACACAGGAGCAGCTTCCGGGTACCTACCTGCTCACTAGGGCAAACCACTGGGTAGATGTGAAAAGCCCAAACTCATTTCTAACTTGTAGTGAGTCACTCAGTCTCCCTGGTCCTCAACTGCACTCAGCTCAACTCTTTTGGGGGGGAAAAAAAATTCAGGAGTGCACAATACTAGAAATCTAGCAAAGGAATTTTAAATAAATTGCCTGGTTCATTTAAATAACAGAGCAGATCTAAATCAACAAATGAGCTCTCTTGCATTCCTGGATTGTAATGAAGACAATACAGGATTTATTATTCAACATCTTTCAGGCAAGCTGCTACCAAAAAACCCTCAGTAAAATTAAGCGGTGGACCTGCAATCACGCCAGCCCTGGGGAACTCGGCACCGGCCACAGAGACAATGGGACCGCGCACATTCATAAAGTTCAGCACGGGCTCAGGTCTTTGCAGGCCTGGGTCCTTTGGAGAGGAAAGCTTCTAACATGCAGATTTAAAGATGGGGATAGGAGTGAGATAAGGTAATACATAGCCAGGGAAATGCAGGAATTGTTCCATCTGGCAGGAGCTGTTAGGAAAAGGTCCTCTATCGGGAGGACAAAGAGCATACAAAGGGGAGAGAGGAGGTAGGTGCTAGAGAAGTGGGAAGACGAGTGCCAACCAGCGAGTACAATCCACTGAGGCTTGCTGCAGTGCCCATGCTCATGGACTCTGCTGGAGAGCTCTTCAGCTGAGAATACAGGACAGCTAGGTTGCAGCTCTGCCTTTGTCAGGTATCCACCTCAAGAAGTCAGTCCTTATCTGTGTGTCTGTTCCCCACACATTGCCTTGCTTAAGATATTGCATACATGATGGACAATGTATTTATTGAGGTTTCCTTGTACACTAATATAACCCCTCCCCTGCTGATTGGGAGAAAAGCCCTCATTTTGTATTTGAGTAAATCCAGCAGTTAGTTTATTAGATATGTCCCCTGTTCAGCATGAAAGGGTTCAAAACCAGATGCAGATATTGTGTGTTTCTAATTGCCAGCAGCCCCGGATCTTACTCCACTCCATCTTTTGCAGCCCTGTTCCTCTGGCTGCCAGCAAAAGGCCTCTGCACCACGTGCCCGTCAAAGCAGAACAGCACAAAATGATTACTTTATAATGAAGGTGTTTACAAAGGCAATTATGTTCCATTTATTGCAAATGAGTGATGAGTCCCCTCACGCCATCTAGGGCTCCTCTCCTATAATTCGCACATTGTCATTATTTGGCAAGGTGGCTGCCGCAGCAGCAGACCCAATTAGTGGTGCCAATAAAGTTTATGGCACAGTACATCACCACCAAGGTGTCTACAGTCCCTGGTAGGTGGCTACAAAGGACGGGCGAGTCAAGTACCAGAAGCACCTCGCACTAGCCGCAGCTGCGCGGAGAAGCCCAAGAGGGCTGTAGGAACGCCTTGCCAGCACATGGCAGGTTTGCTGAGGTCAACAGCTTGTGCCTCCTTCCAGGTGCCATCCACCTGCATTAGGGCAGGCAGTTTGGATTATGTGCTCTGAGGATCTCGCCCTAACTAGGGTTTGCAGCAGCAATGTGCAAAGAGGCAGGGAAAATAGGTGGTAAGGGAAAGGAAGGAAGGGAGGCTGAAAGAACCTGTGCTGTAATGCCGTTCTGTAGCCACATTCGCTTTCTATCTCCAGCTGCAGGCAACAATTTACTACAAACCCTTTATGCTTAATACGGTCCCCAGAGCACATATATCACTGGTATGCGTGGTAGAGTCTCCGGTGCACGCTTTCGCCCCAGCACGACTGCCATACCCTCCAAATGGGAAGCAGGAGGCACAGTCCCCTGTGCTCACTTTGTTTCAAGAGCATTTGGAGTCATCCCTTGTGCATGCACCACCAGCTTCCAAATGTGAAGCGTGGTTTCTCAGGCATGCGTTCCTGGCTCTGCTTGTTGCATGCTCCTTGCTTATACCTTGCAAGGCCTGGTTTCTGCTGCAGCACTTTGCTCTGTGCTGCTTTGATTCACTTGTTGGTTCAATTCCCAGCATTTTGCCTATTCCCAGTGCTCATCTCATTTCAACAAGCTTCTCATTTCCTAGTGTTTGTTTAGTTTCAGTGCTGGACCCTGTTCAATATTTGTCTCTTCATCCTCACTATTTGCTCTTATTTCCATGTGTTTAACATGTATATTTGTTGCCATCTGTCTGGTAATCGCAGCTGCTTCGCTCACCGCTGCAGCCCTTCTTGAGGACTGCTGGAACCAGCATTTCACGCTCTTCTCAGCTTGACTCGAGGAATGCGCACAAATGTGTCGGGCCACTGGTGCAACAGACCTGTAGGGAATAAGTGAACAGGATGTAGGGTGAGGAGGCTTCCAGAGCAGGACAGGACAGGACATCAAGCAAGAAGTCTGTGAGCTATGAGAAGAGTGGAGTCTTATGCAAGCCAGTCATATGTCAACTGTGTCGGTGCATGCATTAGAGTCCTATGGCTGGTCCACACAAGAGGATAAGATATTTCTGGCAGATACTGGTTAGCCGAGGTAGCAGAAGGCCACATTGAATGTCTCTAGTTCAGGTTATGCTGCTGACCAACAGCAGGGTTATTGCAAAATCTTTACTGCTGACCTTGCTTTTTCTCTGTAACTTGGGGACATTTCTCTGTGGGATTTAATGCAGCAAAGGGGAGTGTATTTGGCTTAGTGTGCATACAGCTTTTACTTCGCCAGAGTCTTTCCTGTAGTATCCTTAGAAACTCATCCTCCCCTCTCCATTGTGCAGTGGAGATCATAGTTTTGAAGATGGGGAAACCAAGGCTCATAGCTGATGTGATGCCTAGGTAATGAGTGAGGTAAGGAACTAGTTACACAGGTATGAAGTCTTTCAGATTATCAGGAAGAGAGCAAGCAGTAGGTACCGCAAGTGTCCTCACTCCCCTGTTTTACAATGATAATAATATCATACTGTTTTTGTGAGGCAAAGTGTTATTCTCTGCTTCTATAGACCAAAGATAAAAGGCCTCGCTCTCAAGGTCGCACAGGTAAAGAAGGGCACAGGCAGCAATGACATTTTCATGCAATCAGCCCCTTGAAAGCACTCAGCAGCCATGCCCTTACAGAAGGGCATGGCTGCAGAGTGCTTTAAAAGTGTCTGATCATGTGACCATCTGAACCCTCATTGTAGAAGGGTTCAGATGAAGGCGCTCCAAAGCGGAGTGCTTTCATTAACATCTGTCAGCCCATGACGGGAGCAACGCTGGGCTGTTACAGCCCATCCCCACCTCCACTGCTGTCTTCAGAATAGTGGCAGGGGGGAAGGGAGCTCTGTCTGAGGTTTGCCCAACCTGTGCTAAAGGGTGGGGTGGGTGGCTTGGAGACGCCCTCTCTAAAGTAGGGGGGCTCCAATCCACCCTCTCCACCCTCCGGTGCAGGTTGGGCAAGCCCCAGACAGAGCTCCCTCCCCTCTCCCACTCCCCATTTTGAAGACAGCACTGGGGTTGGGGGGCAACGCTAGGGGAGACAAACTGCAGAAATGCAGCTGCTCCAAACCAGAGCTCAATCCCTCAACCCCCCCGGACCCAACACCAAACATCTGTTGGGTCAGGGGTGCGGGAGAAAATGCTGTAACTCATGGCGCATCCTGTAAAGCACCATGAGTTACAGCAGGGAGCTACACATCTGTCAGGAGAGCTAGCATCAGAACCAGCAGTAGACCTAGAAGAAGACTTGTCTCACAATCCTCATTGCTGCAAGAAGATTGCATGTAGAATTGCTGGTCTGTTGTCTTAGCTCCCCTTCCTTCCCATTTTGCGATAAGTTTTGGCTTGCACGACTTGTCTGGTTATTATTTCTGAGGTGCTTACAGACAGACTAATATGTCCTTACATGATTTCTAATGTTTGGGGGCTGGAAAAATGGAAATCAATATGAAAAGAAAAGAGAAAAAATGAAGATACACTGAGTGAGACGGGAGCTGGAATTAGAATACAGCAGTTTAATGCTCCCAAGAAACAGCCTATTGTTTCTTATCAGATTTCCTCTTGAACAAGCAATTGTGAAGCCAACCTGTCCAGAGAAATGAGCTGTCATTCCACACGATGAACAAACACCATTGATTTTAACATGCGGGGGGAAACAAACAACTCACTGTGCGGGGTGCTGGAGCCTATCGCTGGTGAGAGGCATTCAGCGGGAAATAAATGCCCCATTTTGTTAAGTCTTCAGGTGAAAATCTTTGGAGGCAGCAGAAATCTGCAGAGGGCTGGGTGGAGGGGAGGGAGACAGAGAGCAGAGCGGAAGAGGGAGACAGAGCTAGCTCCATCCTATGGTAATAATCAAGGCCCAATCCAGCACCCTTTACTCACCTTGTCTGAAATTCAACCGTGCACAGACCCATGCAGCACTTAAATCACTGACTACTTAAGAAGGGTGTAACTGGTGCTCAAGCCTCTTGCTGGCTTTTGGCACTGGGTAAAATTCACCCATGAAGCATACTCATTCTTGGCACTCATCCCACTAAAATCGGTGCAAGCAAAAATGTGAAAACCAAATACCACCCCCCCCCCCCCAAAAAAAAATAAACAACAACAAAAAACAACCTGATAGCACATACCCCAGCTGTGGAGCGCATCCCCAGACACTCATGTCATGCATTCTGATAGGAAGGCAATGCAGGTTTAAGATTTTAGCCATGGGTTGATGGTGCTGGGCTTGCAGACCCAGGCACTCAAGATATACTGAGGCACCAAACGATAGGAGAGAGATCGGGAGTGCTATTGACTCCTCCATCCCCACTTATACTAAGTGAGGTAGGAACCTCAAATGGGGGCTATACTCAGTGAATGAAATTCAGGGCTTGGGTGCCTAAGTGCTTTGAAGGCTTTGAGTCTCCCTTTGGCCATGCCTGTACCATTTTGTCAAGCCCAGAGCTGCCACCAAGGGCATAAACCCTGCTATAAGCCATGGAAGATGTTTCAGGTCCATGGGAATGGACTAAAATAGCATGCTAGACCATAGGTTTATGTCTGTAGCTCCCATATAATTCAGAAGTGCAGGATGGGGGGAGTTTAAGGCTCAGCTATATGCTCACAGACGTTACTCTGGGATCGTATGGGTTACAACCTGCCTAGAAATAATCAGTTGAAGGGAAAGGGCAGTTCTGGCCTTATGGACAAGTATAACGGATGCAGAAGGACATAGAGCAGTGCTGTGCTGGAGGGAGGCGGGGTTAGGCATTAATGGACATTTCTTCCAGCTTCCTCAGACCCTTATTCCAGAAAGGGAAGGGGAGAAAGGCCATGGAGGACATGTCTGTAGAGTGCTGTTGAGGAAATGGATCCCCTCTCACTTAGTGTTCATTTGCTCTCCCTCCTCAAGGGTCCCCTTCTCTGCTGTCCTTGTAATTTCCATGGGCTCCACTTGATGGGCATGACATGGAAGAAATACTTAAACCGTAATGAAAGCCATATATCTTCTGCCAAGAACAGCCAGGGCTGGGGATGGATGCACACCCTTCATTGCAGGTCGGGTACAGTCTGAGACACGTGGCAGCACAAAATCAACCCAGGCCTGGAAGGGTCACAGCAGGACCTTGATGGCAAGGCTCAGTTCTCGAAGATTGATAGTCCTGAGAGAGGTTTTTGGACCTCATGCAGCAGAGCCAGTGCAGTCCCAAGTCTCAGAGCTGTGACTCCCAACATAAGGTAGCCCATCCATCTCTGCCAGTTTGAGTCCTGTTTTCTTTTGGGGGGGTGGGGTACATGTGCGGCAAGGAAGGGCACTTAGAAGATTGGTCCTTTACCCTTTTAAAGTAGCTCATCATCACCCTATCCCTGTCACACAAGTGGCAGGCATAAGCCAGCAACAGACCTTTTGCTGTTCATCAGCGTGTCAAATCCCATGTTGATCAGAGAGAGGGGAGGATGTCAAGTAGCAGGCACAGTCTCCTGGGGCATGGAAATGTGTGCATTTCAACGGCTGCTTCGCTCCTCCTTGCTGCTCTCTGGCCTCACTGCTTCGCTCGCTGCCTCACACCGCATTAGCGTTCTGCACTCCTACAAGCCAAAGCCTTTTATTTAACCTGGCAGCTCTAACTTTTGCAAAGATTCTTCCTTTACCATCCCTGCTTCGACCCCCCCCCCCCCTCTATTTTTCCACACCCTGGGCATGTCTGGCTTTCACCTGCATTGCAATAGTGACAGGGATCCTGGCACTGACGGGGTCAGTTTGCAGAGTAATGGTATCTGCTGCAGGGATTTAGGGAGGTGTTTTTAGCACTTCGCATCCCGAGTAGGTAACACAGCAAGTTGCAACAAGCAGGCACTGAACCTTTGGAACAATATCACCATCCAGAGGGTTACTTAGCAAATAAAACACCCTGTAGCTACAGAGAAGCATGTTCCTGCAGATTGCCTGGCAATTACACACACAATAGACCTGCACTTAGTAGACCCAAATGTATTGACCATAATAATCCTTCACTTTTATATACTGCCTTTCATCCCAAAGGATCCGAAGTGTTTTACAGGCTGTATACACAGGGCTCACTTCATCCACCACTGAAGTGCAGCCAGCTCCCATTGGGATGGTACACAGCAGCTGTTTAACACTAGCTTGTGCCAACATTATGCAGCAGGTTAAGGCAGGAAGCCAATCCTGCATGTGCCCCACAAGCTGCAGAAGGGCAGGGAGGCAGACAACTTCCCAAATTAATATTTGGCTACAGCGCAGGAGACTGGGGTTTCGTTCTTGTTCCTCCTGTGTGCCCTTGGTCAAGTCGCTGAGTACTTTCTCCATGCTTCCCTTCCCCATCTGTAAAGTGCGAATGATTACATTTTCCTCCCGCGTGACTTAGTTTATAGCTGCAGTAGTAGTCAACGTGCAGGTGATTTTGATTTAGCTTGTGAGTAGATGTCAAACATCTGGCTCCCACCTCTGTTCCTAGTCGCCACAAGTGCTTTGAGGATGACAGTCGCAAGAGTAGGTCTTATTGCCAAACCCGTTGATCCACCAACAGCTCCTCGGCAAGAAGAGCTTCGGATAACATCCCATTTCCCTTGTGCCTTCACCCATCATCTATTAGCTGTGCCCAAAACTCAGTCCTAATCCCCATGTATCCTGACCTCTAGTTCAGCGAAACACAGCTCCTGCCACCTCTCTCATTGCATCAGAGAGATCATGGGGTCCAGCTTCCCTGCACTTGCTTGTCTTCATTGATACAGTTCATGGGCTCCTGGAAACTGTGCTGGGTTAAAAGAAAATAATCACCGTGTGCCACTTTGCAGCCCAGATTGATCAACTGTTAATGCAATTAGACTGGTTATACAGCACTACACTAGCATATTGCCATTAACACGTTCACATCCCTCATGAGTGCCGCAACCAAGTCAGACAGTTTAATAGTTTCATAGTTTTAGGGTCGGAAGGGACCTAATAGATCTTCTAGCCCGCCCCCCCGCCAGGGCGGGAGAACAACAAAAGAACCCTAAACAAAAAACGGGACTCAAATGAGTCCAGCCAGGTAGGTATCCAGCCTCTTCTTAAAGATCCCCAGGGTAGGGGCCAGCACCACCTCCCTTGGAAGTTGGTTCCAGCTCCTAGCCGCCCTAACTGTGAAGTAGTTTTTTCGGATGTCCAATCTGTACCTCCTCTCCATCAACTTGTGCCCATTACTCCTTGTTATGCCAGTGTGGGCTAGGGGAAACAGCGTCTCCCCCAAACCCTTCTGGTTCCCCCTAGTGAGTTTATAGACGGTCACCAGGTCCCCCCTCAGCCTTCTCTTGTGGAGGCTGAATAGGTTCAAGTCCCGCAGTCTCTCACTGTAGGGTCTGCCCTGTTGTCCCCGGATCATGCGGGTGGCCCTCCTCTGGACCCTCTCCATGTTGTCCACATCCCTCCTGAAATGGGGCGCACAGAACTGGACACAATACTCCAGCTGCGGCCTGACCAGCGTCGCATAGAGGGGGAGGATCACCTCCCTGGCTCTACTCGAGATGCACCTGTGGATGCACGACAAGGTCCGGTTAGCCCTGCCAACCATGACCTCGCATTGTCGGCCCATGTTCATCTTGCAGTCAATAATGGCACCAAGATCCCTTTCCGCCTCCGTGCTCTCAAGTAGGGAGTTCCCCATCGTATAAGTGTGCTGCTGGTTCCTACTACCCAAGTGCAGCACCCTGCACTTGTCCGTATTGAAACACATCCTGTTCCTGTTTGCCCACCCCTGTAACCTATCCAGATCCTTCTGCAATCTCTCTCTCCCTGCTAGCGTGCTCACCTCCCCCCAAATTTTGGTGTCATCAGCGAATTTAAACAGGTTGCTTTCCACCCCAACATCAAGATCGCTGATGAAGAAATTGAACAGCGCAGGCCCCAGGACCGAGCCCTGGGGGACTCCACTACCCACCTCCCCCCAAGTCGAGTATGATCCATCCACCACCACCCTCTGAGTGCGACCCTTCAGCCAATCTGCAATCCATCTGACTGTGTAGGCATCTATGCCACAGTCGCCTAGTTTATTAATTAGGATGGGGTGAGAGACGGTGTCAAAGGCCTTGCTGAAGTCCAGAAAGACTACATCCACCGCGACACCTGCGTCCATGGCCTTTGTGACCTGATCATAAAAGGCAATCAGGTTGGTCTGACATGATCTCCCCCTAATAAATCCATGCTGATTGCCCCTGAGCATCATCTCGGATGCCGGCCCATCACAAATGTGCTCCTTGATGATCTTCTCAAAGAGCTTCCCCAGGATTGAGGTAAGACTGACGGGCCTATAATTGCCCGGGTCCTCCCTTTTCCCTTTTTTGAAGATGGGGACCACATTAGCTACCTTCCAATCGTCTGGCACCTGGCCCAAGCACCACGATCGCTCGTAGAGCCGTGCCAGGGGCCCTGCAATAACCCCAGCCAGCTCCCTCAGCACCCTGGGGTGGAGAGCATCCGGACCCGCTGACTTGAACGCGTCCAGCCCCTCCAGAAGCTCTCTAACCCGGTCCTCCCCAACCTGAGGTCTGAAGGCGATCCCCTCGCGTCCGGCTTCTATCACAGCAGGGAAGTCCCGGTCCCTGCACAAGAAAACGGAGGTGAAGAATTGGTTAAAGAGGTCCGCTTTATCCTCTGACGCAACCACCAGATTGCCCCGCATATCCTGCAGGGGCCCCACATTACCCGGCGCCTTCTTCATCCTCCCAATATATTTGAAAAAGGACTTTTTGTTATCCTTAATCCTGGACGCTAATCCGAGCTCTATCTCCGCCTTGGCCTTCCTAACAGCCCGCCTGCAGGCCCGAGCAGAGGAGGTATACTCCTCTTTGGAGATTACACCCCCCTTCCACCGGGCGTACGCCACCCTTTTGGCAAGCAGGCATTCCCGGACACCCTTGGTGAGCCAGGGGGGCTTTTGGACACTCCTGCCCGCCTTGCTTCTTGTCGGGATGGACACCCCTTGGGCCCCGAGTATCGTTTCCTTAAGGAACGACCACTCCTCTTGGACGCTGAGTTCCTCTGCCCTCAAGGACCCCAGTTCCTCTCCCACTAATCTCCTCATCTCACTGAAGTTGGCCCTCCTGAAGTCTAGGGCCACCACCTTGCTGCGGGCCCTTGACACTCTACGCTGGATGGTGAATTCCAGCACGCGATGATCACTATTGCCCAGGTGGTCAAGAACCTGGAGGCCTCTTACCAGGTCGTCGCCTGCGGCCAGGACCAGGTCCAGCAGAGCATCTCCTCTGGTGGGACTGTGCACCTCCTGAATCAAGTGGAGGTCCTGCAACTCGGCCAAGAACCTCCTGGAGCGGTCCGTCCCGGCTGACTGCTCCTCCCAGCAGATGTCCGGGTAATTAAAATCGCCCATGACAACTACATCCCTTGCTTTTAGTGTCTCCGCAAGCTGGCCTGAAAATTCCCTGTCCAGCTCCTCCTCTTGATTGGGGGGTCTGTAATAGACCCCCACCGTCAAATCCCTCTCGCCTTGCCCCCCCTGGATCTTGACCCAGAGCACTTCAGCTTGCCCTTCCCCTGACCCCATTCTGCTGGCAGAGGATGTGTAGTGCTCCTTGACATAGAGTGCCACCCCACCCCTTTTCTGCCTTCTCTATCCCGCCTGTACAGCCTATAGCCCCTAATGTTAACTGCCCAGTCATGGGATGAGTCCCACCACGTCTCTGTTAACCCTACGACATCTGGATTTGAACTAGCTATTCTAAGGGCGAGTTCCTCCTGTTTGTTCCCCATGCTACGAGCATTGGTGTACAGGCATTTAAGGCCTTGCAAGACTGTGTGCCCCCCCCCGATTAGGCAGACCATCAGGACCCCCATTATTTACCTTTGCACCCCTTGCCCTGATGGCGTCTCCTCGTCTTCCTGCAGCCCCCTCCCCCGGCGAGTCTAGTTTAGTTAGTCTAGTTAGTTAATGAGCCTCACACTTCCATCCTCCAGTTTCATTGTCTTAATATTAATTGGAATATCTTCTAGTGTTAATGTTCTGCTGCTCCACTTGCAATGGTCGAAGTTCTTCCCCTCGCCTTTTCATTTCCCTATTTTTGATTGGATTCAGAGCCTGTAATAGGATAGCCATCGGACAGCTACGGCAAAGGCGGCTGATGCCATGCACAGGGAGCAGGGGTTTGTGGGACAAGCTTAGGAGCAGTGTACGCAATATGCATATCCAGTATATTCAGGTTTAGAAAAAACATATACTTGACTCTCCTTGGTCAGGGCAGAATATAGCACTAAACTTGAACTTTCAGGAACCCTGCGACTTAGGATGCCATGTCTGTCTGTACACCTGATTGCTTTTTGCAGGGTATTCTGGCATGGCATGTGATTAAGACTAATGAAGTATTTAAGCTTTTTGGCAAGTTTCTTTCTAGTATAGAGAGAACCAGCAGGGTCACACACTGCCTGTGGGTTTGCACTATTTGATGCCTGGTTACGTTCTTAAACTTTTGGAATGAATTTTAGCAATCCAGACAAGAGTTAGGAGCTCATGGGGCTGGGCAGAAGCATGCATAATGCATACACATTATTAGGAACCAGTATGGGCTAGTGATAAGAGCACTAGACTAGGACTCGGGTTTCTCTTAGCTGTGCCATTGGCCAGCTGGCTGCTTTGCTAAATTACTTAATCTCCCTGTGCCTGAGTTTACCTTTGAAATATACTGATAGGAAGCATTATTCAAGAGTTAGCTATTATTGCTATTATTACTATTATTATGCATGTGAATCAGCCTGTGTTTCTCTGGGTATCTCTTTTTGAACCCAAGCTAAATACTAATCAACTTCCTTTTGCTCACTAAAAGGTAGAACTGTAGAAAAAATGTTTCATGAAACATGAATAATAATACCAGTCATCTCATATCTATAGGCTGTTTCATCCATAGATGATAACTTGCTTTAGAAAGGAAGTATCATTCATCTCAATTTTACCTATAGGGAAACTAAAATAGGTGTTAGGGATCATAATATCATAGTACTTAGGGTCAGAAGGGACTTAAACAGATCATCAGGTCCAACCCCCTGCCCTGGGCAGGAATGGGTGCTGGGATCATATCACCCCAGCCAATTAAGTACAACTAAGAATAGAAACTAGGTACAAAATCAGGGAATCGATATGCTAGCACGTGAAATAGGTAGGTAGATAGCCAAAGCTATGCAGAGCTTTGAGCAAAACAAAACTAATTTGTGAGCAAACCTATGTAGAATTTACTAACTTCAATTTAAAACTAGGCAAAATATGGCACTCTGGACTGATCTGCTTTTTCATAGGGTTAGAGTGTTGTTGTAGCTGTGATAGTCCAGGTATTATATAAAAAGCAATGATGATATGTTTTCTTGCACTAACTATATACCATATTTACTCAAATATAAAATGACCCTCATTATAAGGCATTCCCCCCCCCCCCCACAATAATTAGATTCTGCACATGGAAGATGTATACATTTGTTATACTTTTCCAGTTAAAGAATCTAATTATTGGAAGTTTGTCTTGAATTTTTCTCCCTCCCACTGCTACAGCAGGAAAAATAAATCTGTGGGGCTCAGGTAGGCTCTTTGCCTTCTGGGCCCCAAATTCCCCACCCCTGCCCCATCTTTACAGTTAGACCCTGCTCTCCCTGAGCACAGGGAAGTAAAGAGGAAATTTGAAAAAAATGACCTTGAAATAAACACACCTGTAGTAATTTGCATATAGCACCCATAAACTTAGTTCATCCAGAAATGATCCATTTTAACTGTTTGGAAACTGCTGCAAGTTTTAGCATTCATACCTACTCCATAAAACCACTTTGGCAACTACTTATATATAATACAAACCTTCTTTTTTAATTTTGTTTCAAGGGCCAAAACAGTTCCAGATTCTATTGGGCAGAGCCCAATAGGCAAGTTCCCGATTTCCAATGAGCAGAGGCAAGTCTGTGTGGATGTACCACTAGGCAAGTATCCTTCCCAAACCCATCAAACAGGCTATAGATACTCCCCAAATCTGTGGCAGGCATCCAGCGTGCAAGCCCAGGGCCCAGAGACCCTGGAGTTTGGATGCCCCCCATGTCTCACTTGCTTCTAGCCAAAAGGCTGGGGAGCAAGCCAGGGGGGAAACAAGAAAGCAATACCTCCACCCCCCCATTGCCACAAAATTGTGCAATTGAGTTTCCTGCATTTGGGGTCACTTGCAGGGGTCAACCTGCCCAGAGTACAGGGGACAGACCTCACCCTGGGAAACCACCTTCTCGATCGTGGTATTTATTTATTTATTTAATTGAATTTGTATCCAAGGCCCAATTAGCCAAAACTAATTCCAAATCCAAGAGTCCAGAACCATAAGTGGCCCTACTACCAGCAAACAGTACAAAATTACTCCAAAGCCAAAAAGGTCAAGATTTAGCATATAGCTCACTGAGCTGGGCCCCACCAGTCAACAGCATTTCAACCCATGGTGGCTCAGCACTGCTCAGTATGTGCGTTTACTCCAGATACCTGCTACAAAGGATCCATGTACTAATTATCACCCCGCTCGTGAAAGGAACTGGGTGTTCTTGTCACAAGTTCTAGGCTGCTCCAAAAATTTATATGCACATGAGACGTAATGCAGCTTAGTCCGGCTCCATCTCATGGAGGGCAGGGCCACATTAATCATACCTGTGACGGGTTGAGAGAGGGGCCGAAAGAGGTCGACTGTTTGGGGCCCTGTGTGTTGATGTTTGCCAGACATTTAGGGCTGGTGAAGAAACGGGAATCATTGGAAATAGGAAAGAACGGTGCAGCTCAGCTGTGGGAGTAAAAAGGAAGTTGAATTATATGTAATATATGGGCTCACTATGACTTGAAAAAGAGCTGGCACTGAGGGACGACTGCACTCAATTGGTACTACCGTACATTTTTTTCAGGGGGCTATCCTTGCGGTCGGTTCGTGTTGGCATGTTTGTTCAATATGGACCACGTGTTTTACAGTCACACTCAGTGAGTGCATCTACACATGCAATTAAAGCGAAACAATAAACTCCGGAGCAGTCTGAGCCAGAGTAAGCTACTCTTAAGTGCAACGACTACATGTGCTCCTGGGACAGCAGCAATTTGAGCCCGGGCAGAGCAGTTTATGCCAGGGCTGCTTAGCCCTGGGCTCCGGGTGCCAGCATCGGTCAGTGAAGGGGCTGGCTGGGACACGAGGGTGCTGAAAGTGCGGACCTGTGCGGCTAGGTAGCAGGCAGGAATCCGGCCCCCGGCTGGCTGGGATGACCAGGCACAATTTGCACCTGTGGTCAGATTAAACATGCATTTAATCACAGTAAATTACCCCAGTGTAATTTAGTAGAGTCCCTGATAGTACTATTTTACTGTGGCATGAATTAGTTTACTACAGCCTAATACCATTGCACATTTAGACAGAGATGCTCCACTCCACAGCTAATTAGTCTACTCTGCACTTACGTGTAGACACTGCAAGTGTTGGCTGCATTTAATAAACCTCACAGTTGGTTTCCATGACTAAGCACATGCTTATATTAGCAGCAGTTCAAAGACGGACCATATATTTAGTGAGGTTTCCTTGTATGCAAATATAAGGCAAGGGGCTTTCCCCCCCCTTGTATTTAAGTGAATATGGTATGTTAGAGAAGCTTTTGGGCACAAAGTACCTTTCTCAGACCAGATGAACCACAGCAAACAACAAGTTCATAATATATTCCTACAAGCCGAGCTGCTGAGTTTTGCACAACTCTAATAAAAACTTAAAACATGACCATGTATGTACTGTGCCACATAGTATGTGAAATGACACTCTAATAATCCCTCTTTATACGGTGTTCTTTCCTCAAGCCCCACCAGAAACTTTCAGGCTATACCCTGTTTGAGATTCAATTTGAACTAAGCAGAAACTTATCCAGGCCATCTTCAAAGATGTGCCTGATGTCCATAATAATTAACTGCAAGGGAGTAGTTCAGAGGCTGCAGTCTAGCATTATTGCCCTGCTTTTGACTGTCGCTAGCAAGTTCATGGGCAAATGGCCTGGACTGCCATCCATTAGCAATTTCCACAGCGCTGCAATTTATCCCTGTCATTTAGAGCTCGCATGCTATTATTTAGTCTATTTCAAAGATCTTATTACATTTTTTATTCATAGGGAGGTTAGATTTATATATTGAAGATCAATAAAAGCCTCTATCATAGCTACATTATTAATAAGGAATACATTACATGTAGACAGACAGCCCACGCTATTGGATTTACTTAGAAGATATGCTTTTTGGGGCAATTCTGAAAATTTACTACCTGTTCAATCTTCTCTCCTTTCCCTCAGTCTCCCTGGGCACCCATCCCTAGCTCATTCTGCACAGAGATATTATTCACTTTATTTAGCATCCAATGCTCACCTTCCCTGCAGCTGAGAACATCTGGGACACCTCCTCTAGTAGCTCCTAAATTCAAATTTTGTTGGAACAGAGATGGAGCATCCTTAATGGAAGCCTGCTCTTGAAAGGCTCTCCATTATTGGTTGGACAAGGCCAAACTTGCGGGCAGGATAATAAGACTTGCCTTTTTTCAAGTGCCCATATCTTATCCTTTCCATTTCCCATCGGTTTGTCTGTCTTGTCTGTTTAGACTGCGACCTGTTTTGGGTAGAAATGATCTCTAACTCTTGCACTTAGGGTATACACAAGGCACACTAGTGTCCCTACTGCAGTTAGACTATCTAGGGGTATTGTAATGCAAGGAATTAGAGAAAATATAAGGTCAGACACTCGCAACCATATTGCCTTCCTGGGCTAGAAGTCTGTACCCGGCTCTGTTGAGCCTGTGCCCGTGGAGAAAGGACTATCAGCAGGACTTTGAGGCGCATGAGGGAAAAGACTAAAGTAGGGCAGGGCAAAGGGAGGAAAGCTTGAATCCTGGTTAAAATTCTGCTCTTAGCTGAGGAATACAGATATTGCAGCTGGCAATAACTGAATCAAGACTTCTTGTCCATGAACTTGCCCGTACACTCACCTGCTTTGTCAGCAGCCCATAGACCCCCTGGTTTGTATTCTTCCATTTTATAGTAGCATCTAGACATGCAAACTGAGATTGGGGGCCTTGTTTCTCACAAAATCACTGCCAGTGAACAGCCTGCAGTCACAAGTGGGGTCCCACGAGGATCTGTGCTGGGCATTCTCATTTCAGTGACCTGGAAATAGGGATGCACAGTGAAATCTCCAAGTTTGCAGATAATACTAAACTCTTTCAGGTAGTCAGATCCCAACCAGATAGAGAGGAGCTGCAGAAAAATTCACAAAGCAGACTGAGTGGGCAAAACAGTGGCAGATGAACTTCACTGTCGACAAGTGCAAGGTAATGCACATGAGGAAAATAACCTCAATTATATGTAAACAATGCTGTGCTCTGAACTAGCTGTTACGACTCGGGAAAGAGACCTTGGAGTCATTGTAGATAGTGCTCTAAAACCTCAGCTCAATGAGCAGCGGCGACCAGAAAAACTAATAAAATGTTAGGCATCATTAAGAAGGGAATTGAAAACAAAACGGAAAATATCATCATGCCACTATACAAATCCATGATGCACCCACATCTTGACTACTGTGTGCAGTTCTGGTCTCTGCATCTCAGAAAGGATATAGTAGAAATAGAAAAAGTACAGGGAAGGACGACCAAGATGACCGGGGGATGGAACAGCTGCTATCCCAGGAGAGATTAAAAAGGCTAGGGCTCTTCAGTTTGGAAAGCAGGCAGCTGCATGGGGATAATAAAGGTCTACAAAATTATGAAAGGTATGGACAAAGTGAATAGGGAACTGTTATCCACCAGGTCCCCGAATATTGGAGCTTGAGGGCACCCGCTGATATTAGTATAAAATGGGTTTTCAAATAACAATAGGAAGTACTTTTTTATGCAGCACATGGTTAAGTTGAGGAACTTATTATCACAGGAGGGTGCAGAAGCAGATACCACCAGGTTCAAAAAGGGACTAGACAAATTCATGGGTGATAGAGCCATTAAAAGGTACTAAACAGAACACTGTAAATCCATGACGGTGCCAGGGAAGCTATGACATCCTAGACGTTACTTGTGCATATTCTCTCCCCAGGGCTGGATTAACACATAGACAAACTAGGCACATGCCTAGGGCCCTAAGTGAAGATGGAGTCCAGCTGTGCTTATTTTACATAGTATCATTATTGAGTGAAAAAAGTAATATAAATATACAGTATTAAGTAGGGGCCCATGAGTTTGGTTGCCTAGGGCCCACTAAAGGGTTCATTTGGCTCTGGATCTCTCTAAAGCATCCACTCCTGCCACTGTGGAAGACAGGACTGTTTGTTACACCAGAGACTTGGGGTGCTAGGCCTATTCAGAAATTAGAAGGAAGTATGGGTTGGACTGTAAGGTGGGTAGAAAGCTGGCTGGATCATCAGGCTCAATGAGAGTGATCAATGGCTCGAGGTCTAGTTGGCAGCCGGTCTTGAGTGGAGTGCCCCAGGGGTTGGTTTTGTTCAATATCTTCATTAACGATTTGAAACATGGGATGGAGTACACCCTCAACAAAGTTGTGGATGACTCCAAGTTGAGGGGTGTCATAGATACGCTGGAGGGTAGGGCTTGGATTCAGAGTGACCTTGACAAATTGGAGGACTGGGCCAAAAGAAATCTCATGAGGTTCAACAAGGACAAGTGTAAAGTCCTACATTTAGGATGAAAGAATCCCATGCACCGGTAAAGGCTGGGGACTGACTGGCTGGGCAGCAGCTCTGCACAAAAGGACCTGGGTCGCAGTGGACAATAAGCTGAATATGAGTCAACAGTGTGCCCTTGTTGCCAAGAAGGCTAACAGTATACTGGGCTGCATTAGTAGGAGCATTGCTAGCAGATCGCGAAAAGTAATTATTCCCCTGTATTTGGCACTGGTGAGGCCACATCTGGAGTACTTTGTCCAGTTTTGGGCCTCCCGCTACAGAGAGAATGTGGACAAATTGGAGAGAGTCCAGTGGAGGGTAACCAAAATGGTTCAGGGGCTGGGGTACATCACTTCTGTGGAGAGTCAGAGGTAACTGGGCTCATTTAGTCTGCAAAAGAGAAGACTGAGGGGGGATTTAATAGCAGGCTTCAGCTATCTGAAGTGGGGTTCAAAAGAGGATGGGGCTGGGCTGTTCTCGGTGGTGGCAGATGACAGAACAAGGAGCAATGGTCTCAAATTGCAGCAAGGGAGGTTTAGGTTGGATATTAGGAAAAACTCTCTCACTAGGAGGGTGGTGAAGCACTAGAACAGGTTACCCAGATGGGTGGTGGGATCTCCATCCTTGGAGGTTTTCAAGACCCGGCTAGACAAGCCTTGGCTGAAATGATTTGGTTGGGGATGGTCATAGGCGGAGGAAGAAAAATAATTTTACGGGGGCTGACTGTTGCGTGCACACACCCCCCACAGGCAGGGGGAAGGGGCAAGGGGAGGAGAGGGGGACTGGGGCTGGGTGAATGGGGCCCTGGCTCGGCTGGGTCATGGGACAATCTCCACAGTGCAGGAGGGAGCAGGGCAAGGGTGAATGATTCACCCTGCCCATACCCTACTCTCCCCTGGACTGTGGGAGTCTCAGTCTGCGCCCTCCCTCCCCCCCAAGCCCAGGCAGTGATAAAGAAAGCAGATTGAAAGAAGCTTACCTGCCTGCAGCTGGGCTGGGTCCGATCCTGGCTGCAAGTGCACAGGGCATCTGTGTGTGCCTGCACCTCTCCCTCCTCCCCTGCAGCAGCCTGCGGCCAGGCTGCCCTACAGCCCTACCTGCTGCCTTGCATTTGGTTGGGGGCACTGAGCGCTTCTGCTGCCAATGGGGATGGTCCTACTTGGAGCACGGGGCTGGGCTAGTTGTGACCACCTGAGGTCCTCCCAACCCTGAGTTGTGACCTCTTGGGTCCTCCTATCCCTGATTTTCTATGATTCTAAGTCTGTTCATATTTCTGGAGGAGGGGCACAAAGCTTGTAACAAGTGATTTTGTGGGACAAAAAAAGGGGAAAGCAGGTATGGGAGTGCAGGTCAAAGGTTAATAACAAGTGCTTCAAGGGGGGGCACCAAGCAGAGCACACCAGCCAGTGCCCACTGGCTCTCCAGTGAGTCCAAGGAGCCAGTGGACACTATTCAGTGAAACTCTGCCCAGAGACACAAATAGATGAGGGACTAGCAGATGGCGCCAGATTTACTGGGGGTCCCCCTAGCCAGAGCCTCCTTCCTGGTCAGGTAGATGGCCAGCTTAACTACGGCCAGAAGAAGGCTGACCAGGAGGTCCCAGGGCTTGGTGTGGCCATGGACAGGGAGTGCATAAATGGAAAGGTGCAGGGAGTAGTGCAGTGAGAACCCTAGCAAGAGGTTTTGGAGGAAGCAGTGAAGGGGCTGCAAACGGGTACTCTCAAAGTGCCAGGGTCTCCCTCTGCTGACAGAAAGTGTCTGGGGTGTCCATAAAATGTGCCAGAAGGCTCTGTGATGGTTTCTAGTGCCTCTTGAGTTGAGAGTGGAGTCTGTCGGAGACTGGATGCTGGGTTACATGGACCGTTTGTCAATATGGCACTTGCTATGTTGCGATCTAAACAGATGAAAGTGTATGTAGCACAGCCCTTTTTAGAGACTGAAACACTTAGAGGTGAAGGAACTTGCTCGAGGTCACACACAGAAGCAATGGCAGAGCATGTCAATGAATCAGGATCTCCTGAGTGGCGATAGAGAGCTTTAACCACAGGACCTCTTGTTCTTTGTACTCCAGGAACTGCAAACTCTTGTGTGAGTGACCATCTTCTTTCCCGTCCCATATCCAACATTTCAGCCAGCTTCCAAAGATGTGCCCTTTCATAAACCTAATTCTAGTCAACAGTAATTAACTCTAATCACGGTAATTAATGGAGAGTGGTCAGCAATGGGAAGATATTAGCCGGAATAATCAAATCTGACGAGTCTGACGTTGGTTCTGCCTAGGCAACAAGCGGGGGAATAAGTCAGCTCATCTGTACTGCACTTGTACCCTGTCAAGGTTTATGAAAACATGAAGCGTCAAGCTCATCAAATGTGATTCCAGCTACAGTTCAAGCTCTGACCTCCTCGAGATAATTAATGTTATGGCAGTTAATCATGTAGAGGTACAATAGGCCAGCTCATCCCTCTAGGCCAGGGATACCCTATGGGATTAGTACTGAGTGGGATCCCAGCCCAAGGCCCCCCTTCTAACAATGTATGGTAAAGGGGTGCAAACCCCCCCCCCCCCCACCCCTATCCTAGCTCTTAGGCATGAGAAGAGGCTGAGCCTTTTTGCTGCCTTGGGGACGATGGCTGCAACTGTCAGGCTGGCAAAAGAAATGTGATTTAATCGAAACCTCTTCACAGTCTGAGTCAAGAGATGAGTCACAGGCCTTTGCACTCTCCCATCCACCCGGGCTCATTGGCAGTACATGTGCAAAGCAGAAAGGGAGGCAAGCCAGGGGCATGTTCGGTGCCTCTGTGAGCTCATTGATCACCACTGCTTGACACTATGGTGGCCACAATGGTCCCAACCAGATGATGCCAGGGCATCGGAGAAGCACACAGCTTAGACTTTGGGTATGCCTGTCTTGTGCTTGCAGGGCAACATAGCACAAAAATCCATGAGCAGTCTTTAAACAAACCAGGTCAGGTGTTGCAAACAGTCTAGCCATGGCAGCTTGGAGCTCCTCATGGGATAATTTGCCCTGCTGAGAAGTTGCACGCTGTAGCTGTTCAACTGCTTCAGGTACACAAGGTAACTTGTTCACAGCTGGCTTGGCTAGCTCTATGCTGCAGCCTGGAAACGACGTACCTGGAGAGACGCTGTCTTTCTCTGATCTAGCAATCTAAACAAAGAATCCTTTGTGTATTCATTACACCCTACCCCTCTTCTGGCATTAGGAACTAGGAAAAAGGTAGAAAAAATTCGGAACTAGGAATTAGGAAAAAGCCAACATTGTGTACGGGCGCCCTATACGGTTATGATGCTGCTGCCAGAGCCGACAAGAGCGCACGCTGGCTCGACAAGGCAAGCAAGACAAGATCTTAATAACAACACAAGCATTTTCCACAGCAAGAAAGGGAATTCAGAGAGTTAACAACAAGGTCTTGTTCTCTCTACAGTCTCTTCCCCCTACTCCAGCCACTTTCATCAAGTTTGCCCTCTTTAAGAAAGACGGCACTGTGCAATGGCTGGATCAGGGTCCTGGGAGCGCCTCCACCATTCCTGAGATTTCTTGGTGAAAGGTACTATGTAATATTATAAAGGAAAAAATAATGAGACTATTTTAACTCTAATAAACGTGATTCCAAAAAGAAACTCAGAAGCATTAGTAATATCATCATTGTCATCATGCTTATCACCATACCATCTAGTAGCATAGCATCATTATCATCATGTCACCCAGACAAGGATCTTTGTTCCAAGCTCTGTGGATATACATGACAGTCTTTTCCCCCAAACAATGCACAATCTAATCGTATGATGAGACGGCTTTTAAGGTGAACAGGCAGAGAAGGGGAGGGCCAGTGCTAGCTCACATGTGGCATGCAATAATGTGTTAACAACAGGAAAGGACCTTGCTGGTAACCCATCAAGTTCCCTTTCTTATTTTAGAAAATGCTTGTGATATTATTACTAAGGGAAGGTGTCACTGGCTGGGCATTGCTGTACTTCCAGTGCCAGAAGAGCAGCATGACCACCGCTTTCACCCAGACTGCAAAACAATTCCAGGACAAACTTTCTGATGGGTGTAGCTCCACCAAGGGCTCCAGATGTGATGGCAATCACAGAGCTGGGAGGTTGCAAATCAGCCTAGAGATTGCTGGCACGCCTAATTGGCAGGCCCTCACACATTTCAGAGCTGGAGCGGGTTTTAACTCGATACATTTTTGGATGAAGGCATAGGGAATGAACTGGTAAATGGCTTTGCCATCTGTAAGAGGGGAAAAATAGAGGGGCCAGGCAGTGAAGAAAGCATTCTTTGGTGAGGCATGCGACTCGGGGTCCTCTCCTTAAATACTCCCGTCGCCTGATGATTATCGTTCCTTTATACCTCAAATTGCAAATCCCACTCTGTTTGCAGCCAGCATTAGCAGCAGTAGGTTGGCAAGACTGATGTCTGGCTGTTGTCATCATACAGTGCATTAGGACCACCTGTTGTAAGATGATGGCTGGAAGAGAACACTTTCTGCCCTCCATAAGAGAAAAACACCTTGTGGCATCACTTACATCATTACAGCTTGTACATTTGTTTGACATCTGGTTCAGCTTATTTGGTCCTATTTGTCTTGTGCCTGGAAAAAAAAATATCCCAGTACATTTTTTTTCCCCCCTGATGCTGATGGTTATGCTAAATACATATATATCTACAATGCTCCCAAAAAAGGAAACCCAACTGGTCTGTAATAATCATGCAGCAGTTAATAGTCTTGCAAAGTTTCAAATCATCTATCTCTTCTGCTTGAAATAAACTGTGTCCCTGATCAGAATGCAATAAGGTATTTAGTGGCATTAAGCACTTCTAACTACACTATTTATTATGCTGTGGATTGTAGTTTGTTACTAGGATTCCTCTGCCATTATATGATTTTGGAGGCTTTTTTTCTCTCTCTCTCAGGAGCTTGTAGTACTTAAAACTTGTTGTATAATAGTTAGGATAATCATCCAAATTAAATGCGTCGCCGCTGTACGATGTTTTATGTTAATTCTATTGTGTGGTAGCAAATGCATAAGAAAAAAGGCTGCAGATTGGCAGGGGAGCTGTGAAAACTGGAGCAGGACATGATTCTGCTCGCACTTCTGCAGGCCTAAATCAAGAGTAGGTCTAGTGGTCTCCCTGAAAATGTGCTGGTGTAGAAGCAGTGTCAGGGAGATGAGAATTAGGCCCAGAGAACCACCTTAGATCCGCCAGCGGATTCTCACACGGTGATCTAGAGGTGGCAGCCATTTCAATTGTTGTTTTCTGATGGAAAATCACTCGCATCATATATCAGCTCCACATCAGGATGGCTTCACTCCAAACCCACCGCATCTTCCGGAGAACCTGGCCAAGCCTTCCAATTCCCCATTAATTCTTCATTCCTTTATAAGACACCTTTGTCCTCCGCCACCCGCCTCCCAGTCCAACAGCTCAGCCTCTGTACCTTTCAATCACCAGCCCAGAGGGACAGCTTGACAGTCTGGGTATGAAGGTGAAGGTCCTAAGCGATGCAAATTGAAACAACTCCATCCATGCTAAAAGAGCGATGGTGAGCTGTGCCAGGTGAGGATCTATCCCCCCAGATGAACCATGAGTCCTGACTCCAGGACTTTTTTTCTCCATTGCCCCTGCACACAGATAATGAATAGCGCTAATAGAAGAGCAGAGGTTTGCATGAGGTGGGGATTGTGTAATGCAGGTCACAGGGAGTTGTGTTGTGAAGCTTTTGGCAGGCTTATCTTGGGTGTGCTGTGCAAGCACTGGCATATTGCTAATTTACTCCCCACATCCTACCATGCACCAGGTCTCAAGAAAGTTTTGCTTCTGGCCTCTGGTCAGATTGTGGCAAAGCCATAGAGCTTGATTCACTATTGCAAGGTGTGGAGGGCAGTGATTTACACTGGAGCTGAGCGAGCAAACAGTGCAACCCTTAGGACTAGGTAAAAGTTCACACCTGCTTTGCTCTTTCATTGCATGAGCCTGCACAAAATGCCAGGCAACAAAGGATTAGGCTCCTGCTCAGCAATATGGACTGAAGAAGATTTGAGAGCTGGCGAGACTTCCCGGACAAGGAAGGACCGGGCAAAATGGGATATGAATGTAGCTGTCCCATTGGAGGCACATCCCAAGTTCAAAGGGGGATCCCACTAGCCAGCCCAAGACACCCAGATAAGACTTTGAGTCCTGGAATCCATTTCCCACATTACCAAACTTTTGCCATAACCATGAGGCCATCCTTCCTCTGCTGTGTAGAGACTGGTGCAATATTTTTAAGCGATTCTCTCCAGGCAACAGACACCTGTGAAATGGGCAGAGGTGGTACAAAAGCTGAGAGCCAGGCCTGCCCCACTTCCTCAGTTCCCCATCTGAACAACAGGGCAGGACAGATGGGTGAACCAACAGGTTGGAGACAAATTGGTATGCAAGATACAGCTGAGGCAGCCTTTATATCAGAGTCTCACAAAGGCAATTCTCTGCAGTTGATATAAAAAGGTGTCAGTTCTGGTTTAAGTACTGTATTACCAGCAAAGATTTATCTGCTTCAAAGGCAGGCCTCATGCCACCGAGGGAATAAACAGCTCTTCTGCTTATCTGTTTCGCATAGTGCAATATTTTCTCCATTCAACTTGGGCTCCAAAAATACTTCTTCTGCTTTGCTATTCATGTTGTGCAATGTAAAACAACCCCAAGTCCCCCCTCCACCCCCAATTCATACAAATAAATAATTGGTATTGCAGCAGGCCCAAGCTGATAGCCCTGGGCTGAACCCCTTTCTTGCTGAAAGCTGCGAGCCGTGTGTTTGGAATATGAATCTGACTCGGGGTTTGAGCACTTTGCCTCCTAACACTGCTAGTGATAAAGGTTTCCAGAAGCATTTCAGCGACCGAGGGGCCAGATTTGTAAAAGCGTTTAGGTGGCAAGAGATGCAAATAGGAGCCAAGTGGGATTTTCAGTTCATAAGCACCAAGATGCCTAACTTTCACTGATGTTAATGGGATCCGTTCATTGTTTAGTGGTGTTGGATGCATTTCTGCCCTGCCTGCCGTAATACACTGTTGGCACAAACTGTGAGGGATCAGTCACCGGGCCATATTGAGTGCAGTTCTGGAGGTGAGATCTATTTATGGTTTGGAAATGGCCCTCACTGCTGTAACATTTGAGCTTCTTCCCAACTTGGACATGTTCAGCTCCCAGGATGATTATTTCCATTGTGCAGATGGAGAACCGAAACACAGACATGCTTTTTCAGGCTGTGTAAGTGCCTGAAGATTCAGATAGGTTTGCAAAAACCTGTAGGTTCCTAACTCCCATTGTAAACTGTGATAGTTAGACACTTTGAAAAATCCCATTACAAACCCAGATACCTTTCAAAATATGTCCTTAATTGACTTGAACCCTAGCACAGTGCATCCTGGCAAAAAGACCTTCCATCTTCCCTCTCGGGAGTGACCGAAGGCACCCAATAGGTAGGGTAGCAGTGCCAGGAAGCCAGCCTCACCTGCCCTGTGGCTACAAAGAGTCTTCTGTTTCCTTGGCTCTCACCAGAACTAAATTCACTCAAAAACCAACAAAACAGCGACCAAAAAGAAAGATTAAAAAAAACCAAAGCCCCAAACAAATAAGCAGTCTTTTGATGCTCCATTAGGTGATGAAGCGACTGTTTGGCTGTTCCAGGTTAAGTAGCACCATCCATAGATCAATAGATAAAACAGCTTTCAGCGGCTCATTTGCCAAGCCGTCTATGTTGGTGCGGCACCTGGAGTTTGTGGAAATGAATGAGCCCTGGCCTTCACGTTTTACTAAGCAGGAAGGGGAGGAAGAGCAAGCACGGCCAGGGCTGCATGCAAAGTCGAGAGCTCTTTCTGTGCTCACGCTATGGATCATTGGTTTTCGGGCAGAGAGAGAGACAAGGAAAATCCCACTGACCTGGAGGACTTGTAAAAGATCAACTGGTTTAAAAGTAAACACCTGGAACCTGATTGACAGCCAGAGCTTAGAGTATCCCAAGCAACAGCCCTCGGGAGAGATGCTCTCTGTTCTTTGTGGATTAACCCCTAGCAGAACCAATGGCGCTCTATGGAAAACACCGAAACCCATTTTATTTTCAGAGAGGTCTGTGTTCCCAGCATATCATTTCTAGCATGCTTTCTTCCTTCTCCGTAGGGCATGGCTTAGAAACTGGGAGCTGGGAGGAGACGGCAGTGGCACAAAAGGCAGTTAAGCGTCCACTTCTCACTGGAAGTAAATATGCATCAGGGACTCCACTTTTCTCCGTGCTTTTGAAAATATGTGCCTGGGAAGTGCATTAGTTTCAGAATACGTAGACTCCCTGGAAGCAAACATTCAGATTCCAGCAGCATCAGCTCTTTGCAAGTGAATAATAATGCAGCAGTAGTGGGTATTTATATAGCTTCTTTTCTCTACGCTCTTCAGGTTCTTATACTGTGCCCATCGCCATGGTATTCCAGTATCACCGAAAAGTGCTTTCTGGCAGTTATGATCACAAAGCACTTAATGAAAGTGGGTGAACACTACTCTGTTATTCCCATTCAACAAACTGTGAAACTGAAGCATAGAAGGCAAGAGTCCTTTTTAAAAAAAATAGGAACAGAGTTACACATATAAGATATAGATACCCAGGGCCCTAAGGAACGATGCCATTGCATACTTTAGGCATGTCAGTTAACTCTTTGTCACTGATTTTTGCACGGTGGCCTTGGGTAACCAATTCAGCATCCACATTTTCTCCTCAACCCTGTGCATCTTGCACAACTGCCTACCAAGTCACAAAAAGGGCCCGCGAGTCCCCAGTCCCACTAGAGCAGGGGTGGCCCAAAATGGCATGAGCAGCCTCGGCGTTTGGCGTGCGACAGCTCGGGGAGGAGCAGCAGATATAGCAGGAGGCAGAAAGAAGAACGGCAGATCCTGCAGGGGAAGAGCATTCAAATGGCACCTGGGTAGGGTACAGGGCTAATTTGTGGCACACCGGCCAAAAAGTTGGCTCCCGCTACACTAGATCATATTCAAGATAGAACCAAGGTGCCGTCTGTTCTGGGCAGCATCCATGACTGAGCTCTTTCTCATGAATGGGCATTTTTTATGATATCCCTGGGTAGATTTCCTCACCAACAATAGTGCAGTTCTGGGCTGACTTGTAATCCAGAGGTGACGGCATGGTGAATGACCAT
The DNA here is from genome assembly GCF_000455745.1 of Alligator sinensis. Taxonomy (NCBI): domain Eukaryota; kingdom Metazoa; phylum Chordata; order Crocodylia; family Alligatoridae; genus Alligator; species Alligator sinensis. The sequence continues at coordinate 514,429 of NW_005842058.1, forward strand.
GGCTTCCATTTAAACTCATGATTACTCATCTGTAGTACCATATGTATATAGCAGTGCTATATATATATTCCTATATATATATATAGCACTGTACCCCTAAACATATCAAGGCCCTGTCTTGAGGTGGGAAAGGGTCATCATCCCTGTTTTACAGATGGGAACACAGAAGCACAGAGCACTAAAGCAGATCTTCAGCAGAGCCAAAGAAAGAACCTGTATCCATATGTCCCCACTCCACCTGCTGCTGCAGGGACATGTTTTCTCTCCGACACCATCTCCTTTGAACCAGGTGTTAAGTAGCAGGACTATGAATTCTGGATGCCGGGCAATTCACTGTGCTGCATTGTGCCTCAGTTTCCCCATCTTCAAACTACGTATAATAAAAATCTATCCGCTTTTGGAAGGCACATCCTGCTCTTTGGCTAAGACCCGCTGCTGAAGAGACTGTGCGGTGCATCATCTTTTCAAAGAAATACCAACAGGCCATTTTTAAAATTATGTCTTTAAACATATTTATATGTGGCCACATATATTTTACATGCCTGCACAATGCATTTTATGAAGCATATAAAAAAAACAAATAGAAATTATCTATTTCTCCTGTACAGCTTGTCTCTTTTGGGGGGAGAGATAACGAGGACTTATTTCATGTTGCTGTTCATGGCTGGATGCCGTGCCATAAATTGAGAAACAAGTTTTGAAAAATGCTTTTTCTTTTAAATGCCATTGTAAGCAGGAAAGATCCAGCAAACAGGAAAAAAATATATATTTGCAGGCTATCAGCTCAGAGTCCTTTTTACTCTCTTCTCTCGTTTGCTTGGAGGAATAAATGGGCTCATTCGGCTGGAGGGTTCCTAATGTTAATCGGAACAGAAGAGCACTGTGTTTGCAGAGAATCGGGATCTTCCCCTTTGTAAACTTTACAAAATGGTCACTCTGCTGTTCAGGAACAATTAGATTAAATGGAGGCAAAAGCTGACACCACATGCAGGCGTTATAAATGAGACAGGCTGATTGGCAGCACTCCACATCATCAAATATGCAGCATGGATATTTCATTATCAGCCTAATTCAGAGCCTGGGTCTACGGCTGGGTGGTTTTAGAAATTAAACTGTACTTTCACCTCTAAAGAATGCAGTTCCCGCTAGTCAGTGAAGTGGAGAGATTGCCATGCCACTGCTTTATCGAGTGATTGTGCGGGGTGGGGGCAGCAGGCACTGGTATTCGATGTGAACAGGTTTAGTGGCTTCACCTTCTGTAAGAAAAAAATTAATCACATCCAAAGTGATCTGGTGGGGTTTAGAAATTAGACTGTACTTTCACCTCTAAAGAATGCAGTTCCCGCTAGTCAGTGAAGTGGAGAGATTGCCATGCCACTGCTTTATCGAGTGATTGTGCGGGGTGGGGGCAGCAGGCACTGGTATTCGATGTGAACAGGTTTAGTGGCTTCACCTTCTGTAAGAAAAAAATTAATCACATCCAAAGTGATCTGGTGAATGAAGCCAGCAAGCTGTGCAGTTATGGGAATGTACAGGAGTTAATTAGCCAACTGTTTTGCTGTGGTGAGACCCCTATGGTGCACTGGAGACTCTTCGAGGGAGCATTGCAAAGGGTTTGCTGGCAGGGTGGATTAACACCCTAGGACTCTAGCTCTGGAGATCAGGGCTGAAAGGCACCAGAGGAGGCAATTCAACCCTCTGCTGGTCCTCCGGCTGCTACAGGAACCAGGAGAGCATATGCCTCTTCCATCCCCACCCGGGCTACCAGGGGTCAGTTCTGATCTTAGCAGATATTTGCATGGCTTTAGGACCCGTTCTGAATTTTGCTGCCTGCAATGACCCCTATGGGCTGTTCTGTAAGCTAGGTCAAAGGCATATGCCAGCCCTAACCCTGCTCAACATGGTGTGCTCGCTGCACTGTGAGCTATTGCAGAAGAGTTGGCAACAGCTGCTCTGCATCTGTCAGGGACTTGGCGGATTTGTTTCCTGCGGGAACCTTCTGACAGATTCGCAGCCAGTAGCCACCAGTAGGGATAAACTGACTGCAGCACAGGCATGAATCCCCTCTGCATGGCTCTTGTCTCACTCGCATCAGCTCTGAATGTACCCTTGTGACTTCAGTGTTGCCACTCACGATGGGCATCAAGGCTGGGTTGGGAGAACTGTAGGGGTTCCCTGGAGGGACCAGCTGAACTAGGCAGATACAGTAAACGCCGGTCCCCCATCCACACTGACAGGGGTTTGAACTGAGCTGATGTGGGCAGGACCAGAGTTGGCCCTTGGGATTTCAAGATTTGATCAGTGCTGCCCCGACTGCAAGGTACTTGGACGCCCTGGGAGCTCGTCTCTGTGCGCGTGCAAAAGCATCATCTATAAGCAAATGCCCACTGCTCTCTGCAAGAACTGGTGGGAGGTACTGGCTTGGAGAAGGGACTTGCGCCTAGCCCTGATTTTACTCCCATGTGAATAAACCCTGTTGGTCTGAACTATGAATTTTTCAAATTGGGGGGGACTAATGCTGGGTTCAGTGGGTAGCACCTCGGGGCATTTCACATAGCTGAAAGGGTTTTACAAGCATCTGAACCAACTCTAGAAATACCTGGATTCTTTAGTGAGTCCAAACCTATAAAGTAATACACAAAAGCCTTGCAAACTGTGCAGATTGTGCTATGAAAAGTAGAACGCAGCCTGGAATAGAAGGGCGGGAGCAGGGTTGGGAATGTAGTATAAGGACAGGCCTTGGACGTGCAGCCGAGTGCCAGAAACAAACCAGGAGTAAGAGATGGAGCACCTGCACAGAGCTGTGTGCGCAGTGGAACGGGAAGGCTTGCTGAGGGTTGGGAATGTGGCACCCTGGGAGAGCTGTATTGATGGTGGTAGGGTCTGCAAGAACAGGGGTATCCTTCAGGCTAGGGACATATAGTGCGTTGAAAGAAAAGTATGTGGACAGAGCTACAGTATAGAAGCAGCACATCCACACCTGAGTAGAAAGTTGGAAAATGCTTGCTTGTACACCCACACACATATATACACCCATATACGCAAATACATGCATAGGATTTCCCAGAAACTAAGGGCTGCTACATTTGTAGGGAGAGCAGGGCTCCAGTAAAGCTATGTACCATAGGGCATTCAGGTGAGCCAAGGTGGTATCAGGACATGCACCGCAGGAATAGTGTAATTCTGCTTCCCAGGGTCCAGGTTTTACATGCATATTTTGTTCTGCATGAGGCCATGGAGCGGAGAACAGCAGTAGAGCTACAGAGAGGACAGGAGGCGCTAGATATAGGACTTAGTTTTCCTCCTCAGTTGGCAGCAAAGATTAGAAATGTGAACACTCGGAGCACAACTATGTGCTTTCCATTTAGTTTAATAGTACAGTGTCCTGTGGCTTAACCCTCTGATCTCCTAGCCCCATGAAATGCAAATTTATGATAACTTATTGTGTATCTTGGAAACTCTGCAGAGTATCTAGCAACCATTGAGTTTTGTGGGCCCAGATCTTCAGCAAGGTCAGAGCTCTGCTCCGTGCAGTTGAGAAAAGGGAGCCTGAAGAGGGAAGGGAAGTTGCTGTCAATTGTATTCATTTGCACTGGCTCATTCTCCAGCTGGAGACTGAGTATACAGCATGCTTTACACTGGCACCCTCACATGCCTGACAAACACCATGTGCCAAGGGGAAGGGAAGCAGCCGAAATCTGTGGAAGCCATGCTAAGGAAATCCCAGGTACCCCATTAAGTTGGTTTCCCGGATGCTTTTCACCCCTGATGCAGTGTAAACCAGATCTGGCCGGCAGTCTTTAAATGGGTGGGAAGGTGGAGAAGGAGTCAGATGCTTCTGAATCATGGTGATCCAGTGGAAGACAGACGCTGCTTCTCCCAGGGCTGTGCCAGGTTGTAAGTAGCCCCATCTTTGGTTTGGCATCAGTCGTGATAGTCCATGGTTATTACTGTAATGGCTTTTAGTCAACACGATGCAGTTGTATACTTGGAGCTGTTTGATTTAATAACACACATGAAGTAAAATCCTGGCATGTAGAAGCTGGTAAAAGTGTTGCTGTTGACTTCAGATGGAAACCTGATTTCACCCTGATGCCTGCTCTGAAGAGTTTATAATCTCAAGAAATGGTACAATAGACACTTTCTACCCGGCCTCCTGCTTACCCTGCTTTGAGAGGAGCCGTAACCTGTGGTTCAGGTATCTGAATGGTACTCAGGAGACCTGGGGTCACTTACTCTGGCACAGGTCTTCTTCAGCTTTAGGCAAGTTGTTTAAGCGATGATTTTTATACCCAAAAGAATACAGTTTAAATTAACAGGACTACTCCTGTGGGCCAGGGGCACTCAATGAGCATAAAGGTAGAAGCAGCAGCCTTGTAATGGCCTTGTGCCTCACTTCTTGTATTATCCAAGCCTAGCTCATGAGGTCTCTTATTGTTAGGCATTCAGGTGGACAACACAGAAAGGATCACAAACAGCATGGCTCAGTATAGGAGGCTGGATGGTTAATAGTTTTTGGCAGATCCAAGCCAAGGGTGGGCTCAGAAATGTAAACTTGACGTGGAACGAGTGCCAGAAAGAGAGAGAAGTGAGCCTGGGCTTAAGCGACCTGCGGCGAAGACTGTAAGAGATTGACCCAATTGAAAGTTTCTTGCTCATGTCAATGAGCAATTGCAAAGTATCGTGCAACTACTTTGGTTTGTTGATATTTGCTCTGGCTCTGATCTCTCTCTGAGACCAGTGGTGGGACGTATGCAAGAGAGAGATTTTGCTAATCATTGGGATTCAAGATTTTTGTTGCATTATTGCATGCAGTCCGTTTAGAACAAGTGGGATGGCGCTTCTCCATGGGTTGAGCTTATGATGGGCAATGTGAGATGGCCATACACCTGAATACAGACAAGGTCTGATGTTGGAAAGACCAGGAGTGAAGAGCCTGAAAATACAGAGCACATTGGATTGACAACATCAAGGTCTGCTCTCTCACCTGGGAAGACCTTGTGCTGCCAGCAGCTGTCAGGCAGCATCAGGGATGCTGGCAGGGGGACCTGCCCAAGCAGCTTTATGCTGGTGGTGTTTTAACTTCAAGTAAATCGTCAGCAGGATTGATTTGGTGTTACCAGCATGTGCATGGACAAAAAGCTGGGTCTTCCTTTCCCTCGATTCTTTTGGCCAGCTAATTTCCTAAATAACTGTGGTTGCTCCTATGTGGCTGCGTATGGAACACATGATATGTCAAGAGCTTGCAAATAAAGCTTGGTGCTATTCACTTGAGAATAGCATTTTTTTTCCCCTACTGCAGTCATTTTTATCTCTCTCTCGCTCCCTCTCTCAGCTATTAAAGATCATGGCAAGTGGAGGTTTTTCTAACCTGCCAAAGTATTTGGCCACCGGCTAGCAGAGGCAAGAAAACTTTAGGATTTATTCATGGACACCTGTCAGGGGCTGTCATTCCCCCAGCTGAACTATAGCCTGAAGTTTGCTGTTCTATAAATCAGCTCCTCTTGGACATCATAACTCTTCTTTATAGGTTTTCTCCCTCTCATAAATAAACCTCATTCCATATGTATATACTGCAAAAGGCACAGTTGATTTGCAGCCCTGCTCAGGTTGAGGTGGCATTTCTTTGCCAGTTGACAAAAGTACCCAAAGTTTGGGGGGGGGGGGGGTGTCTTCTGCAGGTACTGGGTATGCCAGGAAGAAAGTGTGCTTGTGTGCTCCTCCACCCTAGCTCTACAATCAAGGGATGTGACCCACTAGACCACAGGAGCTAAACAAGGTTGGCCTGCATTGCAATGCTTCAAGGAAGGTTTGGGCACTGCAGATGGGTATCAGTTGGGGAAAGTCAATTTTTCAGACTCTTCTGAGTCAGTACTGAATCCTCATGCTGGTAGGGTACACTGGAGATGCCGGCCTTTTGATGAGTCCTGAAAGCAATGTCCCGCTCTTTGCATCCTTCAAAGTCTATGGAGCTTGTTGTAGTGCAAATTTACTGAGAGCAAGAGCAGAAAACACATTTCTCTGTTTAAGTAGGTCATTATGTGAAACCCAGGCACTATAGTGGTACCCAACTTGTGTGTGCTGGTATACTTTTGCTACCGTAACTTCCCCAAATATCTACATTTTTACAGCGAGGGACAAGAGGCAGAGAGAGATTAAATGTCATGCCTCGGGACATACAGGAGTCTCTGGCAAAGTGAGAAAGTGTATCCAGTTGCCAGTACAGACCTTGACCCAAAACAGTCTCTAATTGCAAGGAACATACATTTGCCCAGATTGGGATCACTGAGAAGTCACCAGCAGAATTAAAAGGCTAAATTGGAATAAATATTAGCAATGGGGGCAGGTCTTTCCTTCTCTTTCTCAACAAATGGTGTATGTGTTTGCAGAGAGGATTTGAAACCCATGAAAGACTCGCACCTAAATGCTTAGGTCCCTGGAACGTGACAAAGGTGTCCAAGTTTCACCAGCCCTGGGCTCTGCACGGCACCCAGCATCACCTCCTCGGTGTGCAGGCGGGGGTCTTGACCCTGCATTGCTATCTGCCGCAGGCAAGGGCTTCGGCAAGCAAGCGGTCACTCGAGGGTTGGCTCAGCCTTCTCTCCAAACCTGGTCTTTGTCTGGTCAGGTCTGGTCTCCTGCAGAGCCACAGCCTGGCCATTACTCCAGGCAGGAGGAAAGACCTGGGTCAAGAAGGGTAGTGGCCTGCTCGTTGGAGTGCTGCCTGGGGAGTGTGCAATTGTGCGTTTCAGCCCTGTACCTGGCAGGCTGGGCCCTGCTTGTCTTTGTTTCTTGCTGACTATTTCGTTGCTGTGGCCAGAGATGCTGGGACAAGGGGCACAGCTGACAGCCTCCTATTCAGGAGTGCTTGCTAGCCTTGTGGGGAGAGTGCTGGCTTGGGGGTGTAGTAGCATGGGTTTGAATCCTGGCCTGGTCAGGTTAGGTGATTTCTGGGGCAAGTTCTTTGCTCTTGTGGCCTGCTGCCTCTTTCATTGCTGTGGCCAGTGGCACCGGGTCAAGAGGAGCAGCCGACAGCTTCTATCCAGAAGTGCTTGTTAGCCTTGTGAGGAGAAGTGCTGGCTTAGAGACTTGATATTGTGGGTTCAAATCCCAGCCTAGCATGGTAAGCAGGTTCCCTTGGTAAGCTGCTGTCTGGGGCAAGTTCTTTACTCCCCAGGCCCCCCCGACTCTTTCATTGCTGTGGCCAGAGGCGCCGAGTCAAGAGGCGCAGCCGACAGGTCCACAGGAAGGAGAGCTTGCTGGCCTTGTGGATGAGGCACTGCCTTGAGACACTGGTGGCATGGGTTCTAGTCCTGTGTGTGTCTGGGCCTGGTGAGTGATCCTGAGTGAGCCCAAGACCCATGGCCTGGGTGCCCCCCTAGCTGTGCTGTTTGAGTGCACAGCAGCTGGGGTTGGCTCCATGCTGCTTCTCAGCATGACTTAGGCTGCTGTGCAGGTGCCCATGTGTACTGTTGTTGCAGGACCTTTTGGAGGTCACGGAGAGGTCGCCCGGGTTTGGGGGCGTCTGGTTTTGGCACTCCTGGTGTACGTGTACAGTCATCCACGTCTGTGTTACTGATTATGTATACACCTTTTAGTCACCGGGAGTCTCAAAACCAGACTAGTAGTACTTCTACATACACATCCACTGTACACTGGACATGTACACTGGGAGTGCCAAAACCGGACGCCCCCAAACCCGGGCGACCTCTCTGTGACCTCCAAAAGGTCCTGCAACAACAGTGCACCTGCACAGCAGCCTAAGTCATGCTGAGAAGCAGCATGGAGCCAACCCCAGCTGCTGTGCGCTCAAACAGCACAGCTAGGGGGGCACCCAGGCCATGGGTCTTGGGCTCACTCAGGATCACTCACCAGGCCCAGACACACACAGGACTAGAACCCATGCCACCAGTGTCTCAAGGCAGCGCCTCACCCACAAGGCCAGCAAGCTCTCCTTCCTGGGGACCTGTCGGCTGCGCCTCTTATCTCGATGCCTCTGGCTACAGCAATGAATGACTCAGCGCCTCTGGCCACAGCAATGAAAGAGTCAGGGGGCCTGGGGAGTAAAGAAAGTTGCCCCACAGAGCAGCTTACCAAGGGCACCTGCTCACTATGCCAGGCTGGGATTTGAACCTGGGAGGCTAAGCTTCTAAGCCAGCACTTCTCCCCACCAGACTAACAAGCAGTTCTGAACCAGAATCCATCAGCTGCTCCTTTTGACTCGGCGCCTCTGGCCACAGCAATGAAGGAGGCAGCAGGCCACAAGAGCAAAGAACTTGCCCAGGAAAGGGCATTACCTGGCCAGGCCAGGATTCAAACCCACAACACTGAGCTTCTTAGGCCAGCACTCTTCCCACCAGGCTAGCAAGCACTTCCATATACAAACCTCTGGGCTGCGCCCCTTGACTCAGTGTCTCTGAGGTGGAAAGAGAGAGACAAAGACTGGGGGCTTTGGTGTCTTTGACTGGGGCCCTGTGTTATTCAAGATAAACAAAGACACCAGTCACACTGTGCGCACCAAAAGACCCACTTTTCCCTTATCAGGACTTGACCTCTACTCTTTCTGGCATAACAGCATGGGACTTAGTTACAAAAACATGCTCTTCCCCCCACCCCCCCGGCTACTGGAAACCCTGGTAACACGTCTTCGGTTGGGCAGGTTCCTCCTTGTAGGCACTAAGTTCCCCCGGGTGAGAGCCTCAAAAACCACAGTGGGTACAGCCCCAGCCTGAAGTGTCATGGTCTGTTGGTTTTAGGCCCAGGTCTGAACCTCCATTTTTCACTTCCCATCAGAGAAACAGGTCCAGCTAGGTGAGAGCAGGAGCACCTCACCCAGGAGCCCCAGCAGCATGGCAGAAAACTTGGCTAATGAAACTTTAGAGACCTGGGATCACAGCTCTGCTCCAAGTCAGGTCAGTCTAGCGGGTGTACATCTACCCTGACTTTGGGGGCTACGTGGTGAAGTGCTATGCCCAGGTCAGACAGCCTGGGAGGCGAGTCAGGCTCGAGGCTGGGCACAGGTACTGCCTGCCCTCTGCCTTTTGCACGAGCTGGCCTCAGGCAGCTCCTGCAAGCCCCAGCCTTCAGGCCTCATTTACACCCTGCACTGCTTCCTCCCGCTGCGCCTAAGTCTCTCGGTGCCTGACTTACCTGGAGCATGGCAGGGCCTGTGGCTGCACACGGGCACATCCATCTGCGGGGGCTGCGGCTGGAGGTACAACGTGAGGAGGCTGCAGAGGCCTCTGCTGGGGCTGCTGGTCCCGGCTGCCAGTGCCCCAGCTGTGGCACTTGGGCACGGGAGGGGAGGCCAGGGCCAGCTGCACCGTGCGGTCAGGAGTGCTAGCCGGGCTCACAACAGATGTTGCTTGTGAGCAGTGATTTATGCTCTGCTCAATTACCTTCCGCCTGTATTAGATGATGTGTGGTGCAGCAAGGCTGGTGGCCGGGGACTTGCACCAAAGTTGCAGGTTCTTGGGGGAGCGGTGGGACAGGTGCTGATCATGGGCAGTCAGGCCTGATGGGCACTCGCGAGGCTCCTTCCCAGGACAAGCCACCTGTGACTCCAAGCAGCCCCTGGGTAGGGTAGGCGGGGAGAGGACTGGTGGGTCAGCTGCTCACACTTGGGAGCCTGCAGGGACTCAGAGCCATGTGTCATGGACCTGGGAGCTGAGCCCATGCCAGCCCCGGTGCCCTGTCTCTGCTGGGACCTGACACCCCAGAGGCAAGGGCTCCCCTGCAAAGGCTGCTGCGGGGGCACTGCCACAGGCTCTGACTTTGTAGCAGTCTTGCCTTTGCCCGCTAGGGGCAGATGAGCCAAATGGCCTGGAGAGCTAGCTGCCACCTCACCATCTCTGCTGTGAAAGCCCCAGACCCTATGGTGCAGGAGCCCTGTGACCTGACGCAACGTGACAGGGTCAGGCTTGGCACCAAGGGGTGCCTTCTCCAGTCAGACATGGGGCATCCATGGCTGGGGCACAGGTTGTGAGCGATGGTTCGGCTAGGCATTTGGGCAGGGATTTCCAGAGGGGCCAGATACCCGAACCCCAGCCCTCATCACCTGCAAATGCCCAGACTCCATGGAAAAGCCCCACTGGGGTACGAGGATGCTCTGAGCCTCCGAGCCAGCTCCCGGCGATGTCTGGCAAACACGGTCTGAGGGCGTCTTCACGGAGGGTCCCAGCTCTGCTCCCACAAGGCTCCCAGTGCAGCTGCCCACACTGGCAGCAGGTCACACACCAGTCATGCAGATGACATAGCTGTCACAGGCTCTGAGAGACAGAACAAAAACCACTTAACACTTCCACACTTGTGGGAGCCCAGAAGCACAGCCCAGTCCTTCCCCTTTGTACCCAGGGAAGAGCTGTGCTTTGGGGCATGGAAGAGGCAATACAAAAGGCAGCCTGGTGCCCCAAATGGGGTGCATCCTACCCTCAAGGGTCATGGTACGGCAGAGGTTAACCCTGCCACATGCCAGCCTTGCTCATCGTAGTGTCCAGTCAGCCACCCCTGGCTTTGCATTGACCTCGGCGCCCTGCAAGGAGCTGGCTGCACCAGGACCAGGCACCTGGGGAGGGCTGCATGCCATGCAGACAAGCTGTAAGTTAAATGCTGGGAAAGACTCCTCCATCACTGGTAAGCAAAGAACTGAGTGCACGGGACTTGAGGAGCAGTCTGACAGTGATGGAACAGGCTCATTGAAGGCTCATTATGAAGCCAAATATAGCCTGCCCAATTGCACCTGTCCCATGGAAACTTGCTAAGGGATGGGGTCTGCATGCTGCTCCCCACCGTGGCTCTCTGAATGATACGCGGAGGTGTTGAGCCAGTGCTCCCCGATGGCAGATCCCAACTCCCAGTTGCAATGTATTTTCCCAGCTGGACCCAAAAGCCCGACTGCTCCTGTCCTGTTCTGCCAGCAAACCACGGTACTATGTCAGGGTCACTTCTAAGGATCTTACCTGAGTGGCACATCTATGGATGCATACACATCCAGCCCCAGCACCCGCAGCTGCAGATGAGGGCGGGGGAGGTCTTTTCTTGCAAGGCAAGTTTTGTTATATGCCCATGCCTACAGCTTAGATGCAGGAAAAGGTGGATGCCCCTCCACAGTCTCTCTCACCAGGGAGGGTGATACTTAGAAAAATCTTGTAGCTCCCAATAAATAGTGAAGCACTCACATGAGAAGGCATCCTTGTCACCGGAGACAGCAGCCACAATATTCTGCCCAAACCTAGTAACAAGGCTTGCTTTGCTGACCCACTCGAATGTCCATCTGAATCAATGAAATCTGTAGCTACCCAGGAAGCACCAGGCTGTGATGGATCTGTGTTCAGCTGCGCACATACTGAAATTGTGACCCCAGGTTTAACTCCTTCAGCTGCCACGAACCAGCAAGAACGCCTGCTTGGGGTGGAGCAGCACCCCGCTTCTGCTCCCCTGGATGTTTTCCCAGGTCAGGACACCTGGCTTTCAGCCTCTGATTTTCCCAAAATAAAATCACTTTCTACCTGGGAACAGATCTGGTTGAATCCAGAAAGCTTCACTAATTCCCATGCCTGGACCATCCAATTGATGCCCTGCACTTGAGGAGAGATGTAACTGGCACTTGCTCACTGTCTTCCTTCCCATGCTGCCGGAGAAATAGCCTCCTTCATATTGTGTGCGTGTGGCAGAGACAGAGAGTGGGCATGCATACCATGTGGGTGTCTGCCTGCATGATGAATTTCAACATTTCACCCACAGGCTGTGATGGGGAAGCATGAAACTGCCTATAACTTTGTAATTTGTTGCCTGATTCAGATAAAATGTGCAGGGATGGTAGCCCCTTCAGAGAGCATGATGCCTGCCAAGTTTCCAGGAGATCAATGCAGAGGTTTCTGGGAAACTGCACCTCAAGGTGCTGACAAGCAGAACTGTCACTTGCTGGCCGCGATGCTCCTGTCATCCAGCAGGCAGATCCGGGGACTCGTACCCCCAGGAGGGCTGTGCCGGACTCCCCCGGGATGCAGCCCCCGATCTCACAGGAAGCTGCTCCTGCCTCCTGGGGCCAGTGGCAGCACCAATCGTCCCAGCATTGGTTGCAGGCTGCGCCCAGAGCCGATCCTGTGATCCAGCAGGCAGATCGGGTGTCCTGCACTCCCGGGAGGGCTGTAGGGCCCTGCCGAACTCCTCCTGGGCATGCGGGCAGGCCCCCCAATCTGCCTGCCAGATCACAGGAGGCTGCTGCTGGCGCCTGGGACTGGCGCTGGGGGCGCGGTCCCCAGATCTGCACGGGATGACAGGAGGCTGCTGCTGGCTGGGACCGGCGCTGAAGGCAAGCCCGGCTTCGAAACTCAAAATGTTTCGAGTGCCCTTGTTTCGTTTCGAAGGCTTTTGTTTTGTTTCGATGTAGCGGTTTCAAGCTCGAAATGAATCGAAACAGCTGCGAAACAAAACACCCTTCAAAATTTCGCATGGCCCTGGTGAACATCATCTTTGCCAGCCAGTGTTAAATTCTGATAACCGAACTGAAAAGAAACCTGCAATAGGATGAAAAGCAGCACCTGTCTTTCATGGTACGTTGTTTTTGATTACCCTAATACTGTTGCACAAGGGCCGATGTCTCAAATCCCATTGCTGGTTCCCAATACATAATTGCTATAAGCAGGTGATCAGTGTGTGCAGCATTTTCTTTTCATTAAAGCCTTAGGATTCTGACTTAATCAAAAAGGCTCAGGTCCAGAGTTTCCAACCCTTGTTTTTTTGGTGTATTGTCAGTGAGCAAAACCTCGACAGCCTGCACATGTAAACTGCTGGTGTTTTGCAAGATGGATTTTGTAGTCTGCACTTCCTGCAGGCAGAGATGCTAAAAATCCTTTATATGAATGACTTGCATTAGCACATCAGAAAGCAAATAGGTCCCTTAGACGGTATAACCCTAAAATTGTGTTGCCCTTTTGACAGGCACAATTATTTCACAACGATCGTGGCTTTGCTGCCAGTGTGCTAGTCAACTGTTCCCAGGCAATACAGGTCCACGGGGTGGAAACTGTGCATGTGTAACAGCTGTTGCATCTGAATTTGGACAAGCTGGCAAACAAGTAGGCATGAGGTACAGAGAGTAAGTATGCTCGTGAGCTGTAACCTGGCCTGAATGAAACCAAATCCAACCTCCACCTCACTGGAGCAGCAGGGGAAGGCAGATGGGGTGGGGCTGACTAGTTCTTCTCCCAAAGGAGAGCTTCTTTGAGAGGTTTCTGTCGCACAGCTCCAGATGGAGCAAGCTGGAAGTTTTGGATGAGATTCTTAATGCAACATCTGAAGAAGCAGAGTTCCCTACCTAAACTGCACTGAACTCTTAAGGCTGAGTTAGGAAGTTGTACTGATCAAGCTGACTACGTGGCAATCTCATTGCAAGGCCATCAGAACATGGAAGAACTCTTTGGTCTGACCCACTGAAACCAGGTAGCCCTGCAAACTTCCACAAGACAGCGTTATTTTTCATCCTCACATGGAGTAGCCTGTTCATAGCAGAGCTGTACGCATCAATGCAGGTTCAGAGAGTTGGAGTTCAACAACTTACAGAAAGTCGGAGAAGACCTTCCTGGGGAACCGAACCACATCTGTCAGTGCCCCCTGTCCCCATCTATACGCTCACCTGCTCACTGGAGATAAGCGAGGCTGGGATGGTTACAGAGCTCGGTACAAATTACATCTTTTATGGAAGTGGATGAAGCGAGAAAAGAAAATGTGCAGTTATTTCTGGATCCCCAGTGGACACTCGCTCAAGCTCCCCACTAGGTCATCCTCCCACAAAAACTGTGGACCCTGGGTCAACTCCCTTCCACTCCCAAAACATGACCACAGTTTTCAAAATACATCCAGTGGAGGCAGCTTCCGAGATGGTGTCTTTGCAACAGAAAAACACAGTTGTCCAAAGAAAACAGGCTCCACCACAGACACTTTTCTTCAAGCCTCCTTTCTTCTGCTTCATGACGACTCTGCTGGCCCCCAGACTTGACCAGGTGAAATCCACCCCCCACCGCAAAGAACTGTGCATCATGTCTGTTTATTAATTGAAAAAGTTAATACACGTGTCCTACACTTTTAGCAATTTGATCGTGTCACAAGCAATGTGTGTGCATGTGTGTAACACCACATCTTTCCTTGCAACTGTACATAGTATGGCAATTGAAGATTACCAGCCTATGTCCTTCTCTTCTTTCTGGCTCTGAAGCACTCCGGTCCCCTTTCCAGCTGATACAGCTCTTTATTAAAAGGGACACCTCCATCGCCAGCATGGGGCTCTCTGCCAACCACAAGAGACTGTAATGTTGACTCCCCTCCTGGCCTGCCCGTGCCTGCTGGCAGCAAGCGTTGTAGTTCTGGCTCCCACCTGTCGTAGGCTGTTGGGAGCTTCTCCTCCTCTGAACTGGTCACAAGGTTTTGCTTTAGGCTCTGGGAGGAGCTCATCTGAGCCCTAGTGCAAGGCATAAGCTGGTTCCAGCTCTGGGATGAGCTTGCTGGCCCCTGAACCCCTGCAGCTCCCTCCCAGGTCCGATTAGGAGCTAACTAGACCCCGGGTTGAAGGCAAGACCTCCTTCTTCCTCCAAGAGGTCCTCCTTTGAGCCCTGGTGGAGGGCAGAACCTTGTTCCGGCTCCAGGATGCGCTCATCCTCCTTGTGCTTAAAACTGCCTGGTGTTCCCAGGCGCCTCCTTCATCAGCATACAAATTGTGTTAGACTACAGGTTAGGGCAGACTTGGCCGCCGGCACACAATCCAGCCACAGGGATACCAGCAAGGCTTGTTGTTGCGAGAGCTGGAGTCTCACTTATTAGGAATCCTGCTTGTAGTGGTAAAAGGCATTCAAAATGCAAAGCACTTTCTAATCAGGACTAATTAGCATCATTATTTCTAGACGCGGTTTAATCATTTTAAAAACATACATGGAAAACAGGTCACCGGCGATGGGCAAAGCTGTCAGAAACAGAGCTCTCCATGTGCATGCCCTTCTTTCTTGTGTTTCTTGTCCTTCCAAGCCCCCTGTTTTCTCATCATTAGTAGGCCTCAATCAGGGTCTTCATTGAGAAGAGCGGTGTGCAAACACCCTGATTTTGGAAACAACAGACAAGGATAAACAAAAAGTCATTCGATGGGGAGACCCTGCAATTGGACAGTGGTGTCTTGGGTGCTAGTCCAGTGCAGTATTTGCTAAATCCATTCTGCTGTTGCCTGCTGCATATGCTCCCCACTTGTGGCAAAAAATGATTCAACATCTCTAAGGAGGTGTTCTTTTTCACAGATGCTAAGCTCCAGATTCACCCCTGCTACATGCCGATATAAATCCCACTGAAATCCATGCGTCTGCTCCACCACTGCATTACTCAAGTTTTCCACCAGAATGCTATTAAATCCAAGGGAGCTACAGCAGCTTACTGCTGAAGTAAAACCGTAGTGAATCCAGCCTGGCATCTCTAAATCTCATCTCACAATCATCTTTTGCATGGCAGCTTAGTACTGTGAGACAGTGGCTGAAGGACGCCACGTAGAAATAAATTGTGGTGCATGAACACCTGGGAATTCATATTGGCTTTGCAAAGCAGTCCCGAGCCACACAGAGGCCTCCTGCCCTTGAGTGAATGATGGGCTCACAGGGGCTGAATTACTGCCACTGCCCAAATTATCATTTTGAATGCTTTAAAATCAGCCTCTTCCAAAGCAGGGAGCAAGAGGAGAAGATTAAACATGAGCCAGGCATTTCAATAGCCCTGGGAAACTTCTTTGTGTGCCATTTAGGGGATGGGTCATCATGGCACAGCTGGGACATCACCCGTACGTGAGAATGGTGGGATCTATAATGGAAAGCAAGCCACACAGCACTGTAACATTTAGTAGACCAGTGACAACCACTCCCCTTTACTGGTGTGGCTCATCCCCAGACAACGAAATTTCTCCTCCAGGTGTGTGCCTGAGAAATCATCTGGTCCCGAGGTCATTATCCCAGGCTCCCCTCACCCTGGCAAGGTGCCAGATAATCAGCTGATTGTCAGCTGGCTCCAGGGACCCACTCATTTGAGCCCCCATGCAGTCCCTGGAGCTGGCCAGTGATCCTCTGACGATTGGCAGATCAGGAGTACATTGCTGGTCCAGCCCCCGAACGGTCCCAATCCACCAATCAACAGCTGATTGGGAGCGCTCCAGGGTTCAATGCCCAAAATGCTCCCGATCCTCTGTCAGCCGATCAGACTGTCCTAGGGCTCTAGCCACATCAGCTGATTGTTGACAGGATCTGCATCCCACCAGGGCTGCCCAGTGAGATCTCAATTATGACACATATGTGGTGTAACAACTTTGTGGCTGGTTTCCTATTTTTGCAGCACCATTAATTGCCATGAATCTTGTTGTAAGTGCAACGTCCGGCTGGGCCTTTAGAGATGTGGGCTCTATTCCCCATGCTCTCCTTTCCCCTTCCCCTCCCTCAGCTCCCCGTCCTGCCTCTCATCAGTTGGATTTAGTCGTGTCGGAAAAAAGACAGTTCGTAACACAGTGGAGCCCTGATGTCAGTGGCCGTTGCTTGGTGTTTTCTGGTAGGCATCACTCATCACACTGAAGCAAAATGTGCCAGGTATAAAATCATCTAAAAGAAAACTCAGCATGGAAGATATTTTAGCCATTACAACCTGGCTCCTTCCTCATACAACCTTCAACTATAAATAAAGCTTATATTTACTTAGGGCCTGGTTCGCTGTGGGCTTATCTAGTCCAAACCCCTCTAAACCATCCCAGATAAATGTTTCATCTACACTTAAGCACTTCCCATGTTAGAGATCCCACAGCCTCTCCAGCTAATTTGTTCAAGTGTTGAACCACCCTCATAAGTAGAAAGTTCTTCCTAATATCTAACCTAAATCTTCCTTGTTGCAATTTAAGCTTATTACTTCTTGTCTGGTCCCCAGTGGATACAGAACAATTGATTGCCACCCGCTTTAAAACAGCTCTGGTAGCATGTAAAACTGCTATCAATTCCTCTCAGTCTTCTCTTCTCCAAACTTAACAAATCCAATTCTTTTAACCTTTCCTTATATGTCATGTTTTGTAGACCCCTAATCATTGTGTCTTGCTCTCCTCTGGATTCAGATGAATTTGTCCTGAGGCGCTGAGTATTATCACTCCTAGAGAGTGAAAATGTGGTTTCTCCACAGAGTTTTAGAGCCCAAAATAACACAGTCTTGGTAAATGGTGAATCAACAGGGGGAAAACAAATACTAGGGTGAATTAAGTGATATACACTTCCTCAACTAGGAGAAACCCAGCGTTTCAGCAAACAAATCTTCAAGCAAGAGTGAGCAGACAGAGGGGAAGGTGGAGAAACAAGCAGATACTGCAGGCAGGCAGACAGACAGACAGACATGGTATTTTGGCCTGGCCAACAAATGCTTATTATATATACACTAATGTAAAACAGCCTCCACATGTCCTGTACTCACCTCCTACTTGCAATCTGAACCCAGCTATCTAAAGACTAGTGCATCCTCTGCCTCATTATCAAACAGCCCCAGCCAACTAGAAAATCCTTTGACTACTTCATTGTAAATAATCCAACATGGCAAGCAGGTGTCTGTGTAAATAATACAGCATATTTAATAGAAATCAGGTGCCTTCTGTTAATAGATTAGGGGTTGAGATGTATTTTTATGGCACCAGGCGTGTTCACAATGCTCAGAGGTTTGAAACAATGTTCATATCAAATGACTAGCAATGGATTTCACGTGTGCTCCCATTCATCCAGTAGATCTAATTGCATTGGCACTAATCACAGCAACAGAGATCAGAGCATTCATCATCACATTATTGTTATTCTTCTTATTATTACTACTACTGTTGTAGTCGGAATAGCAGCAGCAGAAGCATTAGCACCCAATGAGGGCTTGATGTTTCACTGTGCTTAGCAATGCATATGCGTATAACAAAGATCGATCCTTCCTCCCAGAGGTTTGCAGTCAAAGGGCAAAATTAGAGACCCGTAAAAGAGCCAAGTATATATTCATACCAAACTCCGAGCAGAAACTCCAATGCAGATTGTATTAGGCACACCCAGACACATGCACACATTTGGAAAATACTGCTGTGAGAATGGTCCCGGCACGTCAGGACAGTTTTTTTGTGCCTGTTGTCCCTAGTTTAGCTAGTTCACAGCATTATCTGTCTCTTGACTATTAACAAAGCTGTTGTATTCAGCTGCCTTTGCTGCTGAGAATTACTTTGAATTCATAACACAGCCAAATCAATATTGCATTCACCTCCTCAGTAAGCTGTTGAGGCAGGCAGTGAGGGTACCTGAACAGGGCGTACAACCAGATCTCACTGGACTCCCATAATGCAGACAGTCATGCTTCTGACCTGCAATGAGACAAAGAGAGAACATGCTTTCTTTTTAAGGAAGTCAGCCCCGTGGCTGCAAGAACATCACTTCCAGTGGATACTTGACTCACTGCATGTAGGAGAATTAGAAAAGGTACAGCAAAGAGCAACCAAAATGATCAGGAGTATGGCACAATTGATATACCAGGAGAGACTAAAATGGCTAGGACCCTTCTGTTGGGAAAGGAGAAGGCTGAAGTGGCAGAGGAAAGGTGTGACCGAAGGTGTAGACCAAGTGAACAGGGAGTTTTTTCATAGATTCATAGATGTTAGGGTCGGAAGGGACCTCAATAGATCATCGAGTCCGACCCCCTGCATAAGCAGGAAA
>NW_005842058.1:533345-564155 GCF_000455745.1 Alligator sinensis
ACCCCTGGGGGCGCCTTGGTGAATAAAACCTCACCAATTCCCTTCTGTGCCCCTGTGATGAACTTATAGGCAGCCACAAGGTCGCCTCTCAACCTTCTCTTGCGGAGGCTGAATAGATCCAGTTTCTCTAGTCTCTCCTCGTAAGGCTTGGTCTGTAGGCCCTTAACCATATGAGTGGCCCTTCTCTGGACTCTCTCCAGTTGTTGTTCACCAAGTCCCAGAACACTGAAACTGGGGGCGTCCACTGAAATTAGTAGGTGACAGGTTTAAAACTAACATGAGAAAGCACTTTTTATGCGACTTGTGGAATTCATTGCCACGGGAGGTGGTGAAGGGAGATAGCATAGCCAGGTTCAAAGAAGGACTGGATAAATTTATGGACGATAGATCTGTTAATGGTTGTTGAACCGAATGGTTGGAGATGTTTCCTTGGGTATCTCTAACCCTAAAATGGCAGATGCCAGGGAAGGTAATGAATAAGGGATAGATCTAGATGAATCCAGTGCAGTGATCTCCCTCTTTAGAATCCACTTCTGCCACTGCTGGGAAACAAGACATGGGGCTAGGGAGACCATTGGGTCTGGCCCAGGATGGCACTTCTTACGTTTTCACGTTGCTGTAAAATATATGATTCTGTGCCCTGCTGAAATATGGGAATGCAGGCAGGGAATTTGAAGGGACTAGGATGGATTAAATGAATAGGAGTTAAAAAAGTCTTTTATGGTCAACTGATCACAAAATAAACAGAGGCAAGGCACTGGCAGTGCCCTCATCTCCCATGTGCTTCCCTAGGGAACTTCGCAGGGTGTTTTTGGTATTTCTAGCTTTGTGCTACATAGCTGCATGTGAAAGCTTGAAGTAGTACTTTTGGGGACCCTTTAGGTAAATGTTTAACTGGACTCCAGGGCCCAGGTGTCCTCTTCCAGTCCTATGTTCACTCACATACACCATTCACACCAGTGCAAGGTTGTGGAAGGCAATGGAATCACTTCTGATTTGCACCAGCATCGACACCTGTATCAGAGCACCTCATTGACACCCGTGTTATGTCACAGACATCAAAATGAAAAGCAATTATCCCTACGTGGGAAAGCACAACACAGGGCCACCACAATTAGGCAGTAGAAGACCTGAGTACAGAAGCAGCGGCCCCCAACCAAACAATTTTGCACGGGAATAATTAGTACTGGCAAAAGCATACTATTTTGTTGTCCGTCTAGGCTGGGTTTGCACTGGGCATACATTGCTGATACTGGTATTCCTAATGCTTCTAATAGAGACATAGGCATATACCGTCATCTGTTTTGGCCAGGGCCTGGCTCTCATTGCATGGTAGTTAGCCCAAAAGATCCCCCATTTGGGTGAGCTCGCTAAATGCTATTAAGTTGCCACTTCTGCTAGTGGTATTTCCTTTCCTTGATTGGAAAACCAGAGCAGAGAAAGAGGCAGGGGCTACTTGCCCAAGGTCACCCAGTGAGTTAGTTTTCCAGCCAGAAACAGAATCCAAGAGATCTAGGAAGGTGCCCAGTACAGCGAGGGCCCACTGGGACCGAGGGATAGACCCTTCTGGTACCATCACTGGGGTTTGGATCCGTTTCTGAATGCACTGCTGAAAACCACAACGGCTGCAGCATGACCTAAACTGCCCCTGCTGGCGTTCCCTGTTCCCCTGCAGCTGCCGGCATGTGTAATTAAATAATTAATTATCAGTGCACCAATGGGTTTTACTGGCATGTTTACACTCCTATTACTGGTAGTAGGAATGTACTTAGCTTGCACTGGTGCAGCCCGGGAGCAGATGGCCCATCAAACCCCACTGCTTATTTTGTGCATGTGTGCGTATCTGCTTTCTTCATTTTACTTGTTTGCAATGAATTTACAAATCCTTTAAGCACGGAGAATGGTGCCTCCGCCCAGGAGAGACAGATGGATGCAGAGGCATTAGAAAGGCATTCAAAGCAGCTTTTTTGGTTAATATCTTTATATATACGGCTGCAAATGACTCATTACTTTGTTTGACACTCATGCCCTTCTCCCCTTGATGACTTTGCGCAAGAGGCATGCTTCAGCACTCCATTTCCATCTCACAGAAAATGCTAACAAGGTACAAGCGAGACCCCGATACGCAAATGGTGACAGCAGCCCAGAAGCGAGGTCGGCACGAGAGGGATTTATTTTTTCCCTTCTTCTGTGAGGTTTTATTTTAACCTTGCCTCTTGGGAGGAAAACATAACACCTGTAAGGCCAGACTGATCCTACAGCTCATGGAGAACTACAACTTATGTATCGAATTAGTGACTCAGTAATTATAAGGCCACTGCAATCAGCAAGTCTGACCTCCTGGATAACACAGATCATAAGACTTACCCAAATTAATTCTGGTTCAACCTACAGCATAGCTGCTAGAGAACAATATCCCATCTTGATTTGAAAACACCAACTCAACGGCTGAGTGTCTGTGGGCTCTTAACCACCTGTAATGTTTAGGAATAACTGCCTCCCTTTGAAGAGCTTGTGAATCGTTCGGCACTATTTGTTCTGCTCTGTGTTTGAGGAGCCACCAGGGAGCAACTTTACCTATGTGTGTATTTAGTAATCAAAGTTATCTGGAACCCAACTATGGTCTGTGTGGTTCTTGTGCAGGAAATAAAAGACACAACGCTTCCCTACCTTTTCCGAAGTCAGAGCCTCTGTAGCTATGCCCACTATAACCCTAGCAAGCCTCCCGCAGGAGGCCTGCAACCAGTGAATGCCTGGTCTTTCTGGGATGCTTACAGGTTGTAGCAGGAGGGAAAATACTATTGAATGCAACTGCTCCCAGAATTACATGCCACTCTTAAAGAGTAAAGGCAGAATCGGGCCCTTATGAAATAGTGGGCACCACTCTTAAGGAGTAAAGGCAGAATCAGGCCCTTACGAAATAGCGGGCACGTCTACACGTGCATTAATGCGCTTTTCATAATGTGTATTAAATTTAGCACCGCTTCTCAGTAGCTTATTCTACTGTGCATTAGCGTATTAGCATGTTTTTTTACACGCCGCTTTAATGCGCAGTAGAATAGACTACTGCACATTAAAGTGCATGTGTAGACGCACCCAGAATGTGCGAACACACACACACACACACACACACACAAGCACTTTTTGGTGTCAAGAGTCCTTTTGTCTTCTGCAAATATCATGCAATGAGTCACAGCAAGGGGACTCAGGGTTTGTGTGGGGCAGAGATAAATTTGGATCTGCACTTTGGGACACACTGCCTGCCGCTTTGCTTTGTTACAAAAATAAATGTCTATTTTGTGTTAGCTTTCTGCAAGGTCCCGCAAAGTCCTTCCGGCTCCAGCTCCAGTGCGCACATTCTGTCTCGACTTTAATAAATACACACACGGCCAGAAATTGATTTTCTAAAAATGTAATATGCACACAAAAACCAACATGTATAAAATATGTTGGTGTGCGAGGGAACAATTGAATTTCTTTCCTGGCCAAAAATCAATTCTAAAAGAGTATGTAAAAATACAATGGCACTAAACTCCAAATAATTAGGTGATTGTGCTAAGCGAACATCTTATTTAAAAATGGCTCAGCAGCATGCATCTGCAAGACACAATCTAATCAGAATGAAACAGGAAATGTAGCAGTTTCCAGGTGAGTAAGCTGAAATGCAGAAGTCATTGTATGTAGGGGGAAAAAAAATATATCAGGACTGGAAATGACAAGGGGAGGAAGGGAATCGGCTGTACCGACAGGAGTAATAACAACGCATTGCCATCATTATTCCTGAGTGGAAAGCACAGCGAAAAGAATAAAGGGAAACATGAAATTAAATCAAAGATGATTACCAAATAAATGGAAAAAGACCGCCTGTTTTTTTGCAAACCATGTTTTGGCAATAAACCTCAGCTGGAGGAGAGGCAAAGAAATAGGGAAGCACGGATGGAACCATACAGGCGTCGAGTACCCAGGCACCCAACAAATAAACTGAGATTAAGATTTATCGCCACCACCCCTTTCCTGAAACAGAGGAAGAAGAGCTCTGCTGTTGGGGCACTCAACAAGGACTCAGGAGAATTCAGTTCCACTTATAACTCTGCTACCGATTCCCTGTATGACTGCATAGCTGCCTTGATAGCCCTGTGGCTTGGTTCCCTATCAGTAACAGAAGGGAAGCAATCCGTCCCTCGCCTGTTGTTCCTATTTAGATTGTGACAGAGGCTGCATTTATGGATGCTGCCCAGCAGAGTGGAGCCCTGCTTTTGGAATAAATCTTATGAATAGGTCGCCAGTTCACACGATTCAATACACTGTCTCCTGCCATACAAGCCTAGACCACAGGAGTCACTGACTTGAGAATGCAGCAAGTTCTCCTTAGCCACCCTGGACAGTCTCTTGTAAAGCAATGCTGGGGTCAAGCCCCAAGCTCCCAGGAGAGTTGGAATGAAGCACCTGCTCCTCCTTTTTCTCATCATGAATTTTCCAGCTAGTGACCAGAACAAAATCCCCTTAAATGCAGGACTAATTACCCTCCAATGCCAAACCAGTATGCAGAAGGCTCAGCACGAACCACCCAGTGCATTCTCCAAAGTGCTTTCATTTGGGTAGAAATTTTCCGTATTTTGCCCTATAAAAACAGAAACATTTCTTGGTTTTTGTTTTTTCTTTTTTTTTCTCTCTTTTTTTTTTTTTTTTTGTAGTGGACATGCTTCTTTTTTTTTTAATATTTCTCCAAAATATATCTAGCTTGGTTCTAGCACTAGGCTGTTGGTCAGGCCTTGCTGGCAGAAGCTGAGTTTCATCAGCTGTTCGTCCTCATGGAAATGTTACAGCACAAATACTTAATACTTCTGATTGCGTCAGCCTCTAGCAGCTTGCATCAGCACTTGCAACAGCCTACCGCCTGCATACAGCTGAAGGATCCGCTCTTCATGCAGTGCCAAGCACTTGTGCCGTCAGCACTGAAAGTCCAAGTTCAAATCCCACTGAGGATGTGCCTTCAATGCAAGGTCCAGGTTTATTCTTCCTCCGCCTGCACTTGCCATGCTCCTCTCTGCTCTTTATTGCTAGGGATATTTGCACCAAGTTATTTTAATCCTGAGCAGTTGTGCCACTCCAGCTGCTTTGTTCCCCTACCTGTCTTCATGTTCCTTTAGCAGCCTCGCCGCTGCTGTGAAACTGTGATATTACAAAGCAAGCAGATGACTTTAGGTAGCGAACAGGCACTGGGACCAGGTGTGAATATTTTTTTCTTTAAAAAGAAATAAATAAATAAACCCCAATGTGCATGCACGTACTAAAGCAATGAAGAACATGAAAGCAAAAAGCAGGTATTTGATTATAATGAAGTCTAAATAGGCTGCTCTGTTCAAAATCAAAAAACCAAAAACCAAAACCAAACATCCACAATGCACCAGCTGCTTTTGCAAACTTCCAGTCCTCAACTGCTCCCACCACAAAGTTTAACAGCCTTCATAATCAATGAGTGCGGGAGCCCTTGGTAGGTTAGAATCATTCATCTTTCCCAAAGGGTCATTTATCACAGGTGGCAGGTGTGTTTGGGAAAGGGAAAAAAATCGTGATTGAGCAGCCACCTTTTCTCCTAGTTAGGGCGCAGCTTGCCTGTAAACCTGCCCAGCTACCTGGTCCTCTACGTTAACATCTGCCGTGCAGCTCAAGGACAACAGGCCTGATCCAAATTCCCACTGGGGTCAGTGAGTCTCTGTAAGTAAACGGGAGGCTTTAGACTGCATTGGGTTTTAGATGAGGAATTGCTGTGCATGTGCATTTGCTCTCCCTATGACTGTCTTACTCTGCTGATGGAAGGTCTGATCTAGCTTTCACCAAAGACACAAGTCTCCAGGACATCCACAGCCCATTGATTTTGATGGACACAGGTTCAGCATGTGGTACACAAAGAGCCTGCAGTGTCCATTGCTTGCTCTGGTGCTGGGCTGGCAGAGCACCATGCAAAACTGAGCTCTGATTGCTCAGTACCTCTCTCCTCCTCCCTCAGGCATTGCCTTCGTTATTTATCCCGTGCGATTCTTCGGTGGCAGCAAGGCGTTAAACCTCAGGTGCAGAAATGCTCGTGCATCAATGAGTTCGCTCAGGACAGCCCTGGTGAGTGAAGTCTGCAGAATGGATACAGCCCCAGACGCATCAGTGCTACCCTCTCCACAGTGCCCCTGCTAGTGCATATCGACTTCGGGGAAGTATTCAGTCTCTGAGCAAGTCACTGCCTCCACTGTTTTAATCTTCTAGGTCCCTGGCACGATTATGGAGCAGCTTGCCAAGTGAACCCAAGTCATTCCCAGCTGCTCATGAGGATGAGTTTTCACAGGGGTCTCACTGGCCCAGTTCTGTACCACGGAGCTCACCCCTGCGCAAGGTGCTGACTTTCAGATGGGGAGGCATTAGGCCTGAACTGGACTTCCCTTCTCACCATCTCAGCTGAAAACAGGAAAGGGAGGGTTGATTATAGCAGATGAAGGAAGGGAAAGTCCCCTACAAAATAAGGACAGTTTCTCTGGCACCTCACACCCAGCTTTGTTGCCCCCAGGACTAAAATCCAGAGCCCACCCCAATTTATTTACAGCTGCTGGGGAAACAATAAGGCTATTAGCCATGCAGCTCCTTGCAACTCATGTCCTATATAGCCCATCTCCCAGGACAGAGAGTGGGGAGGGAGCTGGGACTTGACTTTATAGCCAGGAGTGTAATGTGAGCCAACAACGGAGTTAAAAAATAATGAAATGCAGTTCTTATCGGTTCACAAAATGTGTGTGTAGTGGGGAGAAAAAAAAAATCCTCCTCTTTGCCTGTGTCCCCATTTTGAGCTTGTTGGCACACTGCAGCTGTTAAGAGAAACCGAGACGTGTTGGCAACAAAGCGAGTGCGTGCACGTGCGTGCAAGCATGCGAGTCCTCTTCCAGAGGGGGGTCTTTGAAGAGGAAAAGTGAGTAATTGGAAGAGAAAGAGAGAGAGGAACCGCAAGGGAAGAAAGGAAAAAAGAGGCAGGAGGAAAGAACGGGGGAGGATGTGTTCAATCCCAGGAGACACGACTTTACCTTCCTGGGTTCAGATTGTCGTTGCGAAGAGATTTGCTGCATCATATACTGACTCATCAGCCCTATTCTCTGTCTCGGTGACGGAGCCCAATTTTCCCTTCGCTTGCATGCCAGTTGGACATGGATGTAGTGCCTCTGAACAGACTCTTGCACCTAAATGTTGGGTCTCACAAGTCGCTGGGTTTTATTTGCTTTGCACACCCTGCTCTGACTGTTACAACACACCCTATGCCCAAACCTGTCACAAGTCTCCGGCTTAAGGGGCAGGGTCTGAAGTGAAGTTGCAATGACTCTTCCTAACTGCCCTGGATGCCCCCGGGGCAGCTAGGCAAAACAGTAGCTTTCACTTGAAGTCACAGCTCATCCAGGCTTGCAGCTGCTAGGATCCCCTTAAGAGATCACTGCTGTCCTAGCTAACGTCGAGAGTTAAACCCAGCAAGCTCCAGAGCTGAAAGCATGAATCTCTACAGCTGGAGCTAAGATCCAGTTACTCCAGCTGAGAGCAGTGTCAGACCCATATTCTCTGGGGATTAGGACATAGCAGGGGACTCACAACACATGCTGAGTGGCAGGTTTAACTTACACAACACCCCTGCCTCTCAGGACAGACTTTGTCCTTACGGAGACCGGGTGATCTTAGCAAAAAAGGACCTCCTGATAACCAGAACGGGGCCAGGAACAGGGAAGTTGTCATTTATTCCCTACCACCCAGAAACCCCAGCCAGGGAGGCTGATCACATAAGACAAGCACAGGTCAAAAAAGACAGTTGCTGCCTCCAAAAGTTTAAATACCTGGACAGACAGGGTGGTTTTGCAGTGCTGTAGATGCTGCCCTAGATCTGTGAGGGAAGCTGAGAGATGCTCACTCAAAGGACTGGCAGGACAGCAGGGTCCTAGTTCAGGTGACGGAGCCAGCTCTCTGGGAAAGACTCTTTGGAAAGAGCTTGATTTCTCTGGCACAGAGGTGAGGCGACGATCTATCCCTCAGCTCAGGCAAATAGTCTGGATACTGCATCGGTAGACTGGAGGACCCAGGAGAGGGCCCTTCCAACTCTACACTTCTGCTGCTCTACTTCTAAATCCACCTGGATCCTCCCCTGGTTTTGTCCCTACATGTTCTCCCTCTTTCCGGGCACGCTTCTCTAGGGACTTGCCCTTCCTTCCATTGCCTATATGTTCTCCTTTTGATTTTGAGGCATCCAAGCAGCTCCTCCTTAGCCACATTGGTCTCTTGCTGCTCTATTTTGCGTGTCATCGTGTTGGAATAACCTCTCGTTGAGCTTCCAATCCTGCATCCTTCAGGAGCTGCCATCCTTCCCAGACCCCTTTATCCCTCAGTCTAGCAACTCATGGGGCCTACCCTACCTTCTCCGAGTCGCTTGAAATCTGCCCTTTTGAAATACAACATGTTCCTCCGGCTAACCTTCTCATTTTCCTTTCTAAGAAGCCTGAATTCTACCATGTCACCATGACTTGTCCTGGAGTTTCCCAGCACCTTCATATTGTCAACCAGTTCTTCCCTATTGTTCAGAATAAGATCCAAGACAGATGATGATCCCCTAGTCGTATCCTCAACTCTGTGGAACAGAAAGTTATCCTCCACACATTATGAACTTTGTGGACAAGTGTAGATGATGATCCCCTAGTCATATCCTCAATTTTGTGGAACAGAAAGTTATCCTCCACACATCAGGAACTTTATGGACATGTATATATGTCCAGGTGTGTTTGTGTGTGCATGTGCACTTATTGTATTAGCCTTCCAGCAGATACCTAGAAAGTTAAAAGTCCCCATTAGATCCATCTCATAATTTTTGCATAATGTTGTTATCCACCTCTTCTTCCTGACTAGAGGGTCTATAGCAGACCCACACCATAATATCACGGCTGTTCTTGTCTCCTTTTATCCTCACCCAGATGCACTCAAATTTGTTGCCTTCTTCCTCTTGGACCCAGGAACGGGCATATATTTGTTCGACACAGTGCAGTACTGCCTTCTTTTATCCCAAACCCATCCTTGTGAAAAAGAGTTTATCCCTCAATGTTGATGTTTCAACCATAGGAATTGTTCCACCGAGTCTAATGCCAATTAAATCAGTGTTCCTTCTTAAGGCTGCCTGCTTCACACCTCAATTAGCTAGACAAGGCCTACCTGCAGCAAAACACTTCACATGTGGCATGTCTACACGTTGCCGTGCTTCCTTTTGGAAGTGCTATAAAGTGCAGTGCAGCGCAGCACGGGTGGTTCCTGCACCACGCACACGGTTAGATTTCACCGCTACATCACCATAGCAGGGCACTATGCTACAGCGATGTAGACACACATGATCACTGCGCCACCATAGCATGCCATACGGTGACGTAGCGCATCACTATGTCGCCGTAGGAGGACATATAAATGCGCCCATACAGTTGCAAATGCACATCATTGCAAAATGCACGCTGCAAAACAAGCACTAGTCAAAAGTGGTCATGACAAAACAGATACCCCCCAAAATTCAAGGATTCACCCCCATCGACTCACAGAAGGTAGCCTTGCTACCAAACAGCTGCTCTGCTTCTCTTTGCATTTCTCAGGCAAACCTCCATGTGTTTGCAAGGGGCTGCCTTTGGTAAGGTTGCCTGACTAAGCCTGCCTGGTTCACCCCTCAAGCATCTGCAGTAGCCCCACATGAAGAAAAGCACACCATGCGTAGTGGTGGGGTGAACACAAGCACAGGCAGGTGGTCACCACAAAGGAGGCGGTGCTACTCAAATGCACGGTCGCCACAAAACCAGCAAGAGATAAAGGTACTCACCCCACCCAAACAGGACTAAGGGGACCGAACCCAAAGGTGAACCTAAAAGTGAGGATCTCAGCCCCTCTGTTGGGGTCAGCATGCAAGAGAAGTAGGCACTGCCCCTCCTTCAGCTGTACTGGCTCAGTCATCACCAGGCACTATCACTGTCTCGAGCCGAGCACTGCATTCAAGAGAAAAAGTGGAAGAAATGCCAAAGCAGAAATTATATGAGCAGAAAACCAGGGGTTTAGTGGCAGCTGGATGGGGTAGCTAAGATTAGCTCTTAAATAACTGTCCCCATCATTCTGCAATCTGTCTATCCCTGGAAACATAAAACCTCAGTGTTTTCTACCTAGGGCTGATTATGTGAAGGTCAGTTTTGACCTGTACTCTCCAAAAACATGCTGAGTCTAGCGGGGCTCTCCACCTCATTTCCTATGCATTGAACTTCACAAACCTGGAAGACTTTCCGACAGCAAGACATGGGGATTTGGCCATTATTTCTCTCTCTCCTTTTTTTTTCCCCCCCTCCTCCAAAAGAGGATTATGGGTTGCACCTATTAATTTTAGTCCTGAAGCACTGAATGGAACTTTTCCTCCTTGCCGAGTGTTTTATAACTTGGGTTTTTTTTCCCCCAAATCCCCTCTCTGTCTGGAGCTGCCTGAGAGAGAGAGAGGGAGAATATATGTGTGCGTGTGTGTTTGTCTTTACTTGGACTCAAGGAGAAACTGTTGACAACAGAATAAAAAAGGGGTAGCAGCATGACCTAAGCAATCTTCTTGGCTCCCAGAATCTCCTCCTGGTCATGAGGCCTCCTTTTACATGGTGAGCAGGGATCACAACATATTTTAGAGATGCAGGTTAGCGTAAAACATACAGGGTTACTAAGGCACAGAGAAGTCAAGTGACATGGCCAAGGTCATAGCAAGCCAGTGACAGGGCCCTGCCTCCAGCCCTCACTTTTAGCTCCTACATCAGCCACTATCTCGCAGCCGGTCCTTCTTCTGAAACACAAAGTCTTCACAAGACTGAGGTGACATTACCACTGTAGCCAACTCCTGAAGTTCAAAAACCACGAGTCAAACACGATGAGACTTTATAAAGAACGCATTGTAAGGTCTGTTTGTTTGCTCCCTGTCTCTTGAACATTTAAAGATCAATTTTTTAAGCTGATCTCTACCATCCAGCATGCTAGAAAATCTTTTTTTATATGACAGACCAAATGGTGCATTCCCATGCCGGTGCCAGGGACGGCGGCTTTGTTCTATGCTTACTCGGTGCCTAACGCAGTGGCGTCCTGGGCGCTACAGCAATCCGAATGATAGTTTGGGATGCTGCAAGGCTTCATTGCAGGTGAAGATCCAAGCCAGGAGTAAAAGCCAGGACTCTCAGCCCAGCACACAAGCTGCTAAGCTACATATCTAATATG
Organism: Alligator sinensis; assembly: GCF_000455745.1. Classification (NCBI taxonomy): domain Eukaryota; kingdom Metazoa; phylum Chordata; order Crocodylia; family Alligatoridae; genus Alligator; species Alligator sinensis. The sequence continues at coordinate 544,620 of NW_005842058.1, forward strand.
CAGTGAAGTTAAACGCTCCTGCGGTTCAATTAGCTTGTACCTGGAAGTATGTGGCTTGGTGCATTTCCACCATCAGCACAGGTCACATCCCTCAAGCCACTTCAGCCACTTTGGCCTCAGTTACTGACCCCAAGAAAAACCCCTAATCTAACAGGTCTGACGTCTCATGCCTACCACAAAGATCAAGGCTGGGAATGTACTGAAATTCCCTTTTAGGAGACAAAGACATGTGCTACAGGTACAACTCCAAGGTACTATGGTACTCTGACACCAACCTGCATCGTTACAGAAGAGTCTACATTAAAAAAGAGTCCATTATAAGAAGAAGAACAGCCTTACTAGGAAGCATCGGGCTGGACCTTGGAGGAGTGGGGATCAGTTCTTTGCTCTGCCACCGACTAGCCATGCGATTGTGGGCAATCACTTTGTCTTCTGTGCCTCAGCTCCTGACCTGTACAGTTGGGATGATCATATTCCCCGTGTCAATTTAGACCATAAGCTCCGTAGAGAAGAGATTGCCTTACCGTGCCTGCGTGCAGCGCTTTGCACAACGAGGGCCTGATCACAGTTGGGGTCTTCAGGCCGAGTACAAAATAAATCACAAGAAGCTTTGAATACAGCTGGTGAGAGGAGAATTACCAGAACTGGAGTCCTATGCCAACTGCGAACAAAGGGCTGGCTGCAAACCCGCAAGGTTAATTTGGCAGCCTCAAGTAGAGGAACCTGCATCCAGTTCATCAGCACATGAAAAGCACAGGTTTGATTATTTGCACCTGCACGAGTAGCACAATGCTGCCAAGTCTCCCTGCCCCAGACTGCCCAGACCTCCCCTCTCACCTGGTCACTGCGTTCCTCTGTTTTCCTTCGGCTCCTTCCATGCAGCCGCTCCTCAAAGAGCTTCCTGCAGGCAATGTGCTGAGAGAGGCAGAGCCGGCGTGCTGAGCTTTGCAAGGCAGGTATCTGTAAATGTCAGCAGTTGCCTTTATCTAGGCATGTCCAGGTAAACTCTTCTGACCAAGAAGCTGACAAGGTGAAAGTAGAAGAGAGGTGAGCCTGCTTGCTGAAGAGGGAAAGTGGATAATTAGAAATGGTATCGCTCAACTGCTGGGCCGTCTTTTTTTTTTTTTTACCTCTGGATCACTCAAGGAACTTGTCAGACGAGGCTGCAAAATGCAACCCAGCGTCCGCTGCTATTCACCACTCCTGTCTGGCCCCAGCGCCCCTAATACAGTGAAGGCGCCTGTCCATTAAAGGACCCCAACTTCAGCAAGGCAAATGGGAAGCCCAGCAGGACGCCCTGCCCAAGCAGGTGCCCGATAGGTCCCTGCCACAGTGTTTCAAATGGCAGCATCAGAGGGAAAAAAAAAGGAAAGAGCTCCTTAATAGCATTTGCGCCAAGTGCTAATTGTCACCTAGCCAGCAAAACATTGCCAGTATTACTAATGGGGCTGAAACAAGACAAAATATTTCTATAAGGTTATGTGGTGTGAAAAGACAAATGATGCCTCTTCAATGCGCTGAAGAATGAGTGTTCAGAGGTGCCAGTCTGACAGCCTCAGAGACCCAGACTTCCTAATTATCCACAGTGCTGCAGAGCGGGACCAGCGGGGGCAATGATACCGCTAGCTCGCTGTCAGAAAGGATGGCCTTGGAGCACGCAGTGTGAGCCAGGGTTTCTGTGCCTGCCTCCGTGAGCAGGATGGTTACCTGCAGTTTCTTTGCAATGGCCACCATCCTCTCCAAACACACCCAGGGTCGCAATGGGCACCAGGAAAACTAAAGAAAAATCAAAACAGAACCACCAAGGCTCTGCGAATCAGGCACAGATGGAGAACAGTAACACAGGCCCAACAATGGGGCAAGACTGCTTTGCCCGTCTTCTCTATCCAGACAGTGAGCTTCTTGGAACGGAGGTTACCTTATTCTATCCCTAGTGCAATGCCCACCATCCTGGAGCGGCTCCAACTGCCCTATCACAGTCACAGGGAAAGTCTCAGCATCTCATGTGCACCCATACGCTAAGCCCTCAATGCCACGTTTCCCCACGATAGCAGGGGTTTGATTACACTTCTTTTCTTTTAAGGGGCACTGTCGGCTAATGCTGAGCTCATTAGCACCTGTAGAGTGCTCTGAGAACCACAGATGGATGGCCCTATATATGTGCAAAGTGCTATTAAACCGTATGAAGTGCCTCTACCCTAACCCTCCAGGACTATCATTTGGGCTCAGTGAGTTGACAATGAACTTCTGTTTCTTGTGTAAAGGGAGAATCCAGCCTCCAAGGCATAGCCATTCCTCAGCCTCTCCTCTGAAATGGCTATGATGGAGTGCAGGGTATATACACCTGGTGATGCTGTTTTCAGTGCCATGCTCACGAGGATGCGAGCTGAGGTCCACCATCACCCATCTGAGGACCCACTGAATAGTTATCAGACGGGAATGCCTTCAGCTGCGTATCTGCTTGCCCCTATCTCCATACCTGTTCGTAACGTGGGGTATAAAATTGCGTGCACACATTTATATCGTCTCTGTTCTTCCACCCACCTGCCTCAGTCATACCCGGGGTATCTGCTTGGTTTGAAGCTCAGCTCCTTGTCCTCTGCATTTTCTCAGCCCCCTGGACCTGCCTGGCACTGTTGCATTCAGCCTCATCTAGTGTCACATTGATTTCTTTATTTTTTAAAAGGAGCACAGAGAGAAATCATTGATTGATGGCATAGAGCTGAGAAGCAGAGCGGCGTCAGGAGGACCGGATTTGGAGAACAACTGAATCAACATCCTGAAGTAGTGCTTGTTGTGGAGTCATGTAACAACATGCACAGTTTGCAAAAATCTATTCTACGCCGCACCTGATACAGCACATGGGACGAGACGTCTGGGATTGACAGAGGACTCCACTGACCTACTTTGGAAAATGCATGAATGAACAGAGAAGGGGAATGGCCAAATATAGGAAAGGCTGGAGGTACTCACAAGTCTTTCACTGAAATGTTATTTTGATGGAAAACACTGGTTCTGTTAAATATTCAAAAAAATAGTTTAGATTTCAATGACATTTTATTTAGAATAAGAACTGGAAGGGGAGGGGGAGGGGTGGCAGTGTTAGGATGGCCTGTCTTGACAATTTTTGGAAAGAAAAGTTCTGCTTTTTCATTTTAGAATGACTTTCCAATGACATTATTTTATATAAAGAAAAGATCAAATACAAGATTTCAAAAGGTGGCCATCAACAAGGAATGCCTTCCTTTTATTGAAATGAAATTCATCCCAACTATTTCCCAAAATTGTGCTTTCAGGGAAATTTCCCCAGTTTGGTTTGGCTCCATACTGGAATGGACAGCACCGTGGGGTTTGCACTGCAGCCTAGCTGCCAGTGGAAAAGATCATACCAGTGGTTTTCAAACTTTCTGAAATCATAAAATCCTTTTATATCACTTCTGCAGCCCTACCTCGATCCTCAACTGACTCGGGACCAGGTGACGAGCCTAGCCACAGCAACGTAATACCGCCTGGCATGCTCTGCTGTGATCCCCAACCTCTCTGAACACAGTTTGAAAACCACTGGTTTCTACCAACCAACCTTCCTGGTGCAGCTGCAGCTGAGAAGGCAGAAAACAGGGCTTTTGCTGGTCTGGCTAAACCTGGCTTGGCATGCAAGATGAGCTCTGCTGGCAAAAGCTCCCTTTTTTTGCTGGTAGCATTGCAATGTGCACTTGCGCTTTTGCTGACACTGCCATGCTGCAAAGCAATATCACACCCCTCGCTGACGTAGCTCTGCCAGAAGGACCTTCTAGTGTGGGTCTGCCCTTAAGTAAGTGAGGATACATCAGCACTTCTCATCTCTCAGCCTCAGAGTATTTCAGTGTCATCACCCTGCCCTGACAGATGGCAATAGAGAAGCACAGCGGCTTGTGCAACATCACAAGCAAAGCCAGGCAGAGAACCCAGCTGTCCCGAGCCCTACAGAGGACACCACCCACTGCTCTCCACAGCAGGAAAGGCAACAGGCATAGAGTGCTGTATTCCCTGCCCTATTTTCCCCTCCCGCTCCTTTTTGCCCTCGTGCCACAGACATATGGAGCTGCAGGGCAGGCCACGGCAAGACCTGTCTACACCATGTCCGTGCCACATGCAGGGGTGGGACCTCGAAGTACATTGCACCTACTCGTCCCATGCCACCAGTGTCCAATCCAGAACAAAGCAATGTACCTTTCTTAGAGCAGCCTGATGACCCTGCACCTGCAGCAATCCCAGGACCATAATCCCAGGGATGCTCTCCGAGTCTCTGTCTTAGACTTAGTCCTGGGAGCAATGCTGGGCACTCCCAGGACTGCCTTAATGCAAGGGAAATGGATGGACTGGGAGTGAGTGGGCAGGGCCTGTCCCGCAGTGGTCTCAGGTGAAGGTGGTACCCACTGCCCCAGATGCTGTAGCACGTGTGCCAATTAGCTGCCGAGGTTCTTTGGGTAAACGTGATATCTTTTCTTAGACCAACTAAACAGTCGGCTTGCACCTAAGGTTGCTCTAGTGCTGTCCCGGTGCCTCATCTCCAGGATTTGCCACCGCAGCGAGGAAGGGAGGGCAGGGTGCTCAGAGCTGCTGCTGGGCACGGCAGGAGGTGGAGAAGACATCCCCCCACCCCCTGCCTCCCATGGAGGTGTTTTTTTTGTGGGCTGCTTGATAGGATTCTGCTCTGATTAAAATGTAAAGTGGTTGTTGGGTCCTTGTTCACCGGGCAGCCTATAAATCCAATAACGATTGATTGATTTCATTCCCTAACTTTTACGCCCCAAGTTCCGAAGCCTGACAACAGCGAGCACAGCTGCGTAGTGCAGGTTTTATAGAGCCTTTTACTTCTTACACTGGAGCTTGCGAGCATAAAAGTGAATGAAGTCAAGAGAGGGGAGCCTAGCAAGATAAAAACCAGACCCCACATAGGAGGTTGTGTGTATGCGTGCGTGCGTGCGTGCGCGTGCGACAGACTTGGCAAAGATTTATTCTCACTTCCAGCCAAGCTGCGATGAGAGGAAACTGTCTGATGACAATATTCAAATGACTGTGATTGCAGCTGACATGCACACTCCATAAAAGATGAGCTTCTCACTTCTCTGGGAGGCTTTTTTTGGGCCTCCTATCCTGGGGCTGTGGGATTCAGGAAAAGTTGTTTGGCAGCCATGCAGAGAGTGGAAGAGAGCGGTCTGCTGTACTGTCTCAGACCCTTGTGGAAAAAAATCACAAGCCTGGCATAAGATGCCCTAGCAGCCAGAGATTGAGGGTGGACAGGCACCAGGGCTTGGCACATTCATCAGGGGCAATGGAGCCTTTCACCTCTGCACCAGGGTGGCAGATGCTCTGTCCCTGCCCTCCTGCTCCATACATGCTACCCCAGAAATGAGGGGGGTGAGGCTGCCCAGAGTTGCCTGGGCATGCTAGAGACCCAGTAGACCTCATTCCCCAGGTTGATGTGTAAGTTGTGGCCACAGCTCATCCAGTTCCTAGTTCTCCCTATCCCAGATGTTAGCACCTCTTCTCGCATTTATCAGAAAAGATGGCCCCAGAGGGTGCATCTACACCGCAGTCCTGGGGTACATCTACAGCTTGTATAGATAGACCTGAGTGAGCTATACGCAAGCTTTGGAGGAGCAGAAGTCACCAGCTCCCAGCTGCATCGTTGATACAACATAGCTTTATAACTCAAAGGAAGCAGAATTTGAACCGTCAGTGACTTCCATACGATGGAAGAAGTCCCTTTGTAGCACTGGTTGGTGCATCTCATCTTTACCAATTTCATTACCCTGCACATCAGGAAATCTACATTCATCTCATTTGGATTGATCCGTGTCCTTGGGAGGCCACTGTCAGCAACCTAAGGCCCAGGTCAGCTACTGGCTGGCAAAGATCAGAGGTGCGAGTATCAGACGGCACCTCCCAGGCTGAGAGCTGGATGAATGACAGGGGCGAGGGAAGGGCTTGCTTTAGCAACAGCAGGCTGCACATCTCTTTAGGAATGCAGTCAAGTTTCTGGGAAAGATCACACAAAGTTACTTGCTTGATGCAAAAGGAGTCAAGCCGCTGCTTGTTGTTCCCTGAGCAGCAGGCTGGTATTCTAACTCCCACACCCACCTTCATGAATAAAGCCATTTCTCCCCCTCTACCTCGTAATCTGATGAGGGAAAGGTCCTTTTTCAGGCCGTCTCTTGGCAGGTGAGATGAGGATCTCCAGAGGGATCAGACTGCAGGGCACATCCAAGGATGCAAATGCTATCTGTGGAGCAGGAGCATAGAGAGAGTTGTCATAAGAAAGCCTCATCCCATGGCAAACCTTCAAGCCGTGGTTGCAAAAGCGTGTCCCAAGTCTGACAAGTCAAACAGAGACGAGGCCAAACCAGCCCGTAAATCCTAACACCCATAAGCCTTGCCTTGTTTCGTATTTCTTGTGGTTAAGACACTGGGCTGGATTCAGAGATGATGTACAGTGGCCTTATCAAAAGGGAGCAGGGCCATGACTGCAGATGTTTGAAGCGGGAACGAGAAGTGAATTTGTAGGGACCTGAGCAACAAAGGGAAGGGAAGATTAAAAAAGAGCGCAGGACAGAGCACAGGGAGTGGATTCAAGAAACCAAGTGGTAGCAGAGCTGTACAAGTTTGTTTCCAGACTAAACACACAGCACAAATCCCATGATGCAGTTTATTACAGACGATAATGGGAGTGCATTCAGGCCAAGCCAGCCACCCACCTCTCTCCAAGCATCACTCAGACCCTGGCATCCTCCGCCAGGGGAAAGACGATAAATTTTCGTTTGCAGCCTCTCCACCTTCATCAGCTGCTTCGCTACCCCCGGTTGGGCAGAGTCGGGGATTGGACTTCATTGTGAGCTGCTGCCTGGAGAAGCTGCCGAGGAAGCGGTGGTAAATATATAATCTCCGATAGTCAGTGCACGGACTGAAAGTGGGGGTTGCCTCCAGCTGCATTGCTGCAAATGTCCACATCTGGATGTGTGTGCGTGTGTTTCTGCGAGCTAGTCAACAGATGTAGGTCTGCGCTCATACCCGGGGGTGGTTTATGCTCCTGCATTTGTGGGCCTGTCTGTATGCTGTTGCCCCTGTGCATGTGTGTACATTCGCATGTCTGTGTGTGCGCTTCGTTCTGCTCACCGAGGGAATCAGCAATGGGGCTGTCAGTGTTTGCTGCTTGGCAACAATTCGGGAGAATAAATAACAAAGCTTTGGGCCTGCTGTAGCACTTCTCAGCAGAGGCTCTGAAAGCACTTTAATACCATTCACTCCTCAAGGCTCGCAGAACCCCTGGGTACGGGGAGGGTGAGCCCTGGTGTCTCCGTTTCAGAGACAAAGTGAGGGATGGAGAAAAGTAACTCATTTAAATTGGTATCTGAGCTGCCAATAGAGCCCAGCTGTTCCTGCCTCAAACACTGCTGGGCCAGCTGTTCCACTGGGTGAAGCTGACCTATCGAAGCCAGAAGATACCGTGGCGTTAAGAGAGTATTTTAGCCATCCGAACCCCCGTGTTCTTCTGAACCCAGCTGTACTGCAAATGGGTACGTCTTTTTTTCTGTGCAAAATCAAGACAGCAGTCTAGACTGGCCCCCTCCAGGGAGCGTGGGTTTGAATGCATCCCTGCGTTGAGCAACTCTGTCAAAAGGTAGCATGCTATTCATTGACAGTATGGCTCTGACAGCCTTGCATGCCCCCCCGTGAGTGCCAGAGCGTCAACCCTGTCCCACGTTTTGGATGGGGGATGAGCAGAGCATCTCTTAAACCCCCTGGGATCTCAGGTCTGGATTAGACTCTCCCTGGCCTAGGCTTGATGTGTTTTTCCAGTCCTGCGCTGGGGGGCGGATGAGGAGGAAGCAGGCAGGCTTAGGAGTATTTTGTTCTTGACGGAAGCGCATCTCTGAGCATTCTTGCTCGGTCTTCTTCATTAATCATGCAAAATGCAGGTTGTAAGTTTTAATTACCAGGAAGCTGCTAGACCTGACCACATTTTGTTATTGTATTAAACAATCAGACCCTGATAGAAGCCTTTCCCCAGGCCTGCAGCTATTCATGCGAGTCCATGCCTGGCCTGCAGCTATTCATGCAAGTCCACACCCACAGCTTCCAGATCCCTCCACAGACAAAGATGCATGCGTGTATGCAATTCTGCCAATGCATTTCAATGCCAACCTGAAACACCATTGCTATTCTACTCCTGGAGCCACCAATCTTGTGAAGAATTGTTCCAACTCTTTGAGTTGGTCTAATAAAATATATTGGATTTACCCAAAGAACCTATGTCCTTAGACCAACACGGCTACAACCTACAGCCCTGGAGCCACCAATCCATTTCAACCCTGACCTATAGCCACAGACATGCTGCTGTTATTTTAGGCCTCTCTCAAATGCAAAGAGCTCTGCAAGAAAAATATCCCCATACATTTAACTTCTTACTCCTCTTCAATGTCCTTAAATTACAAAAGAAAACCAAAAAAAGAAAATCCCTCCAGCCTCCAAGAGCACCAAATAAACAGATTTCTGATTAACTCAGCAAAGTTAGCACGCCAACAATGCTGCAGAGATCGTCATTTATTTTATTTATTTTTTTTATTATAAATAGTCAAAAGATTTGGTCCCATTTCCAGTTTAAATGGGTGAACCATAATATTGATGGTTTGCAACAGATACAAGATGAATTGAATTCCTCCACCGGCTAGCAGAACCTCTTTTAACAGGGAATATATCGAAGCTATAAATTCCTGAAGACAGGATTGCTATGCAATAGCATAATATATCTTCTATTCAATCTTTTATACATTATGTTTTGTCCTGGATTTCAGGGGATATATTTATGGATCAGGAGATTTTCTTTGAAGAAGAATCAGCCCCAGAATCTCTCTCTGTTTCATGGCTTTGGCTTCTTTAAAGGTGTACTCCAGAGACTATTGAACGAAGGAGCTGCTATTGTTATATGAGAATGGCAACAGGGTTAGAGGGTTCAAAGGGTCCCTGTTTACATAGCAGAGCATGGATCTGAATGCTTATGAGCTAGGAGCAGGCCACTGAGCATTCATGAAGATAAGAGTCATCATTTTAACACAAGGTCCCCCCCCATGCTCACGTTTGCATGCAACTGTCTTGCAAGAACTAGCCCTGACACAGGTGTGACTTTGGGCAAGCCATTTAACCTCTCAGCACCTCAGCTTCCCCATCTATAAAATGGTGAAAACCACAGTTGTGCCTGGAAGGATAAATGCATCTGGTTTTATGGTGAGAGTCAAACTCCTGCCACGGCGCTGGCAAAGACACAGTGGGGAGCATGAGACTCATTTCCCCGACTCTCCCACAGCGGGCTCCTTCCTCTCACGTGAATGGGAAAGGCACCAAGGAAATGCACGTTAAATTGGTAAACAAAAAAGAGGAACGCTCCCGAATCCTCATTTCCTTTCATGTTGATCTGCCTCAAGGCTCCGCTTTGGTGAAATTAAAGAAATACAATTAAACTGTAGCTGGCTCCCCAGTGCCCCTGCACACACTCAAGGAAAAGCATTATCAGTTCACGTGGCTGCCTTAACAGTAAAAGCAATTGGCCCCCTTCCAATTTAGCTTTTTAATTTCAGCTCCCTTCCACATTCTGGTCTGCGACCAAAAATTGTTCCTACCCACCGCCGCTCTGTAGCCTTGCATGAAGTGAGCTGTCAGGTCTCGGCTTCATTTCTGGTGGACAGGGGCCAGCAAACTAAAAATACCGTCATTAACGACCCTCGTCTTGGCAAACCCAGTGATGGCTGGGAGTTGCAATTTGACAAATGCTGGCTAGGAATATGATGCACAGTTTTAACAGCGAGGGTAATTAACTGCTGGAACAAGTTACCCGGGGAGGTGGTGGGTTCTCTGTTAGGTGAAGGCAGCGCATCCAGGTTGGATGCGTCTCTTTTCAAAGAAATGCTCTCGCTCTACAAAAAAGCTTTGGCTGGGTGCAGGAATAACTGAGCAGAATCCACTGCTTTGTGTAACGGAGGAGGCCAGGCAAGGGCCATTACAGCTGAGCAAAACTCTAGATGTCTGTCCTGTGGGGAATTCTGACATTTCAATACCTCTGTCATTCCCTTCCAGTAAGTTTGAAATATCTACATTTTCAGAGACTGAAAAGTTCCAATAAATGTCTGTTTGGAAGAGCCAGCACATTTCAAGTGGATCAAAATGAAACATTTTTAGCTTCTTGAATCCAAACAGAGCAACGCAGGACAGTCCTGTGTGCAGCTGCATTGGCTTGTGACGTTGTCTTGCCCGATGGGAGCCGTAGTTTGGGATCTTGAGAACCACACGCTCTACTCTGGGGCAGAGTCCTTGGGCAGACTACTCCTTTTAAGAGGTGCTTATGGCCATAGGGTTTCAATACTACCCCACACAACCTGATCAGTAAGGAGACTGTTTGGCACCATGGGGAACAGAGTCCAGCTACAGAATAATCACCCCAGACAATATGAAACAATCCTGACTGTGGTCAGGAGTCAGTTGTCCAAATGTCTTTTGCTGACTGGACAAAATTTCTCCCTTTCTACTCTAACATACTAGCTGACTGTATGCTTGTCCCCATCTGGCAGCAAAAGGACATAAGAAAGTTTTATGCTGCCAGCACTAGGGCCTTGAGCTCAAGCAACAGAGTCTTATTACTTCAGACCTTGAGATTATCGGTTCAATTCTGCAAAAAGATCGCTCAGATAGGTCACCTAAGCAATCTGTGCAACATGAATGTCAGTGCAAAGTTTCCTACCCACGAACCCAGATGTCCCTCCACCTTTTAAATGCCAAATGGTTACACATGAATGTCACTGAAACAAAGAGAGGTTATCTAAAAGGATGAAGGATAAGGAGCAACGGTCTCAAGTTGCAGCAAGTGTAGGTTAGATACTAGGAAGAATTTTCTCACCAGGAGGGTAGTAAAACACTGGAACAAGTTACCCAGAGAGGTTGTGATGTCTCCATGCTTGGAGGTTTTCAAGACCCGGCTAGACAAATCCCTGGCTGGGATGATCTTGTTGGGGCTGGTCCTGCTTTGAGCAAGGGATTGGACTAGATGCGACCACCTGAGGACCCTTCAACCCTCGTTGCCTATGATTCTATGAAGGTGACAGATGAGGCACCACAACATGATATCAGTTGTCTAGGATTGGCCATCAGACAATGCTGTTACGTTGCCACAGCAGTGTGGTGGTGGCTGCTGTCATCGGTACAGTTACTACGGTTTGCTGTTATGGAAACAGTAGCTTCTCATTGCTATTGTCATGAGGCACTGAATTATCCACCTTGTCTCCGTTCCAATTCTAGTTATAGATATGGTGCAAACCAGGGACGATGCTTTGCCGAAGTAATGTCTTTACAGCAGTAACACCTAGAGGACAATCAAGTCATAGTTCTAGTGTGCAAGTAGGTGAATAAACTAAATAGAAAATAATTGTTCCCACCTCAAACAACTTACATAGCCACTGAGGAAAGTCTGTGAAAGCCAAAGGCTTCACATGGGTATGAGTGCAATCAGAACAGAGACCAAGGCCTCTAAAACTGAGCAACGGGAACTGCCAAAGAGACATGTGCTTACTGGGATCTCTGCAAGGCAGTGCAATATAAAGGGATCCAGTAGCTTTCTTGCATTTTTCACTAGATACGCCTGGACATTTGTGTACCAGGAAAGGACAAAAATGAATGCAGAGTGGGTAAACACCCACCATCAAAAGCGGGAGGAGCAGTACTCTGCACATCACAATGTCACTGTTAGCTATGTAATTACTATTACCCCTGTTTAACAAGTGGGGGAACTGAGGCAAAAAAGGACCTCAGTATCTCAAGGCCAAAGGACCTGACTGAACTTGCACAGCAGTAGATTAGATTAGCAAATCCCAAGAACCCTGGCTCCTAGATACCGAGTCTATCTACACAATTAAGGATCTCGCGATTATAAATGTGAGTCTGTCTCAATACTTTTCTTTAATCACATCACCTGGATTTTTCTTCCATTTTTCCTTGAGAAACTTTTGAAAGTGACATCCCCCCAGCAAAAGGAAGAAAGAGCCGAGTCCTCAGAGAGACCTTCCGGTATATTATATCTAGGCGCAAGCAGCAACGACAGCCGGGAAGGTGTGGGGGAGAGGGTCGTACATCTTGGCCTGTCAAGAGTCCCTCGGCAGGCACCGAATAAATCAAAGAGCAATCAGAGTAGTCGGCCTCCACCGTCCCTCGCTGTGCGGGCAAACTGGAATGAGAAAGTCAGAGGCAAGGAAAGCGCTTCGGAGACTCGAGAAGGCTTTATCTCATTAAAACAAATAAACAGATGCCTGTTGCCTGTATCAACAGGGGGACTGCGATTCACGATTACACTTTATAAACCCCAAGCTGTTTACTGCCTCGGCAGATAAGTTTTGCTTTTAAGAGAAGGAGATACAGTCTGGGGTTTGTGCACGGAATAGACTTTTTGTACGTGTGCGCTCGCGCAGGTGTGATACTGCATCTCACTGAAAAACTGATTCCCCTCCCAAATCAAACCTGACGCAGTTCCTGGCAAGCAACGAGGGGAGAACAAACCTTTTGCCCACATCCCTTTTGTTCTCATAGGTGGAAAGAAGAGGCCGGAGCACAGAACAGAGAGATCTAGCCATGCTCTTCTCCTGTGCAAGAGAGCAGCAGTGATATGCCCTCCAGAACAGGAGGGTCTGTGGACAATGAGTCGTGAGAAGTTATATGGGCAAGTTCCTCTATTTCTTTGAAAGGTTCAGCCTCCCCACAGCAAAGCAAATGAGTGTTTCAAGGGTGCTTTCCCATTTCTTACTCCAAGACACTTTAGATGCATAGAAAACCCAGAGAGGGATCCCTTGGCATGTTACACCAATTTACAAAAAACTCAGTACTGGAACAGAGATGATCCATCTGTCATTATGATCCAGGGCCTTATTGTGCTCAACATGGTACATAAAAAGAGGGAGTATCTTGGCCCCAAAGAGACTGTATGCCAAGTGGGCAAGACGACAGTGGTCGGGAAGGAAAATGGGAAAAGGAGGCGACATGCTCCAGACTGATGACAGAGCCGGGACACGAACCCAGGAGGTCTGACCTCTTCATTCATCACCCTGAAAACCCAATGGTTTCAAGAAAATGCAGAGATCAGAAATCGGTGTGCTGGGTCCAATCTTATTCAATTCAATGAGGTCTTATGGGCAAAACAAGCTATGCAAGTGTTGAAAAAAGGTTTAAAAAAAAGAAAGAAAAAGACCGGTCCCTTGTGTATTAGCCCTATGCAGAAACAATCCACCTAAGGTAAGGCAGCACACTTATGGACAAGCAACAAAAAAGACAATTCATGGCACGGAGAGCTTATGATCTACACATCAGACAGGGGGGAGCAGATGGATAGAGTAGGCTGAGAGAAGGAGGTTATAATAAAACAAACAGAGGTTAGCAGAGCACCATTTATCAATCTGGAGCCTTAAATATTCACCTGCTCTGCAAGAAGGAAAGGACTAGCGTTTTTTAGGAAGCCAGTGTTATTTTTAGTCTCTGGGGCCAGTGGGAATTGAAGTTTCCCAGAATTTCCCTCTTTCTGTAGGTCTATCCACCTGCCCAGCCATCCAACTGCAACCACACTCCATTGTGCAGTCTCTTAATCTCTGTATTTATATACCTGCCTACCTACCTATCTGCCTAAAAGATGTCTGCACTTCGAGCTTTGTCTGCGAACCAGAAGTTAGAAAACAAAGGAAAAAGCCCAACCATTTGGGATCTGTCCAAGGTCCTAGAAACTTAATTTCTCCAAGGACCCATCTGTCCACACCTCGATATTTCCAAGAGCCTTTCCCTTTAGTATAAAGCCTCTCTCAGGGATACCTTCCCACAGCCACATATTACAGATACACATAACATAAAGCACATCTTAATCAATGTGAGAGATTCTGCTTAAAACCCAGCAATTTTGATCTGGAGCCTGACAACGCGGTAATTTATATTCAGCGCAGCATAACCAAAGAGCTTGTTATGCAAACACAGACCACTGATTTGACAAATCTCCTGGAAACAGAATTAATGCCTGTATTCTGCAAAAAGATGTAATTTATTTTAATATTTTAAAGAAAAAAATTATGTATGCATATATATGCACGTATAAATAAACCAAAATATAAACACACGCGCAGGCACACATAACACTTCAATAGAGCTATGCTGATTTACAACAGCAACCCAGGCAATGAGAGACAGGCAGGCAGGCAGGCAAAGAGACGGATCCTTAGCTAATCTAAATTAACCTAGTTCTACTGAACTCAGTGGGGTTGCACTGTTTTACGCCAGTTGTAGATCTGGCCTGGAGCAGGTGGATAAACAGATCCTTCGCTCAACAAGTAACTCCACTGAAATTAAAAGACTTACATCAGTCAACACGCTTGCATTGACTTCCATCCATGAAGGATCTGGTCCATTATACACAGCCATTGCAGAAGCAGCATCCCTATATTAAATAACAAGTTATTACAATGGAAATGACCTCACTTATTATCGGTGGCATCTCTCACCATGTTTGTTTATGGCCTGTGATCATATTAGTCTAATATTAATGTTGTCCTTTTGCTAACCATGCTTTATTTATGATGCTGAGGTGAAAAACACTCTCTGCATAATTGAGGTTTTGATGGAATGAAACATATGTGAGAGCTTTCGTAATTTGATTTTAGACACGCAGAGTATTTGCTATTGAATCTAGTTACCCTTCTCTCTGGCTTTCTCCATATGGACACATCCATCTATCTATCACTCTCAGCTCCTGCAGAGGCTCCTTCCTCTGTAAGATCCTAGCGCCGATGTTTCTAGCTGAAGGAGGGTAGCCTGGTAAGAAGGCAGAGGGGGCAAATGACACCGCTTGATTAAATAGTGTAAACAGGTAAATAGTAAGGATGGGCTGATGGATGGAGCAGGAAGAGAAAGACATTGCCTTTCTGCCTCTAGAGTGCCCAGCAAGTTGAGGTTTCTTGATGATGCTGTAGTCAGAAGTATTAACAAAAAATGAACCCCTTGTAGTCTGTGATGAAGATGACCCAAGCCATTTAATTCCCACATGACATAAATAATTGCCGCTGCACTGGACAATTTTCCATAGAATTGCGTTTAGCCAAACCACTTTGTAAAATAATCTTCTGACAGCCTAATATGTACCCAGCCTAAGTTGTCAATAGAGATGTTTATGAGTCCCATCTCCCATTAACCAGCTACCTTTCATACTCACCCCCCCTATAGTGCAAAGTAAACTGAATTGTATAGATTATAACCTAAATGTTCTATTTCCATTTGCATATATTTCATTTAATTACCTTCCCCTTCTTTTCTATTGGCATTAGATGGGTATCAAGCTACTTAGTTTGAAGACTTAATCAATATCCATAGCCTTATAATGTTACATCCATAATGTGTATGTATCACATCACATAGTTCACTTTAATGTCTGTCAATAAGGGAGCACTTTCCTTTCAGAGTCAGTAATACTGAATCAATGCTCTAGTATTGATTACTCTTGTAATGCTGTTTCCAGCCCAATACCTTTTCTCTCCTCTCCCCTCTCTGATCTTCCGACCCTTTCTTATTAATTAAACAATCAAACTGCAATACCTCATTCCACTGTTACTGCGCTCTCTCTGAAAGTCTACAGCACACTGTATCTTCCTCCTGTGCTCCAATCAACCCTCCCCAGCACCATGGACTTTAAGAGCCTATATACGCCAGCAAATTAAACATTCTGGCCTTTTTTGCCTTAAAGATGCTATGCAAAACAAAATTCCCCTAAATGTTCAAGCAGAATGCGTACTAACTTCTTTTAGGAGTTTGGAAAATAATTGCTCTGGAACCTGGCTTAAAGAATGGAAATTATATATATATATAAAGAGAAGGAGACACACACACAGTCTGGGGTTTGTACATGTATATATTTAATTTGTATTGATTTTTTTTTTTTTTTGGCTGAAGGCACATAGCATGATTTCCTTTGCTCTAGAATCTGTATTATGCCCACACTTAAAGGGCTGCTGTGATGTAGGTTAGACTAAGGAAAATGCAGTGCACCCAACGTAGCAACACCAGCAACTAATAATAATAGTAATGTCACGGCTGTCATTGTGTTGTACACCATGACTGCTAGGAACTTGATGGCAAACGTGAAAGAGAACTCAGCTTCTCTTGCTTCAAAAGCCCTTGACCTGAAGGAGGTTGTGACCTATAGCTTGAGGTATAGGGTACATGTCACAGAGTTGAGAAGTTCTACTTTTGTGCCATAGGGGGCTGTGTTGTACCTTTGCAGGCATGCACAGTCACTCTCACACACACACACACACACACACACACACACACACAACTGTGCATACGTGTGAACCAGCACTATTAATAAATATATGGAAATGAAGGTGATCTGGCTTTGGCATGAGTCAGCTGATTACCACGTTCAATTAGCATTTATGAGATACCCTATTTTTCCTCTCCTATTTTTGATTAGCAATATTATTATAGAGCTATCATTGCGTGCTTACTATTTTAGTTCTGCTCACAGATTTCAAACAGCTCTTCAGGGCTGGTTGTCTCACCTTCTTCCAGTCTTATGCCGTCAGTACTGTTATTTCCTCTTGTTGGCAGCCTTTGAAACCAGACTGATGGTCTCAAGAGCCTTGTTGGTGCTACTGAGCAATTGCTGGGGGTTGAAAGAAGCCAGAGAGCAAATCAGACTAACCAAGTCAGGCCTTTACTTGTGTCCAACACTAAAGAAGATCAGCTCGATTAATTAGACAGAAGAACTGTCCAAGACACAGTTAAGGATGTTCAACAGTTTGGCCATGGTTGGGTGGCTATTTTGCCTAGCAGACCACAAGAGATGGGGTTCGGTTTTGTTCTTTGAGCTGCCCTTGGGCTAGTAAAAACCATTAGAGGCATGGGGGTTTTTTTGTTTGCTTTTTTTTTTTCTCCATTGTCTTTTGTAATTATTTTTCCCCCTTTATCAACAACTTGAGACACAAAGATATTTTTCCCCCTCTGTCAACATGTCCCTTTGAAATGTTGGGGATTATCAGTAGGAAAAAGGAAAAAAAATAGGTTTGTTTTTAGGAAAGCCCACCACATTTTCAATAAAGATGAACCATTTTCTGTGAAACTTTTTATGTTATCGGAGAAAAAAGCATTTGAATGAATTTTTTTTTTTTTTTTTTACTGGCTCTAATAAGCAGCTGAAGCAGAAGCTAAGTGTGAAGCTAATTATAAACACAGAAAAAGCATCAGGGATGCCCATACTGTTCCCTGATACATACGCAGCTGTATGGGATATTCATCCAAGTGGAATTTGCTGCAAAGGCCCTCGGGGTGGGCTGTTTTGGTGCTCAGGTCACTGCTTGCAGCAAAGCCAATGCAGCTCAGGATCTGGGGAGATAGCTTGGGGTCTGTTCCCCAGGGCACCAGAGCAGTCACCTTTATAAGGGTTCCTTTCACATCCTGGATAGCAAGATTTGCAGATTAGAAGGAAGTCATCTGAAGACATCACTGTGCAGGCCCACCAGCCCCTCCTCTCCGCTGTTGCAAGGAGGCACAACAGCAGATGCAGCATCCCAGGTGCTGCTGGGTTAACTTGAAAGCAACTCCACTGCATCTCTGCTGAATCCCCATGAAACATGCTTAGCCCAGCCCACCGTCTCCACCTGTGCCCAGCCTGACTACTCAGTCACAGGTCACCAACAGAAAGGGGATTTAATTTATCCCTTTGCAAATAAGCAATAAAGCTGGAGGAAGTAAACCAGATGGAGATCTCCCACTGGGAAAAGTGGCTGATAGTGAAGAAAGACAGGGGAGAGAGAGATGCTGGAGAAAGGACAGAAAGAAAGGGAGAATAGGGGAGAAGAGAAGGGGAAAAAAGAGCATGTGAAAGAAGGAAGGAGATAAAGAGGAAAGAGGGAGCAGTTCACAACACGCCTGAGCCATACTGTATTGTGTGTGCAGCTGTCATCATCGAGGGAGTTTGTTCCACTCTCTTCATTTGCATCTAGGCTCTTACCAAGAGACCCAAGCCTTTCCGTCTAATCCACTCCTGTACCTGAAGTGTGCTGGAGGCACAATGTCAAGGGCCCTGGGAATAAAATTCCCAGCTCTCCAGTCAGACCCTCCCCGCAACGACAACCTGGGGCTTCACAGGATTCACTTAACTTCTCACTCCTGAATGCAGGCTGGTTTGTTGGGGCAGGAGGAAGGGTTCAGGCAGGCATTAAGGGAGTGTGAAAATGGGAAGCAATACCATGGAGATTGGCCTCTGAATTAATTGCAACTAGGATGTTATAGTGCCAGGTAGAGAAGCGAGGGCAGGTGCTGTGTGAACATGGATTTGTTTCGCTATGATTACAACGTGACGCTTTCTCTTTCTCCCAGGGAGACCAGGCAGCAGGGTGGTCCGATGCAACTGCACAGCTGGCTTTCCCACGCCAAGGAGGAAAGCACTCGGGCCTTTCTGTCATCCAATTGCTCTAGCCTCCCCTAGAAGTCAGGGATAACAGGGCACCTGACCTGGGCAGGGCTTGAAGCTGTGTTTCTCCATGAAGATCTGCTGAGGAATCCTCTGGGCATTGCTACAACCTGGCATGGGCAAAGGCTTCCCATCTCAGGAGTACACAAAAACCCTGTACTCCCAGCCACATGCAAAGGAGAGGCCAGTGCAAAGGGCACGAGTACACCTGTGACACCGAGACAAGGGGAGAACGAGAAAGCCGAGGAACTACTACCATGGCATCTGACCATGAGACCTCAGCGGTCATGGGGCCAGAATCACAGGCAGAACCACGCTGCCATATAATTCTGCTGGCTTTTTAATGAACGCCTGCACCATCTTCAGGTCCAGTGGACGTGTGACGGGAGGGAAGCCTTGGTTTCTATTAGGGGTGAGATGCATTTAATTTGGATCGCTCATCTAAATGCCCATAGGAACTGCCCCTCCGACTTAGGGATCGGAGAGAAGATCCTTGACAAGGCCCAGAGCCCCTGCCACAAGCACATCACAGCCTAAATCAGCAAGGCTGACAAAGACATTAACCCGCTTTCTCAGGTGGGCTCTCTGCAAGTTGAGCGAACAGCATCCCTGATCCATCCATCCCATCGTTTGCTAGCGGTGGAAGGCTGTCTCCAAGGATGGCATCTCATGAGCACCAGTTTCATTAATTCCCCTCTTATCTGATGCCTGCTACCTGGGCCCAAGCACCAAGGACAGCACTGGGCACTTCCTGAACTAAAAGCTGGAGCTGCCATACCTTGAGGGAAAGGGCGGGGGGGGGAAAGGGATTCATGCCTTCTGTGGCTCATCTATTTCCCTTGGCTTTTCCTGATTCTCTCCCCCTATCATCCCGAACACTGTGCCTAACTCTCTCCTAATTCTTGACTACCTCCTCCGTGCTCCCCAATGCCTGCAGCCATGCACAGTAAATAACCTCACGCAAATGCTCATTACGCCACTGCATGACTCCCGACTCCTCCACGGCACCTTCTTTCCCT
>NW_005842058.1:564186-565916 GCF_000455745.1 Alligator sinensis
ATTGGCAGTGACCTTTAAATGTCATTTCCAAATGCCAGCCTTAGCTAACTGGCTACAAAATGCAGTGTTTACGCTAGATTATAGGGACTGACGGGGCCTGAACTGCTCACCTCCCTGACGGGCAGCGAACCGGAGGACAGTGGGAGAAAAGGCAAATGGTGTCTTGCCAGCAGATGACTCGGGGGCTGGGATGGGAGAGGTTATTAGAGCAATGCAGATCAACTACCACGAAGGCTCACATCTCCATTAAGCAGGGCCTTGGCAAACACTTCTCCCAGGGGTCTCCTTCTCACACACAGAACAAGGGCTGTGCCTGAAAGAAGCATCTAGAGCGTGCGAGGCTTGTTTTGCTTCGTTTCCACTTGTATACAGTATATTAGCAAGCCTTCAATCAAGATGCTAATGAGGTTCCGTACGGGAGATCAAGTGTGGATAAGAAGGGCCAGGGTTGGTAACAGAGCCTCGGGACTAGCAACCCTTTTCCAAGCTGCTTGAGCTCTGTAATGTGAGAAAGCGTTTGCAATGCTCTGCTTAAAGCCATGCTGGCATTAGCACTGCTATTATAGTAATCCCTGGTTGAGAGGAGGGTTCAGAGTTTTAAGATTCTGCTTGCTGGGAGTGGAAAATGACTGCATTTAGGGTCTCCATCCAGGCACAGAGATCATTTCTCCTGTAGGGCAGAAACATCAATCCAGTAGCTCAGGAGCCCATCAAACCATGCCCAATACAGGAGTCACCGGGCACAATTTTCTGGCCTGGGCTCAGCAGAGGTCAGACTAAGCGATGGTGCCAGTCCCTTATAGCACGTGCATTACAACATAAACGTGTCAAAAGTATCAAACGTTTTATTCCCAAAAAACTCTCACCACACTTCCCAGCCCTTGATCCTGAATACACTTATTCAGCTGTTTGCTCAGCTGGAGAGCTGGCTTCAGGATCAGAAAACAAACATCACCTCGTTTATTTTAAATCAATCTCAGGATTCAGCAAATAAATTACTAAGCAAATATTATCTGATCAGCCCTAACATTTACCTACCTCTCTGCAGCATGTTGTGGGGATGCTACAAGCCTCAGCTAATTCACAGTTACAAAGTGCTTCGAGATCCCTGAATGAATGGTGCCAAGTAAATACTATTTATTAGTTACGGACGGGCAATGAGCTAGGTCATCATGAAGCAAGCAGAAGAGCCCTGCTCACTATGTCGGCCCCCGGATGATGGTGTTTTCCATATAGAGAATCTAGTTCAAATTACTGCCGGATTGTCATCTCCCCCAGAAATTAACCCGGCATAGACTTTCCCGGTCTTCAACAGACTTTGGATCAGCTCTTTACTTCGGTGCGAATCTGAAATAACTACTGAAGTCAGGAGTAGAGCTACAATGCTTGAAAGGAGTGGAGCAATGAGCTTTTGTTTTGATTATAACAACACCTAAAGGCCCTGCCTTAAATCAGGGTACCACTGCCCTGACCACTGTGCAAATTCTGGAGAACAGGCCAACTGCAATGAGTTTGTGAATGTAATAAATAGAAGGAAGAAGAAGGGAACGGTCATATAGGAGGGCTGAGCTGGAAAAAGACCCCACCACCAAACCGCACCATCCACTTGCTTCAAATTGGGCGCATCTACACGAGCACCCGACCATGCAGTTGTTTCTGCGCAGTCATTTAGTACTTGCGTTAGCATTAGAGGCATGGGGGGGGGGGGGGGGGGGAGGTAATTAAAGGCA
>NW_005842058.1:565947-570759 GCF_000455745.1 Alligator sinensis
GGGGGGGGGGGGGGGGTTGGCAAGTACTAAATGTAGTTTAGCTAGTACTAAATGACTGCGCAATAATTGCCGTCACCAACTACCAAGTGCACCGCCTCCTTTCAAAATCTACCTCGCTCAGTGCTAGTTACCGTGGAGTGAGACGCAGCCGGTCAGTTCAGCCAGAAGAAAAGCAGCTTGACACGTTACTGTTAGGATCAAATAAAATCAAAACGCTCGAGTCGCCGCTATAATCACTGTCAAGTTGGAAACATCAAAATTAACTGGAGTGAGATAGCTATCCAGAAGAAGGCGAGAGTCTTTGGCTACACAAATTGTATTTCCCTAGGCATTGGATTAATTAAAACTATCAAGTGTTCCTGGGCTTTTGAAATTAACTTTGAAAGTGTTTGGTATGAAGGGATAAAAAAGGGAGGGTGGGAACGCGAGCTGAGCAGTTTTGTCAGTTTTGTTTCTTTTCTTCTCCCCTAAGTGCAGCAACGAGAGAAAAAAAAAAAGAATCAAGGCTTTTTTTTCCTATAGTGATTGTAGTCCGGGAGGCAAAGAGAAACCCTTGGGAACAGTTCCTTAATTGTGTATGCTAAACTGTAGCTTTGCCACGGGGCCTGGGCAAACTTTGCTGGTGCTCGATTTCGGAAGGGCCGGAGGTGGATGCATTTCTTCTCCTCATTTCCCAGAAGAGAAGTTTTCCATTTCCCCCTCTCTCACCCTTTCTTTCCGCTTCAGCACCAGGGGAGGTGCATACATCTCTTTCTGGTGTTCTCCAAGTGAATTCACCCTCACGACCACGGTCAGGTAGGGAAGGAGGTTCTCCGTCGACTGCAGATGGGGAGCAGAGAGAAGCAATTGGTTTAAGGTCTCACGAGAAATCAGTGAAGGGTGAGAAGGGGTAGGGACTGACCCTAGCTTCCTTGAGCTCCAGATCAACGTCATTACAAGGCAACCCTCCCTGTCTGGCAATGTCACTTCTGTGACGAGCCCATGCGATTGCTCCTTGGGTGACCAGACCTCAAAGCCCCAGCCTTGCTACTTCCCTGCAGACTATCCCTATGAAATCTGGCGGCGCGCAGACTTTTCTAAGCTGGTTCAGATGGTCCCTAGCCCTGACCTTCTGTTTGATGATCTGGGGGAACAAAAGAGGCCTCCCTCGCTCGCAGCGTTGAAACAGATGGCTGCAGAAGAAAGAGCGAACGGAAGGAATTTCAAAACAAGCTTCTCTCTCAACCCGGGCGAGCTCAGCATTAGCAAGCAGCCAGCACGGCAGATTCGCAGCCCTGGGACATGGCTTACTGGGTGACATTTCTAGCGGTGTTCCTAATTAAGGACGAAACATCAAGTAATCAACGGTTGTAAGTTCTGCTCAAACGTGGCAGGTGCTAGTTGAAAGCAGCCCAGCCGCTCCCATTGGGGCACTGTCAGTGCTGGCGGAGCGCAGGGAGGAAATAATGAGAGCCAGGGATGGAGAGAGACTGAGACAGAGAGAGGCTCAGAGAGTGAGGGAGCTATCAGGATCAATGCCAGCTGCTCACACCCCATTTGCACTGCAAACGGGAGAGAAGGCTTCCTTGTTAGGGTCTGGCTTAAGACACCTGGGTTCAGTGCCTTGCTCTGTCATGAACTCCCTATCTGACACCAGGCATAGGGTCTGTCTGCATTGTGGAAGTCCCCAGCAGCCCTCCACACTTGCTCTCAGCTCCTCAGTCTCAGGCATTGCTTGAGAGCAGCCTCTGAGGGCACCTAAGCATGGCTTCGCCGGTGCGTTTCCAGATGTGCGGTGTGCGGAGCATGCTTGGGAGATTTCACAGACATTAGGGCTGGAAGGGACCTTGGGAGATCATTGAGATCAGCCCTCTGCCCCAGGGGCAGGAAGTCAGCAGGGGTCAGAGGATCCCAGCAAGATAGACATCCAAATGTCTCTTGAAGACGTTCAAAGTGGGTGCTTGAACCGCCTCCGGTGGCAGTCTATTCCAGACCTTGGGGTCTCAGGCAGTAAAGGTGGTCTTCCTTATGTCCAGCCTGAAATGGTCACGGAGGAGATTGTGACCATTCGATCTTGTCATCCCCTGGGGTGCTCTGGTTCCCTCAGATCCTGGTGAGCACCCCTGATAAACTTATAGGTGGCCACCAGATCACCCCTGAGCCTGCGCTTCTCCAGGTTGAAGAGTCCCACAGCTCTCAGCCTCTCCTCATAAGGTCTGTTTTCCTGCCCTCTGATCATGCGCGTGGCTCTCCTCTGCACCCTCTCAAGCTTCTCCACATCCTTTTTTAATTGTGGAGCCCAAAACTGGACGCAGTACTCCAGCTGCGGCCTCACCAAGGCCAAGTACAGTGGGAGAATGACGTCCCGGGATTTGCTTGAGAAGCATCTATGGATGCAAGCCAGCGTTTTGGTCGCTTTACTAGCTGCAGCATCACATTGAAGGCTCATGTTCATCTTGTGGTTAATCATGACCCCCAAGTCCCTTTCGTCCAAAGTGTTAGCTAGTGCAGCACTGCCGAGCCTATAAGGATGCTGCGGGTTTTTCCTCCCAAGGTGGAGAACCTTGCATTTTTTGGTGTTAAACACCATCAGGTTCTCGTCCACCCATTTGCTGAGTCTGTGGAGGTCAACCTGGATCGCCCTCCTGTCCTCAGGTGTGGACGCTTTACTCCAAAGTTTGGTATCATCGGCGAACTTGGCCAGTCCGCTTCTGACTCCAATGTTCACATCATTAATGAAGATGTTGAATAATATAGGTCCAAGGAGAGAGCCTTGAGGGACCCCGCTGGTTACGGGGCACCACAACGATTGACTTCCGTCACCCACCACCCTCTGGGTCCTGCCGCGGAGCCAATTCCCCAGCCAGCAGATCGTGGAGAAGCCGAGGCCACGGTTGGCCAGTTTTGCCAAGAGGTGATCATGGGATACCAGATTGAAGTCACCCACCCAAAAGGAATCACAAATGCTAAGGCCTAACAACGTGGCCCAGACTGTACATCATTCCCTGCTCACCCTTCTCCATTTGCAACTGGCCGCTCCCCACTCCTCAACATTTCGCTCACCCGTTTACAGGGTGTGAAACAAAACCATCACACCCCATAAGCAAGGCAAAAAAAATAAACTTGGTGACATTGCTTCCTGCATACAGAGATCAATGTAAACTCTAGGTCCTACTTCAGGTCCAATTCAAAGAGGGAAGGATCAAGTGGGAGGCCACAAACAAGTTCCCTCTGAGCGCAAGGAAAACAAAACGGGATTCAGAATACACTCAGAGAGACACGAAGTACATTGCTTAATGCAGTATTTGAACATATTCAGACGCCAGGCATAAGAACCTGGAAGAACAGAACGAATTGACACTTGTGTTGTTCCTCGCGTCTGGGATGATTTAGACCAGGGCAATCCTGCCTTCAGCAGATGACTTCTAAAGGTACCTTGTGGCCCTATTTTTTTTTTTTTTTTTTTACAATTCCCAAATGTAAATTTTCCCCATAAGCAAACAGCTCACAAACAAGTCCTTGATGGGCACTTGCTTATGAATTACAAAGGAGTCCACCAAAACCAGGATCGACACATGAATGATATACAAGCAGCAAAGAAAGTTAAATTCACAGTGACACACACAACAAATAGCTCAACTGCTTCTAGTTACTAATAATACCGCTCACTGATTTTATAAAGGCACCCCTACAGGCATTCAATTAAATGATCTAGTAGATGGTAGGACTGTTTCTCAAGGGAAGCAGGAGATGAAAACCCCATCTTCTCAATCACCGAAAACATCACTGACAAACTCTAGGGAACAGCCTTGCATTGGCCAGAGGGGAAGCGATGTCACCATCTAATTGGTGTTTATTCCTTCCCATCATTAATTTCTGTGATAGGACCTGAAAGTTCCAGCTAAATCTTGGAGTCAAGACAGATGCATCATCATCCTTCTTCCTGTGGTTATTATCACTTTAGCAACTGCAGGGCCCCATCTCACCTGTGCTCCTAGTGAAATACAATCCCTGCCTCAGCTAGATTCCCGTCTGGACAAAGACAGGCTGAGAGTGAAAGGAAGGAAGGATCGTCAGGATTGTAGATGGGGGACGTACAGAGAAATTGTTGGCCAGGTTTCCAGGAGAGCTCAGCCTGCACTGAGAGAACAGGGTGTTGCTGCACCTTTTTGAACACCCTCATTGTAAGAGCCACTCATCCAACATTGCATTGGATTTCAGAGCAGCTTCACTTTGCCTGCATTTCCCACTTGCTTTGATAGATACGATAGCATGGGGTGCAAGTGCCCTCCGGCATGTACTCAGATTGCTGCAATCCTGGCCGTTCCTTCTTCCTTGCTATTGTGATGCACACTGGCTAGATTAAAGGGTGGAATTAAACTGTACATGTACTGTAACCTTCACCTGTAGTGCAGGCTTGTCCTTAATGCGCTGCTTTAGCACCTGGCCTCAACCTGGCTAAGGCAAAGGGGTGAATCAGCAGGCAGATGCAATAGAGGAGCTCTCTCTTGGCTGACAGCTCACGGGAAAAAAAAAATCTCCCAAGTACGATGATATGTCACAACCTGTCAAGGATCAGCTTGACATTCCCAATTCAGGATTAGGGAGCTGTGCTGATGTGACACTAGGCATCAGCTGTCTATAAGGTATCAAAACCTCTGGCAGAGGCAGAAGTTAATGCTCAAGAAGGCTGTTAATGCTCAAGTGGCTGTGCGCAGTTCTGTAGGTCTCCTTCATAGAAAAGATAAAGGGAGGAATAGATCGTGCAACTCCTGGGGTGCATTTATTACAAGGATGAGCCAGGTTCCAGAAATGCAGCCACTGAAAGAGAGC
>NW_005842058.1:570769-617649 GCF_000455745.1 Alligator sinensis
CAGAGAGGCAAACTGTGTGTTCAAAGCTCAGGTGGCAAAGGAGAGCCAGGTCCCATGCAGCACTTCATGCATGCACGTGTTGAAACACCTGGGGGAGGGACAGCCAACACTTAATTCAAACAAGAGGCAGTGGAGAAATAAAAAGCAGGGTGGGGGAAAGCCCACAACAGCCTGCATACAAGACACTAGAAGCACTGGTTCATGAATGAGACAGACCAACAGAAGCTACAAAATGGCAATCCAAATTGGGGACAACGGAGAGGTCATGTAAAGCTGGGGCATGTCTAAGAAATAAAATTGCTGGGCTGAAATGAAGCACATGAGACTGAACTATGTTCTTACATATGCCATTGTGAATGTGCAGGAGCCTCACTGACTTCGGTGCATGCACCCTTGCCCTATAGCAACCTTGCTCTTCCCATGTTCGCTCCCTGTCTCAAGCTCTGCCTGTGGCCCCAAGCCTACCCTACAACACCTCCTGCTCCATCAGCCCTGGGACCTCCACCCTAGATGCCTATAAGCCTACCAGAGCTTTAGTAATGATGTGCAGTATTTGAAAACTTAAATCAAACATGCAGGGAGCCAACTGAGCAGACCTGGGATCCCAGAGGGGCCCAGATCAAACCTAATTACTCTTAAAATAACTCCTAATCATCTCTCCCTCTCCACTCCCTACAGCCTCTCCTGCTTGTACAGCCACAGAGCTGAAAAGGAACAAACACATGCAAAACAAATCATTAAAAAAACCCCCAAACACAAAGCATCTCAGAGTGCCTGTTTGAGGGGTTGGCCTGCCTCGTGCCTCTTGCCCCTGGCCTTTCTGCCAGCCCCAAGAGAGAATTCGTCCTCCCTCCGTGCCTTATCTTCAGACTCAGACTAGCTGTGTTGGCTGTGATGCATGTGGTGTCTCTAATCCTGTCTCATTCAGTGTGCCTGAAGCCATTCCCCGAGCTGAAGACATGGTGGCGATGAAGGCGGTGGCGGTGCAACTTCATGCTCCATCCTCCCTTCTTCCCCATCCAGGCCCAGGAACTTGCATAGCTGTGAGGGGGCTGAAAGCCACAGGGAGCTTGGCATTTACTTGCCTGCAGCAAGTTATATACTGCAGCTTCAGGGGGAAGACATCCTTTGCTGCCTTCAGGCACCACCCTCAGACAGATCTCCTCTTCTGGCTTGGTTCCCACCTTACAAAAAGACACATGGTGCCGCCTTCTGTGCCCAACAAGAGGGGCACCGCACCATGGGAAATCCTGGCCTGGATCCCTGCTGCTTTCCCTCCTGCTTCAGCGTAACACAGAGACAAACTGGAAGACGTTTGGTTTTGGCACATGCCTGCCTGCTTTTCTCATTCTTCCCCTTCCTTTCAAGCCTGGATCTCACGTGCTTACTGGGAGTATTTTAAAAGTGGACTCAGCGCACCTGAACGATGTTAACCCGAGGGGCATGGAGGCTGTAATCCTCTACAAGGCCAACACAGCAGGGAAATCAGCCAAGCATGGTTTCACCAAAATGCTGCCCAGTTGGAAAGAAACAAGGGATCCACCCCAAGCCTGCAATGGCTCTCTCTCTTGCCCTTGCTCTCTGCTTCTAAGGAGATGCTGTCACCGCCCCCCGGGAAGTGCCTGGAGGTTCGATGCTTTGCTGGGAGGAGGAAGAACGATTCTGATTCACTCGGCCCTGGAGCAGATTTTTATTCCCCATTTTTCAGTTTGGCCCCTGGACTGAAAACAAATCCCTTGTTTGCCCAGTTCAAATGGCAAGCAGCGGGGTGGGTACACAGACCCTGGGGAGCAGAGCCAGAGCTTTGTCACCACACAGCCCACATCAAGAAGGTTATTTATGCCAACCCACGCAGCCTGGCCACAAATGCTCCTCGTTTCATAGCACACCCACTCCAT
Organism: Alligator sinensis; assembly: GCF_000455745.1. Taxonomy (NCBI): domain Eukaryota; kingdom Metazoa; phylum Chordata; order Crocodylia; family Alligatoridae; genus Alligator; species Alligator sinensis. The sequence goes on from NW_005842058.1 coordinate 572,668, forward strand.
TAGGGTTAAAAAAAAAGAAAAAAAGAAATCAATCGGGAGCTTTTTCTTTGCTATTTTTTCCTCCAGAGGCAGCAAGCCTCTGCCAAGCTCAGCACATGCATCCCAGCCCAGCCAGCATACCTGGTCCCTCTGGGGCAGCCCCAAGCAGCCAGACATCATCATTCTCCCTGCCAGGACCTTTTTTGGCAGAGGCTTCCTGAACTCAGGCATTGCTTAGCCTAGTCCCCTGCCTCAGCACAGGCTACAGCCATCCTGGCTTGTCCTTTTACCCTCGGTACCACCCAGAGGTGCACTTGTGGTGCAGCTCTTCATTTGTTCGTGAGCGCACCCCACGCGGCAGTGCTGCCGAGCCACGCGGGAGCACTCTGATGAATGCCACGACGCGGTGTATAAAACACAACATTAGCACAAAACCTGGCCGGGCACATTCGCTCTATTACCTCAGAATTATAATTATGCTGGCCTTTCATATCCCCATGTCTGAGTAATTACAGCCAGCTTACTGCCTTCAGTCGTCATCTGATATTAACTTTTAATCACCTTGCCTTTGTTCTGGGGAAGGAACGGCCGAGGCTCCCAGGAAGCCAGCGCCTCTTCCAGGGATCATAAATCTGTCAGTATTTTGCTTCCCCTGCACTTTAATAAGCACTGGATACTTTTTGGGCTTCACAGTTAGGCAGTGTGATGCCGTCCCCTTCCAGGGCTGAACATGTGAGCTGGCAGCTCTGGACGATGAGGGAGCTTGCACCCTTCCCACCTGGAAAAAGCCATGCTAAAGCAGTGGAGGGCAAACCTTTTAGGCATGCCTGCCCCAAATTAGCTCCGCACCCTCCTTTGCCCAGTCTGCTCTCCTGCTTTCTGCCCCCTGCCCTGTGCTTCCCACTCAATCTGTTGGAAGTCGGTGGAAAGGATGGGGAGGTGGGTGGATTTTTTCCCCCCAGCTCTCTAGCCTTTTGAGCCAGGCTGGTTGGACCTCATTCACTGCCAGTGGAGCACAAGAAGAAGGGGAACTTTCTTTGTGACAGCCTGTTGCAGATACCTGCCTTCCTTGCAACCCCGACTGGAGGCTCCACCCCACCTCCTGCTGCACTGATGTTGTACATGAAGCTAATTCGAGCACGTGACAGCTAATCGTAGCACCAGTGCAATATAGTCACACATCCTAAAAGAAAGCACCGTTTCTTTGATTACCCCCTTCACTGGGATGGGTTAGCTAGATCCTAACTTCAGCGTCAGGAGACTGAGGGTCCAGCCTGTGCTCTGCCACTGACCTGCCCTGTGACCTTGGGCAAGTTTCTCCCTCTTGGGGGTCTCCTGTCTGTAGAGGCCGTACCACCTTTGGGGGCACAGGCACCCTGTCTACATGTTCTTATGAAGCCAATGGGGCCCCTCGTGAAGTTGGGGCCTCTAAGCGTGACCGAAATACAGACCGTGGCAACTCTCCATTCAATGCAATTACCTGAAAAGCCCAGAGGAGTCAATGGCAAACCTTGCCGCCTGCCTGCTAGCCAGATTGAGTAGCTAAAACACCAGCCTCTACCCACCAGACAGCATTATTATGGGGATCAGCATGGAAATGATAACACCGAAGGACTGGAGTGAAAATGCAACACATGAAATTAACAGCAGGGACAGAGGGAGAAGGGGGGAAAAAAAGTCAGATAGTGTTAAATATTTCCCCTAGAGAACCGATTTCAAAGACAGTTTTAATTAACTGTGCATTTCACTGAAGCTTAGCAGCAGAGTCATTGTACGTTAAATAAATACCAGTTGATTATTAAGAACGTATTTACTGAGCCTTAACTAGAGTGGGTCAGAGACGCAGGCTCCTGTTCTATACATTTGTTTCAGAGTAATCATTTATTTACTTAACATATAATAATTGCCTCGCCGAATCTGAACAAACTCCTCTAACAGTGATTTACATTAAACAAATCCTGACTATTAATTCCAGAGGCACATTGGGGTATTCCAGGGGCGGGGGCTGGTGGCCATGAAGGAATTTATGCCTTCTTATCTGGGGCGGGGGGAGGAGGGAAATCCCAAGCCCTGTATTTCTGTGAAATGCCAATTATGGCAGAGTTAAAGACCTCCTTCCTGCATGGCTCCCATTTCTTTCAGTAGCAGAGCAGGGAGCAGAACAGAAAAGGAGCAATGCTAGTACCATTACTTCTCAAGGGCTCGTTCTGTTTGAGCAGTTGAGGACTCTTCTGGCGGAGAGATGCCCATGAAGATGAATTTGTGCAAAGTGACAGTGCCACCCCATGGCTGGCCATCACCTAGAGAGGCCCCTGGGATATAAGCACATCCCATCCTCTCTTCCTCCCAGTGCTGGGAGGTTTTGCTTCATCTCCTGGCTTGGTTTGTTACTGGAGTAACCAGGAGGAGCTGAAACAGGAGGGAGAAGTGATTAAGCCAAACGGACCAAGGGAAAAGAAAGGTTTGCTTCCCCTCCTTCCCCCTTAAGGAAAAGTTGCCTTTGCTGTGCATATTTATCAGAGCAGTAATAAATGAGGGTCCAGGCTTTTTCCCCGATGATTGATGGACACAGGGATTAGTTTAAGCACAAAAAGAAGCTAAGTGGTCTGGCTCGGACCACAGCACATTCATCAAGTCGACAGGCAGAGAACGGAACCTATTTCCTACTTTGCAGGGAACTTTCTTTTTAAGAAAAATGTGTTATTGTTTCTTTGCTTTTTTTATGAAGCAGACATGCATGCATACATACACGCGTGCGCATGCAAACCAAGGCTGGGATTTATGACACATGCATGTGTAACACTGTAACTAGGCCAAAGACTAAGTTAACATGATCATTTTCTCTCCAGAACAGCTCCATCTGGTCTCCTACTCTCCCCACAAGAGAAGCTAGATGTTTTAAAGGAAGCAACTTTTTTCCAAGGGTCCAGATAATGGATTTAGTCATGCCATATCATAGGGGAAAACTGCTTTGAGGGTCTGCATTTGTTTTTCCCCCTGTAGCTTCTGCAAAGTCAGAAGGGGGACAACATGCATGAACCCCCCACCCCCCGGTCCCTCACTTCCATCCCTGTCTCATCGACTCCTTCCCCTGGCTGACCCAGTCACTACCTCAACTCCCAGCAAAGACCCCAGAAATCAGGGAGAGGTCTCTGCAAACTGTAGAGCCACAGAGGATGCTGAGCCCCATCTCCCACATGGAAGTCAGGATTCCCAGACAAGGAAGTTTTCCTCCAACAATGGAGACGCAGAAAGCAGGATCTGGCCCTTAGGGAGGTACTCCGGGGCATGCTTAGCTGCAATCCTGCTGATGCAATGGCATAAACCAAGAAAGAAAAACCAACCAAAAGAAGCCCAGATCCTAAACGCTGGTACGGAGGGCGGCAGAAAACAAGATCCAGATTTTGTGGCTCTCAGCCACCTCCTCTTAAAAAGTAAATTCATGGCTCCTGTCTGCCGGGGCCATCATTTCACAAGGTTTATGTACAGACCGCATGCAAGGAGACTGGAAACATAAAATTATATAAGGCAGTTAATTGAAAAACTGCCTGTGCCACGTGCAATAATTGACATTAAGTGTTGTTGGGAGCAGGAAATCACTCGATATTAAACAGGCACGATGGTACTCTATAGGCACTAAATAGCTCGGGGTCTGATCCAACACCCACTGAAACCAGTAGGAGATGGTCCAGTGACTTCAGGAAGATTTGGATCAGGCTCCCAGTGCATGGAAAACGAAAGTCCTATTAAACAGGACTTGCCATTAAGCATGTTGATAGTATGCAAGCTCTGCTGTGTATTATGAATGGGATAATCAAGCTGCCCCGATCAGGGGGAAGAGATTCACAGATCTGAAGAGTGTTTTAAATCTTGACAGGGGAAGGCAGCTAAAACGAAGCTTTAAAGCTCTTCCTGAAAGGGTAATAGGGAAAATTACTGTCCCACACTCAGATGCTGCCTGTGCTTCTACTCGCTGGTTGGAGATACAAGAGACATTCCCCTGCTCCATCTCTACATCCTCCTAATAAAAGCAGCCCAGCGACTGAGTGACTGCATCCAACTGCTTTGCCTTCTGGCACTGCCACAGGACAAGATCACAGATACACTGCACTAGGCACTGGGTAAAAGGTGGTATCTTCTCCAAAGAGCCTGCAGTCCAAAGAGACTTTCTGAGGGGAGACAGAGGCACAGTGGGGGAAATGACCTGCCCAAGGTTATACACAGCTGGTCAGCAGCAGAGCTGAGAATGACCTCTGGATTCCCGCACCAGCCACCCATCCATCACGATCGCAAGCTGAGTGCTGACATGGAGCCGACTCCAATGCAGGGCACTATGGATGAGGAGCTGTATCTTAGCTCAGAGGCACAGAAGCTGCCTGGGGCAAGCATAGAGCTGGAAAGCTAAAAATCCTAACCTGGATTTTATACCCCGGAGCAGGGATGTTCTCAGCCCATGCTCTGCAGAGATGCTCTGCCTATGCTGGTGATGGATTTAGCAGTCTCTGGGCAAAAATGTATGCTACTGCCTAGGCCTTCAGGAGGGATCCCAGAGGCTTTTTTTACACCAGCTACCTTCCCACAGAAACAGGCTGAGATCCTCCACACTGAAGAGGGTAATAATTAGTCATCTGGAAAGCCGCAACCTCGGACTTCCCTTGTCCCTGCACAGATCTCCGGTGACTTTCTCTGCTGGAGAGTTCTTTGAAGAGCATTACACCTGGATTAAACCTCCCAAGGAAGAGAGTCTGGCTGGCTTCGGACCCTGCACAGAACATGTCGGCAAATGAAAGTAGCAAGATACCAGATGTACCCAAAAAACCTGGGCAGCTCCGTGATGCACTAACCGTAAAGCAGACTCAGCTTTTTGGTATGGGCAAGTCCGACCAGCCGGCTCTAAGCATCACGCTACTCTGCCTCCCAGAGTTGGGTGAAGAACGTAAGCATCCCAAATTCCCTCTTTTTTGTCTTAATGACTAGACAACACCTCCTCGTGGACTCTGTGTTCAATTCTTATTGGCTACAGCTAAGAACTAAGAAAATTTGGAACCCCATCCAGAGAAGCCGCGCTCTTAATGTGCCGATTACATCATCCATAGCCCTATTAGTAACATCAAGCCACTGTAATTTATAGACAATCTTCTAAGGAGAACTATCAATATATTTATTTTCCTACTGATATATAGCTAAGTCGTGCATGAAGTTTATTAAGCTGTGCCAATTTTCCATCAGGGCTGGGATCTATGGGTTTTTACCATATGAATATTTGGCTCCATCTCAAAATAGAAAATCATTTAAAAAATATAACACAAGAAGCATTTTAGTCCTTTAAAATGCCCATAAGCATGTGATAGAAGCTCTCGTTGTCTGGATGTGATGGCTAAATTCCTACAATCAGTCAGTCAGAGATAACTGGCTTATTTAGGGCACATTTCACCGTGGACCTCCTTGAGAAAAGTATGACTTTTAATACCTGCCGTGTTGAATTTTGGTTAATATTTAATGTTGCTTCATACTTTCCATGGGTGAGTATCATTACTGCCATTTTTCAAGTGAGAAACAGAGGAGAGGAGAAGCTTCCCAAGGACATGGAAAGGGAAAACAGCAGGGCTGGGGCACAGAAGTCTTGCTGCCCCTTCACCCCCTTCCCTAGAGTTGAGCACAGAAGCCAGGAGTCCCAGCCCCTCTCTGTTATGTGGAGTCATACTTGCAGGGTGAAAAGGTAGCTTACTCCACATATCTGCACATGGATTTTCTTCCTAATGCCTGTCAGGCTCTATGCTAGTCAGAGAGAGGAGCACGCCGTCCAGGGATGCAGGAGATATGCACTATCCTCCCTCTGCACCAGCAAAGAGCCTTATGACTTGCTCCACTGAGCCCTTGAAACAGCATAAACCCCAGAGGCAGCCTCAGCCATCAAAAACCCCCTGGGAGAGTGGTCCATGCCTCTGAGGAATAGCCAGGGCTGCCAAGGGCACTGAAATGCCCCAGAAGCCAAATGTTCTGCATGTTTCTTAGTGATCTCCCAGGCACCATGAGGGTCCCCAGGGAACCAGGAGGCTCGAACAGCGGTACATCCTATTCTGCAGGAGTGATAGGACCCTGTGCAATGCATCCCCTTTCAGGCACTTGGCCAGAAAACAGATCACAGAAAGGTGATCCATAGAAAGCAACGTGACCCTGACCTGCTGCACAGCGTGACCCAACGACACATGAAAATCTTTCCGTTGGCCCTGGCGGGCACTGGATCAGGCCCATAGGCAGCAACTGTCCATGGGCCAAAGGAATGGCACAGCAGAGCCTGCTGAGTCTTGCCCAAGTGGAACAAGCTTTGCAAGTGAGGAAGCAAGCGAATGGAGGGCCAGGATAACGCCTCCCAACCTGATCCCCGCTCATTTATTTTGGCAACGGTAGTTTAGCGTTAAATATTCATAAGGCTTCCTAATGTACAAGTAAATGTACTGTAGTATATTCCACAAAGATGATGAGGTCTCGGGGATCTTGCTGCAAACAACACCATCTCTCCGCTGCTAAATCTTTGATGAGAAGCGGGGAGAGGGTAGAAGAGAAAGTGTGTGTGTGCGTGCACGTGCGTGTGTGTGTGTGTACGCCGGCTTTGGAAATGTTGGATTTCTGCTGGGGAAAAACATATGCACACATGGAAAGGAGAAGTTTCTAAAGCTCCTATCGGATTTAGGAACCCAAGTCTCATTGGTGCCAAAATGTGCACTGTGGATCCTGTTCTCGCACACGCCAGTGAAAGGGAGGAGTTAGTCAATTCAAATCAGCTGAGTTACTCTGGTGTGAAGCTGACAGAAGTGAGAGGACAATCAGCCTTGGAGACAAACTGAGCAATCTGTGCATGACTGCCTGCAGCAATACACAGGCAAATACCTGGCTTGGCTGTATGGCAATCGTTTAGTTGGGAATGATCCTGCCCCGAGCAGGGGCTGCATTAGGTGATCTTGGGTGACCTTTTCTAAAATCCTATTCAAATCTCCCCTGGGGGAAATAAAACAATGTTTTCCTCATATGCAAAGTTACAGGGAACGCTCCCCATAGTTCCTGGTCACTCTTAAGTTCTTCATTTCAATTCACGTTGTGAGCCTCTGCCCTCCCACCCATCATTTCAGCTCTGTTTCTCCATCCAGACCTTGCTGTTCCTCTCCTAGGGGGCTTCTACTTCTCCTCCATCCTAGCCACATCCCTGTTGTGCCAGTCCTGCCTCTCCCATACACAGCTCTGGTGCTGCTCCTCATCCTCCATCATTTCCACACACCCACCTTCGCTCTGCCTTGCAGTTTCCTACTTGCCACCTCCATCCTGATTGCCGACTAATTGCACGATGGTATGTTGATGCACCTGACGCTTTCTCCTAGGATCTGCTTATGCAAGACCCTCATTCATTTCACTTGTGACCAAAACCTCAGATGCAAACCCAGGTCTCCAGGCATGGTCTTGGCCTCCCTGTCCTCAGGCCTGCAGTCCTCAGCTTGTGGATCCGCACATACTGCAGGAAGGACATCCTTAGCTGCTCTCAGCAGGCAGCCAGGGGAGGGCAGAGGCATTATTTAATCAAGGACTATTTAAACTGCAGGGCGGACTTCATTTACCATTACAGTGTGACATAAAAGTTTAAAGGCTTTAAAAAAAAAAAAAAAAAAATCTATGATCCAGTTTTACGCCCCTTCAAGTTCTCCTAATAAATCTGCACAAAGGAATTTATCATCTCATGGTAAATGTGTCACTTCCCCACCGGCTCTTGAAAACGCCCAGGAGGGCCCTGCATAAATCCCATGCTCCAGCTTCATTTCAGGCCCTGCGGCCATATCTCTGAGTGCTGACACACCCCTGCTGGGAAGTCACTGTCAGCCTTACTCCTGCCCCTGCTGAAAGGAGCACTTGTTCTGTATATGTGGGAACAGCCCCCTGCTGAAAGAAATAGCACAGCAATGCAGCCAGGCCTCCGGGAAGAGAGATGGGGCCTGTCTATCCTCCGGCATCCCAGTGCAGGGCATGTGCCCTGGAAGAGCTGTGATGGAGGATGCCAAGGGAGTGCGTGCTGTCTGCAGCCCTCTGTTCCCAGCAGCTTCACCTCTTTGGCTCCAAATGTGTGAGCGCAATGGCAAAGCCAGCAGGATCGGAGAACCGTGGTTTCTGCTGCTGTTGGGCAAGAGTCCACCCATCCACCTGACAGCGACTAGCATGGCCCATCATCACCATGGGTACATACAACAAGTCCCCATCTCCAGCAGTAACTGGGGAGCTGGGCAGATGGCCTCTGGGGCAAGGTAATGCACTAGTCCTTCTTCCCCAATTGCACATGTACCCCAGTGCAATCCAACAGGCCTCGTCTAATTATTTCTCCTTGACAAGAACAAGCCCCAGACCCTTCTTCGCCTGACCCGCTGTCTTGCGTTTAGTTTAGTTACGGGGCAAGTCTTTCCGGGCAGGAAACACGGCTCTGTAGGCCTGACGCCCAGCTCAGAGGTCAATGCAGACTCCCCCTTGACTTGGACAGTCTTTGGATCAGATCCAAAATACCCCAAGTACAGTCAGAGTTTGCTAACGGCTGACTCAATAACAATAATATCATCCTACAGGGCCCTTTTGCTATCAGAGGGATCTGATTATTAGAAGCCAAGTGAAAATACTTTACGAGCTTTGGGCTCAGATGCTCCCTGTGAGGCAGAAGCAACATCCAGGGAGAGCCAGGACTCCTGGGCTCTATTTCTACCAGTTGAACAGATGCACTGGAAGCTGAGTCACTTCTCTGTAGCTTGGCTTCCCAATCTGTAGAAACAGCTACACCCTTGTTTGGGAAGCAGAAGGCACAGGAGACATTTGCACATGATATTTGTAACCGGTGATATCAGATGTCAGAGAAGAGCGCAGTCTTATTAATCATAATAAGAAGTGGGGAAAACGAGGTATAAAGAGGCAAAAAGTGATTTGAACCTTATCGCCCAAATGAGTTCAAAGCACAGGCCCAGTTTTAACCACAAGGCAGGAGTGTCTCTTTCTCTGTCTCCATTGATGCACGCACGGTTTCCGAGCAGCACCATTTCCCACGCAATTCGGTGGCTCTGTAATTACTCTAAAATTAAAAGCATGCAAGCCTGTTGCTTCGAGGAGGTGGAAACAGAACCCAGGAGTCCCGGCTCCCAGTCCTTTGACTCGACACTTCCCCTCCCCTTCTTGCATCAAGCACGCCTGGCCGACAACACCGGGTGGCCGTGGCAGGAGGAATTAGTGCAGCCCAGCTGAACAGCTGGCACCTAATACACAAATTAAACACCCATGTGCAAAATGCCACAGGGAGCACGCCGGCTCTTCTCCAGCCTCCTGTTCCTCTCATCATTCCTGTTGCACACAGTCAACAGCCTTCAGATATTTAAGCTCTTGAACACAAGGCCCTGATTCCTTTCCTCCAGGCCCACATGCTGCTCTCAACCACGAAGGCCGGCAGACCACAACGCGCCTTTCTTCCCGCTCCTCTTGTCAAGGGCCTGACATGACTGCGTAATCACCAAGTGAAGACGCAGGCTATCTTGGAGGGGAAATAAAAACGTATCTATAATTAATGATCCTCCAAGAAGGCACGGCCCCTTGCTAATGTAGCAATTTGGTGAAACATAATTTATGAGACTCTGAGCTTAATCATCGATAAGATCCTGAGTCAGACGCGTGGGGAAGGAGGGGAAGGGGAGTTGCCTGCTGTGATTGTGCATTCAGACGACGCTTGTAACATCCAAAGCTTTTTGGCAGGAACAAAACCCCTCATGAGATGAATGGAGATAACTAACTGCACCATGGCTGATTTACAGGGAGAGGCTAGAAAAAGGACGCCCGCCAGTTGGCATCTATTAACAGAAGCCTTTTCTGCAGGTGTAATTATACTAATGAGTAGGCAGGTGCAATACCCGAGATGCACCAGCCTTAAGGGCTCAGACCAGTCAATTTAAGTAAGGACCCAGCCTCACCTGGAAAGGGATTGCCAGAATCCCACTGACTTTAACTGAAACCCTGAAATAGGTTCGCAGTGTTTTTTCGTTCATGGAAAAATAGCCCTTTTCCCCCTCAAAAAACCTCCTTTTCTCACAAAAGGTACCAGCATCTAAATTTTCCACTTGATTACAGAGCTTTTCTTACAGTAATTTTTATCTGTATCACTTTAGGCGCATTTCATTCACTGAAAAATGTCTGATTTCTACCAAAGACAGCTTTGGGACAACTAACGTTTTCTAAAAGAGGGATAAAAGTGTTGATTATAATATTGAGGAAAATTGCAAAAAATGAGAAAAGGAACAGAGTTGGTTGAAAGTTTTCCATCTTTTTTTTTCTTTTTCAAGCAGAAAATGATTCTTTTAGCTAGACTGTGGCTTCCATAGTAAACTATTTTCAGTGACAACAGAAAAATTGGAAATCTATCAGCTGAAACCTTAAAAAGGGTCACATTTGGCAGATGAAAGCTGGAAAAAAAAAAAAAAAAAATCAGATGACTGAATACACATTTCCAAGCACACAAACCTTTCTGCTTGACTTGCTAAAATTGTTCAGTTTTCTATCACTGAAAAACAAAATTGAGGGTTTTTTGATGGTTGGGGGGAGAAGGAGGGGGAGGGTTAATGGTTTTCATTCATCAAAATGTTACTTTGGTGTTCAGGCTTTCTGGGTTGCAACAGAAACCTCTGAAAACTGCTCAAAATTTTCTGCAAAAAATCTGAATTTTTAATGGAAAAAAATATTTTCCTGCCCATATTTGCAAGAATGCCCATTTCAAACCCATGGAATAGGAATAACCAGTATCTTTTGGGAAATCAGTTCCCATTTCTTTTCTTTTTTTTTTTTTTAACCTGTTTTAGCCCAAAGTGGCTAAGCACTCTTGAAAAGCAGGCCAAAGGTATGAGGCACCATGCTCTTGTCAAAACTGTCAGAAACATTTTCCCTATGTGTAGATAACAGGGATAGCGTGTTCATAGAAGCCATTAAGAGTTAAATGAGCCCCGCGGTATTATTTTATTTTATTTTTTTGTCCTTCAGCATCATGTAGGGACCCTAAACCAGATCTCCATGAAGTTAGGAACTGGCTTTACCATGATCTTTTCCAGATCTGCAATGCATAGCGCACCCATTCTGCAAAAAGCTTACCTAGCATCTTTCCCAATGATACAGTTAGTCCAATAAACAGCATCACAGAAAAACCCTTGCTTCTCACACATTTCCAGAACCATCACGGCTACAAAGATACTCCAACGATATGGTTTATATGCACACATGTTCCATAACACGATTCGCTTTGAGTGCAACACGGCAGGGGGCTGGACCCGATGATCTTGCGAGGTCCCTTCCAGGCCTAATGTCTGTGAAATCTATGAACTATTTGCTCTTCCTGTTGCACATGAAAATGTGGAATATCTTTCATGGGGTTTGATTAGGACCCAATGTTGGATGGGCTTGCATGCACATACCACCTTATGTGTTGAATCGTAACTGCCCCAGCAAGAATCATAAGCCTGATACCAAGAGCTAGTGATGATTGTCCTTTCAGCCTAATTGGTGCCCTAATTGGGGTTGGGGCGGAGGTGCCTGCAATTTACCTCTGTCACTAAGAGAGTTCATTTTAAGTGAGCATCCATAGGACCCCTGGGCAGCCTTGGACTTTGTACAGCCCTTTTGCCTGGGGATTTCAAAGCTCTTTCTACAGCATAAGCCATGAATCCTGGCCCTGGTGTGGCGGCAGGAGGAGGTGAGCTGACTTCTGCCCCCTGCACACCCTGCTGCCACTCTCTATGATCAGCCTGATGCTTATCACTCATCTCTGGGAAAGAACATTAGGACCAGACTGAAACAAGAGGGGCTGCCTGCCCATCCCTAACCCTCGGTGCTGAGCCAGAGAGAGTCGCCCTCCGTCCTCCTGATCAGCAAAAGCCCCCGCAGGCACCAGCTCAACACTCCTTTAAATCGTGCTACAGTCTGATAAGCATTTGTGAGCCTTTAAAATGATAATTGCGCAGTACGGGGTAAAGCATAACAGTGGTGGTGTGAATATTCATGAGCTGGGGACCAGCAATGTTACTGCTTTCAAAGGGAAGCCAATGGCACACCTCTGATAGCAGTCGCAGCAGGAACCAAACAAGCCAAAGCGGCATCTCCTCCCCAAAGCATGTTGGGAAATATTATTATTGCAGAGTCATTAATTTGTGTTTTTGTTCCCTATTAGCACTGCCTGATCTCCTCATTAGCATTGTTACTCCCAGGGCTTATGGTGCAGAGAAACCGAACACTGGCAAACATCATCAGGGCTGGCTGTGAAAAGATTTGCGAGAGCCTGGGAAGCGGCGAGGCTGTCTTCTCATCACCTGTGCAGTGCAACCTGTAAACATCAGGGCAATCTCTATTCATGTCTGGGAGAAGTAGGAAAAGCTACTAACTCCTAGGTTCCAGCTGAAGGGACTAAGAGCCAGGATGCATCAGATGCCCAAAGCAACTCTGCTGACTTCAGTGGCACTGATGAAAATGCACGCAAAACCAGGATGCGCCTCTCGGGCAAGGCCACCTCTGGCTGCAGGGGGCAGAGGCAAAAATACATGCCAGCACCCTCCCTTCCTTTCACAAGAGCATCTTCCCATGAAGCAAAGCAAAGCATTCAGCACACGCTAAAAGCAGGCTGCTCAGCATGGGGCAGGCAGGCCTGTTGCAGCAGCCAACCTTGCCAGGACTGTTTTCAAGGGCTATTAGCAGCTCTGACATCCATGGAGAAAAGGGGATGTGGAATCAATTATCCTAAACCTTGCAACAAGAGCCCTCCGGGAGCCTGCAGTCAAGCGGCGGGATTACCAAAGGGACAGCCACATGCCACACTGGCCCAGAAGCCTGAAGAATGTATTTTAAAGATAGTTTAATTAGCCTGATTTATGTCGCTTTCCATCGATCGGGTCCCCGGCACTTCAGAAATCTATCAGAAGGAAAACGGACAGCATCGATTGGGTCCAGACCCTGCGCTGGAATAACATCGACTCGCGCTATATTTAATAAGCAAATAGCTCTGTCATAAATATAACCAGAAGAGACGCAGGGATGGGGCGATGGCCTAGTCTGGTAGGATGCTTTGTGCACGGCTGTGCTGGGAGAGGCCTTGAGTCTGGGCTGGATCAGAGTGGTAGCCAGGGACAATGCTCTCACCATCTCAAGGCCAGATCTCCCAAAAGCTGCGCTGACATCGAGAATGCCAGCAGCACTTAAGGCAGGGAAACGGCTGTCAACAAGAGCGTGGGCTGAAATGTCAGTGCCTGCATTTGAGTGCATCCTTCCTCCACAAGAGTCCCAGTGAAATCCCAATCAAACAAGACAACCAAAGATAGTGTTTCCCCCTGCTGCTCAGTGCTAAGATAGACTTTGAAGGAGCTGGTCCCAAAAGAAAAACTGGGGGGTACAGGGGAGAGCATTTCCCAGCCACAAAGGAGAATGCTCGCAACTCCCATGACAAATCACAGCCAGCTGGGATTTTGCCTTTCCTTTAGTTTCAGTGCAAGTTGGCTACCAGCCTGCCCTTTGCATCTTTCCAAAATCTCCCACCAGTTCATTTCCATTTGAAAGTCCTTCTCCGATCTACCAACCCCAGGCTAATAAAACTGAGTCGTGTCTCATGGCACAGGCAGTCTGTTTGCTTTTCATCTGCATTTCATCTGGTTGCTGTCGTGAAACACGACATGGTGGTTTCTCTCATTTGTGGGGTCTCAAGCCAGTTCTGATTTTGTTTTCCATGTACTCAGCCAGCACCACTGTGCCTGGGCTTTCAACAAAGCCAGGAAGTGTTGCACAATACACAGCAGATTCACTTGGTGTAAATCAACGTAGCAATATTGACTTCAGCAGAATGATGCTAATTTATACCAGCCAAGGATCAATTACTCTCTGCCTCTCTACTTATCTACCCACCTTTCTTGTACATACTCCATGGATCTTGACAAAAAATCCTGACAATTTGTTTTTGTATTAATTTGTGATATTACTTTCTTTTTTTTTTTAAACCCATAATTGGGTGTGAAGCAGACGGATGCACATTTAGGCTACTAGGACCATATCACAGTGGTCTTGCACCTTGTACGGACATTTTATGTACAGCAAAATAAGTTTGGAGTTGGTATAAAAGCCTGCAATTATACTGGCATAAGGAACATGTAACAGGGGGGCCTTCTCGGGGCCCATCTACCAATGGACCTGCCCACCTGTTCTGGGCCAACCACCCGCCTTCTCGCCTGCCATGCCTTGTTGTTAATTAATTAATGATCTTAATTAGGCAGGAGGCTGCCCATTTTCTTGCCCCAATGCCAGGGGGCGCTATCTGTGGCTCTGTACCTCCCCAACACTGCAGCCCATGCCTTGCAAATGGCATCCATAGTTCTTATAGTCACCGGCCCCATGCTGGGCCACAGACTTCTCCAATCAGGACCCCTCTAAGATCCCTCTATTCCAGCAGCCTACCCTACCTTCATTCAGGCTACCTAGCTCCTTGAAACTATTTTCCCCCCTCAGGACCTTTGGCCATACAGGCCCTGGCCTCATCTCCCAGGCCAGTCGGAAACCCCAGGCCTTCAGCTCTGGGTGTCCCTTGTGGTGGGCCCCTGGCCCTTTTGACCGTCCAGTCCTGGCCCCAGCATTGAGCAGTCAAGGGTACTCTCTCCATCAGGTCTCCGAGTCTCTAACCCCACTCTATCTCCTGGGGTCTGCCCTCTGCCAGTCCTGGCCCCAGCATTGAGCAGTCAAGGGTACTCTCTCCATCAGGTCTCCGAGTCTCTAACCCCACTCTATCTCCTGGGGTCTGCCCTCTGGGCCCTGGTAGCAGGTGACCCACCTGGTTGCGGGGACTAGGGTTAAGGTGCCCTGACCTGCCTTTCACCAGGGTGGTAACTGGCCTGGCATTTCCTGGGGGCTCCCACACCACTGAGAGCCCCACCAAGCCACCCACTCCTGACAGGGTGTAGTTTTAGGTCATGCCCAGGACCAAGGAGCCTCCTAGTCATCCCCTACAGCTCCTCCCTTACCTCCAGGTTGTTACAAGGAGCCTTGCAGCCAAGCGATGTTGCTGCCTGGGCTGCCAGCAGGGAACTGATCTGTTTATATAGGCAGCCAGGGATCTAACATGGCTGCCGCAATCAAGCACCTGCTGGCTGCTTGGTTCAGGTCTTAAAGTGGCAGGCACCAACAGTGCCCTGCCACAGAGCATAACATCTAATACTCAGGAGACCTGGGTTTTACTCTTTGCTTTGCTTCCAGTCTGTGGTGCTGAACAAATTGTTTCGCTGTCTTCTTCCAGCTGTCATCGGACCTGTCTCTATGTAGGAAGCCATTTGAGGCAGGGACTGCTTTTATAGTGGCAACTACAATGGGTTCCCAAATGAGTGAAGGCTGTTAGATACTATCATCATTTTTTTTACCCACTTCACGCATGTGTATTTGATGACCCAAGGGACAAGAGAGTGGAAAATCAGAACCACACTGAATGTAATAGCAGTTGGGAGTTCTCATTACCTGCTGTGAAGAATTAAACATCTTGCTGGATTGGACCCTCAGGATGGTTCCCCAGGGGGCTTCAGGGTGCAGGGCACATAGGCCACATACCAGCAGGAAAAAAGGAAGGCCAGTTCAGCTGGATTCAATGCCAGGAACTTGGCCTAATCTGGGGAAATAAGAAAACGATTAAGGATATATGCCCTCCAAGAGAGCAGCAGGCATTCAGCCTTCGCCCAGGTTCCAATCACATTCCTCAGCACAGAGGTTGTTGGAGAGGTTTGTTTTTTTCCCTCCCAGTTCTAATAAAAATTAAGTGAAACAAAATGAAAGCAAAAATCTTGCAAGGCAAGAACAGAGCAGGCAAGTAGCTTGTGGCTCTTGAAAAATTATTCACTAATTGTGCAAAGAGTTGTGTGCACAAATCGGACTAATAAACTAGATTTAATTTGACACTGGAAAGCGAGCAAGCGGGGAACAAGGAGGCGGGATGGAGCTGAAGTGCTAATAGGCTCCGCTGGTGCCTTGACTCAGCCCTCTGGAAAGTACTTCTCAGCAAATGCGGAATTGCATCTATTGACATTGGGGACTGCATTCTGTATGAATTACCCAGGATTGCACAACCACCTGCTTTCCCAGGGAAGTGACCAGAGCCATTATGGGTATTGCTGTTATCCGAGCTGGAGAGCCATGGGGGTACATGGAGAAGGCAAGAGCACACAATGCTGTGGGATCTTCTCTATCAAAACCAGCACTCTCACTTCAATAGGGAAGTTTTGTGCCACTAGTGGAGATGTCACCCAGGGCATTTTTGCTGCTATGACCTACATTAGCATCTGTACCTTTGCTGAAACATAACACTAGTTTGGCTAGGATTGATGAGACCCTACTGGAAATACACATGATCCATTAAATGTAGGCATCAAAATCCAGTTCAGAGTCCTCTGGCTCAAAAGCCCATTAAAGCCCCTGATGATCCCAGGGACAGCAATAACCAATTGACACCTATCTTCATCTAATACCCTTCACCAGTTGACCTCAAACCCCTTTGCAAAAGAGGGCAGTATCATTTACCCCTGTTTTACAGCTTGGGCAACTGAGGCACAGAGCAATAATGTGACATACCCAAGGTCACCCAACATGCAATGAAAGTGCTGGGATGAGGCTCCCCATTTCCTGTGCCCCTGTAAACTGCTCTGTTGGCTAGGTCACACCAGATGCATCGTACAGAACAGAACGGAGAAGGTAGGCCAGAGGTAAGCGTGAGGCCTGTGCGTGCACAACTTCTTACCTGTTGATCCCAAAGGCTGGGAATCATCATCATCACTGGGTCTCTCATTGCATCACCTTCTGGATCCGAGGATCCCCTCTCTTTCCAACCTCCTTTCTAACCACCTTCCAAAGGCCCTCACTTCACAGTGGGTTCCACAACTCCGAGCTTAATGTCTCATGCCTAAAATGCATGGACATCCATGTAACATAAATTATGCTCCCACAGTCCTGCCACAATCTGTTCTGAGATCAGTGACAAACCCTGCCTAGATGTGTGACTGGAGCTGGGCTCCTCCATGGTTGTTCTCAAGCCCTGGTTTGGAACAAGAACAGAAAGCCTCTAGGCTGGACCCCAGGAGAGAAAATCCCAAATCCCTCTATATCTGGGTTTTCATCAGATGGTTGCTCCGACAGGATTTTATTTATCAAGCCTTCCCACTTTCATCTTTTGTTTTAAATCCTCAGGTATCTGTGGTTGCCCAGACTTGAGGAGGACAGTATACGAGACAGTGGAGAGCTTGGGCTCCGTTCTCTCTGCCCTGCCCTGCCCTGCCCTGCCGGCAGTGGCAGAGGTTCAGTCCTGAAGAACACAGCTATGTCTTCTTCCCAAAACATCTATGGCCCCTTCCCCTCCTCACATGCAGAACCAGCACCTTCAGCTCTTTTTTTACCCACAAATGAACTGACTGATGCATCTAAGACCAACTCTGTATTTCCCCTCCATAAGTAGTAATCCTCACCATAAGCTTGACACAACGGCTCCAGTTTTGGCAGAGAAAATCACAGGTCAATCCCAGTGACAGCAATAACAAAGTGGTTAATGCAGAGCTAGCATGACCCTTGGGAAAAAAATGCCTCTCGCTGCATGCTGGGGCATGTACTACCCACCACAGCAGTGATGCACACTGGCTGACATGCTTCCCTGTGCCCATCCACGCATGCATGCTCTCCCACACTTGCATGCACCTGTTCAAGCCCATACACATGTGGTCTCCCACCCCTGCACACACAAACACTTGACAAGCACAAACGTTCATCCCGTCACATGTGCCCACGTGTACTCACATACACAGACTTGAAAACCTAACCAAAGTTCCCTGCAGAAAATGAGCTGAGCATGGACTGCTGGAGATGGAGAATCTGGCAGTCATGGCAGCAACCTTGGGAGTTTCCCCTTTTACAAAGGCAAATTGTTCTTTCCATTTACCAAATAAACCTCCTTTGCCACCTTGCTCCCTGGACTGAATTCATGTGCAGCAGTAGGTAGAAACTTGAAATACCTTTGTTAATAACTGACAGTTATAATCCCCCCCTCCTCTTACCCCTTAATTGGTGTCTACTGCAATAAACAGGAAACACTTTGGATCTGGATATTGGGGCTCAGCAGTGGGTTAAATACATCTGAGCTGTACTGATGATATGTGCAAGGCAAGATAGAGCCTTCCCCCTTCACAGGCACTGCATGAAAATCACCTCGGTGGTGGGCACCACTTTTATTTTATTTAGTTCCTGAAAGTTAACTCACCTGGGAGTGAATTGCACTCTCAGTCACCACAATCTTCCCCCAGCAAGAGGTGGGCACAGGGTAAAACCTGGAAGAGACTCTCGCTGCACTGGTCCCTTCTTGCTGAAGTCTTGGTCAGGTACAGAGTAGGGATGTTCCTGAGTGTCTGAGAAGCCCATACGCATCCTAAGCACAGTACATGCTTTGTTAATGGAAAGAAATCCCCACTAGGTCTCGGCAACACAAGGCCACAAGGAGGGAAAGAGCATGCTCCCAGCATCTCACCAGCCTTGAAACATGGAGTCTGATTTGGCCCTAGCTGCAGTTCCCCCTGAATTCAAAAGGATGGATTTGGCCCGGGGAATGCCAGCATCTGCTTCTATTTCTGTAGCCATGCAGAACAGGAATTCACTGATCTTATAACAACTATATAAGGTACAGGCTGGATGTGTGCATCTCTGCTGACAGATCACTAACAAGGCTTTGCTGGCATAGACCTTGACAAGTCAGTTCCAGAAATGAGGCTGGAGACTTGGCTAATATTGCCAGCTGGGATAGACTTCAGAAAGGAATTCCTGAGCTACGGCTGGCACCCGAATCTCTGGTTTGTCCCATATGCGAGCAGCAGGGACGAGACCTGGCTGCTAGCAGGTAGGTGGGGAAGAAATGCTAGGGTGTTTTCAGGCTGAGTATAATATAATGGGCTGGTCCTCCTTGGAGTAGGGAATTGGACTAGATGGCTGGAGACAGACATTACACGTAAGCTGGTTTAAATGATCAGAAACTGGTTTAAACCTGTAACAGAACAGACATTTGATGCACATAAACCAGTTTGAAAATGTCTGAAACTGGGTTGAGATAAACCTGGTTGAATGTAGTATCAGACTTAACTGATTTGGCTCATGCCGGTTTATGCAATGTCTGTCCCAGACCCCTTGCTGATTTAAGTTAAAACAGACTCCCTCAGCATCTTGGCATGCTCTCTGGGCTGGACAGAGCTCTGCTCCAGTGAGCTGGGCTGCCCGTGGCCAGATGTTGGCCTGCCATGGCCCCTGAGGCAAATTCCTCCCTCAATCCCCTTTCCACCACCCCCGCTGGCAAACCCTGTGGACCACAACTGGGGTTTGCCAGCCCCAGCTGCACCTCCACGGCTTGCCTGCAGCCAGGCAGGGGCACAGTGAATTCCTTCCTCTGTTCCCTCTCTCCCCAGGAACCCCTGGGGGTTTGGCTGCAGTCTCTATGGCTTGCCTGAAGTCAGGCAGGGATGCACCTGTGAGCCAAGTATTAGGGTAACAGTATTTGGATCTTAGGGAGCATTGGATTTTGCAGCTGAATAAACAGCTATAACCTGTGGCCTAGCAAAGCTGCTAACCACAAGACAGAATGGTATGTTAAAAGTAACATTGCAAGACACTTAGGCACACATTTTCCTAACAATATAGTAGTGTTGTAAGATATATAGCTCATTGTGTAAAAAGAACAGGATGCAAACCACTGGCTATCGTTAGAAGATAAAGCAGATTTTGCTTATGAATGCTCATGCTGAGCAAGCCATTTGCTTATGCTAAGTAGCCATCTTAACTGTGTCAACCATTTTCAAGCGAGTCTGTGTAAGTCTGTGTGATGTGAATGAGGTGAAGTCTTAGGAACGTGAAGATGGTACAACCTGGGACCGAAAAACTGACTGGAATGTGAAAGACAACACGGATTCTGTTACCAGTTACGAGATCGACATATGCAAAAAGGTGAATGGTGATTGGTAAAGAAGCCTCCAGAAGCTTCCACGCTTTGGTCGAAGTCCACTCAAGTCACCAAAAGAAGCAGGGGTCAAGGTCTTAGGCATGTGCTCATAGCAAAAAGACATGTAAATAAGTGAAATACATAGGCAATTCCATGCTAACGAAACAAACAGTAAACAGAGGTGGAGCTTAAAATGGGAAGGACTAAGGGTGGAACAAAGGAGGGACAAAGGAGAAGTAAATGTTAATGAGCATAAACCAAGGTGTATAAATATGGAAACAACTAATGTTCGTGGCAACTCCCCAGTTTGTTGGAGCTGGCCCAAAGCTGTCTCCATTTTGAATAAAGCTGTTGACGAGCAATGTGTGCAGGTGATGAGTGATAGCATTGATCTGTTGTTTCCCTAGTCGTTGGGTGTCACATGGAGTTGGAGTCTAACCCCAAGAGCTAAGACCTACAGGACCAGACTGAGAGGTGGGAAGTGTTGGCAAAGACCTGACAATCATCCTGTGTGCTGGAGTTAAGGGAAGTTGCAGACAGCTTCACCCAAGAATGCAGAGAGCTACATTTACGTTATAAAGCAGAATGTGTAAAAGGTGGGAAGACCTAAACAAACCCTTTCTGAATGCCTGGCTGTAAGGAGACACTCTGCCCTCAGGATTCGTAAAACCAGTTCTTGTCTTCCTGGTTTATATTTTAAGTTAGATTAAGTTGTGTATGCTGTGTTTTACTGGGCTGTATCTTAGCTTAGGTGAAGATTTTTGGTAGTTCCCTGTTGTACGCTTTGCAAACTGGTGTGTTCGATACATGCTTGCTCCAGAGAAAGGACTTTTTCCCCTTCCCCACTCCTCAGTCTAGCAGCAGCTCTCTCTCCTTGCCCCCCACCCCCCAATTCCCCTCCGGGCTGGTGGCTGGCATCCCATATGTTGTGCTAGCCCTGGCTGGTGTTTGGCCCCACTCTGCTCCAGCTCCAGCAGGGAAGGGTGAGAGTCTTGGAGGGCATCTCTCTTCCCTCCCCTTTGGCAGTGGCTGGCAGGGATGGTCTCCCCCAGGTTCTGCCTTGAGCCACTGCAGGCATGTGGCTACATTTCCTGATTTAACAGAAAATGTCTGTCCAGTTGTTAAATTAGTTTAAGCTGCACAGCTTAGACTAACCTGCAAAGAGTGAATCAATTCAGGCTCTAGCTTTTTGAATGTCTGAGCCCAAGTCAATGTGACCTCCTGAGGTCCCTTCCAACCCTCATTTTCTATGACACTATGCATGGCTGGGTGGCAAAACCTCTCCAAAATCTATGCAAAGCCAGAATGTGCAGGGGCAAATGAAACAACAGTGGAAGCTCAGTAATAGCCTTTGTGTGTCTATAGAGTGGTGATCACTTGCAATCAAGGATGGTTAAGAAATCTCCTATCTATGGCGATGGGGCAAGCAGAGGCAGGTGATATGGTGACTTCAGTAGGGACACCCTCTCAGCACTAACCAGACCACTGGTACAGTAACATTTGTAACCCAAAATTAAGCACAATCTGCGTGCTTTTTATATTTTAACTCCATGGATACTTTTGTTTGCACTGGTAAGTGTCCAGGCCAATCCTGGCACCATTAACGCCATGCCCTTTGTACGAAGCCGGCACTAAAGATCAAAGCTCCTACCACAAGACAGCTGTTGTAACACTGGTTAGAAAAATACTGCTGACATGGTTTTCTGTCAAAAAAATGCCATTTCCATTGAACTGATTATTTTCCCACAAAAATTATGTAGATTTTGACATCATTATATTTAGCAAAGGAATTTTGAAAAGACTGAAATCTCCTGTTTTAATATTTTCAGAATGAAAAGACTGGATCTGGCAGTTCAAAACATCTGGATCTTAAACACTTCTGAAAAAATCTTTTCAGGAACAGAACAGAAAAATTACGTTCGGAGACAGGGAGAAGATCCTCCATTCACAATTTCAAAACAGTTACTAAAAAGGAGCCAAACGTTCCTTAGCTATGCATTTTGCTTTTATTTGAAAGCCTAACTTCATAATTATATTAACTTTATTCTCTGTTGGTTCAGGGTAAATGGCAGCTAATCAGAAGGTAATTCTTGTGCTATTTCTGTCTCCTAGACTAGAGCCTTATGGGAGAAACCTCAACTTACGTGGTGACTAATCTTTGAACCGTTTGATAACTTTAAATCTAATCACCAGGTGACCTACAGGGACGTGTAAAAATTGCTGTGTGTTTAGATAGCAATTACATTTATCTCCAGGGTAGTTAATTACATGCTTATTAGACCTGCTTTGTACAATAATGCCAGGCAAGTCACAGTCCCTTTTAAGCAAATCGGTCCAGAAATCCACAAGAAAATTTAAGCTGCTCAGGTTCAGGTAGTAGGACAAGTATTTCAAAATCAGGTTTGCCAAACTTCTCTGTGTTGCCATTGCTCAGTCACACCCACTGGTGACCAGACCTGACTGTCTTTAACTTCTGAAGTCACTGAGACAGAAATTTAGGGATAACCAAAGAAGTGAAAAAGCCAACTTTGAATCGTACACGCGCTCCACACCAGAGCATCACCTAGAGTCAACTATTGAAACAGAGCATCACCTAGAGTCAATTACTGCAGCTCCACTGATCTGGACCCTTCTCTGAAGATACATACCTATCATTTATCATTCGTATGACGGTAGCACAGAGATGCCCCAACCAAGATCATGCCCCCATTGTGCTTGGCACTGTACCAATTCATGGTGCTACATAAGACTGCCTTGAACCGCCTAGGACTAACACAGCCACCAAATACATCCTTGAAGTGCCTATGACTTCCATAGGCAACAGAGGTCAAGAAGAGGAGAAAGCAAGTACTATCAACCCTACTATGGAGAGGGAGGGCACAGAGATATTAAGGGCCAAGCTTTCCATACAGGGAGATCCACTGGTTGTTTCAGATCTCTCAGTGACCTGCTGAAGGTCATCCAGGAAGCCCGGCCAAGCCGAGAAGGGGACCTGGCTCTCATGCACACAGGATTCAAGAAACCACAACAGCAAAGCTAATTCTAAGTTTGTGCAGCTCCCATGTGCCTCTCCAGTCTGGCTGAGCCCTATTATTTTTCTGCTGCCTCTCTCTTTGACAGGACAGATGACATTTATATTTCCTGAAAGCTTCAATAAAAGGCACTTTAGCCACAATCACCTCGATCTCATTTCCAGTCAAACACAACCACCCCCCTCCTCCCAAATTAAAATAAGGGCCCAGGTCATTCTGACAGGCTGTCAGAGACATGGTCCTGTCCGATGGATATCTTGTTGTTGGAATCCAAGGACAAAAAATTTGCTAAATGGCTTGAAAAGGACATGAAGAGTGGCTGAGAGACAGTCACAGCTAAGTTGTTAACATGCCAGCCTGGGTGGTAATGTCCCAGGGATCGCTTAAAGGACAGATATCCTAGAGGGTCTCTCTACCATGGACAGTCTTATAAATATGGCACTGGGTTTGGGAGATTTTGATTCACTTCTCAGATTTGCCAGGCATTCTGCTCATGACCTTGGGGAAATCGCTTCACCTGCGCTTCAGCTCTCTATCTGTCATCCGATGGTCATGGCACTTCCTTAACAACGCTAGTCTGTCTCATTTGGATGGCACACTATGGCAGGGGTGGGCAAAATGTGGCCCATGGGCTGGATGTGGCCTACCAGGCCATTCCATCCAGCCCGCGGGACCCCTAAAAAATTTAGAAAATTAATATTTATCTTCCCCCGGCTGCCTGTCATGTGGCCCTCAATGGCTTGCCATAGCTCAGTAAGCGGCCCTCCACCCAAAATAATTGCCCACCCCTGCTCGATGGGCCAGGGGCTGTCAAGATGTGCGCAGAGCTTCTGGCATAATGGCACCTCGTGGGTGGGCTTCTCCATCAGCGGTTCCCAAACTGTGGGTCATGACCTCCAAATGGGGTCACAACATCAGAGGATGGGGTCGCAGGGGTCGGGGGCCATGCTGAGGAAGTGGGGCCAGAAATGAGGCAAAGTTTGGGAAGCGCTGTGCTAGATATTAATGCAGAACAAGGAGTGCAGAGAAGTGGCCAGAAGAATGCCAATGGAGCAGGTTTCCTCTGCATTTGCTCCCGATGCCTGAAAATGAAAATATCCCATGGAAAGGGCTGGGTTTCTACTAAATTCTTCCAAAAACCAGGCACGGTACCCAGGGAATCAGGACTTCCAGACAGGTTTCAAGCCCTTGCCAGAATGTCTGCCAGCTCGCCCACCCAGAGGGTGGTCAGAGCTTCCATGCAGCAGGTCTCCTGGCGCACTCCAAAACTGGGGGTTTGATGCATGCCCCATGTAACTGCTCCTGCTTGCACACACCAGACCTGGAAATGCAGTGGTGAGGCCTCACAGTCGCTTTGCAGCTCCATTTCCAGGTAAGGTACTTGCGAGTGGGAGCAGGGAGGTGGGGTGCCCCCTGCTGCCATGATGCTGGGAGTGCAGTGGTAAATGTAGCTCCCCGGGGCAGCTCTCAGATGCCAGGATTTTAGGAGTGTCAAGAGTTGCAGCTCAAGCAGAAGCTATGGAGCCCGTCACATTTCTCCCTGGGCTCTTTACAGAGGCATGCCCTCACCTTTCTTAGCCAGCTGCTTCAGAGCAGCTTGCTCCTGATGGTCTCTCTAGGGGGATCTCCTCTATTTGACCTGCTCTCGCTCATCCTCTCTCTCTCTCTCTCGCTTTTGTCTTTCCTACTTTCCACAATGCCTCTAAATTCAATTTACTTCCAGGAAATAAAAGCTATTGTTAAGAGTTTTTTGCTTTCAATTACCTACTCCCCCTTTTTTCCTTAACAGCAGCAAGGCAGAGGAAAGTCATTAGGAAATGAGCACAACCACTCCATTTTCCCCGGTGGCCCGGGGTTGACATTTGCCTGTTCTCTACCTTAAAATAATGCTGAGTTGTTGAAAACAGCAGTAAGGAGGAAAATCCTTCTGTAGATGTGTGTGTGTGGTATGTATATAAGTATACAAGGCCTTGTCCTCACCAAGCCATTGAAACAATTCATGTAAATTCCTTTTAAAACTCCTGCAATAACGCTCTGATTTGCGAGTTAGGCTGACATGGTTATGGCTGAAACCCACCCCTAGCTGACTCCAGATACACCACAATAAACTGATTTAATGAAAATGAGTTTGTCCACACAGCTCTTGGCCCCAGCTGAATAGCGCTCAATTAAAACTACACTTTTAATTACACTAAAGCGGCTTCCTTGTGCCAACAAGCGCTAGGAATAGGATCAGCTCTCGTCTGAACTCCCTTATGAGTCTGCAGCTACACCCGAAACAGGGGGACACCGTTATTCATTAAGAAGCCAGACAGTCCACCATCCGCAACTTAAATTAATATTACACATCTCTCTAAAAGATATGCTCTGGTTCCACCCAAAGCTTTTGCAGTCTGCAGCATCCACTTAGACAGCAGGGAAGAATAACTTTCTGTTCGTGCGGGAGCTACCAGCTAGCAGTCTATGCCTGTACTGTGCAGGAGGTCAAACAAGGTGATCATAATAGCTCCTGCTGGCCTGGAAAACGAAGAACTCACCTACTCAATACTCCAAAGAGCTGCAAAAACGCAGCTAAGGCCCTGGCTTCATTTCCTACAGCGTTTTCCTAGAGCTGTCTGCTGGCCTTATATTTTGGCGACTAATATAACAGTTTGCCCTCATGCTGGGGCTTGCATCTGAGTCTCAAGCACTTCACACACATTGAAGAGATCAGCTACGGCGAAAGAGCCCTTTTGGCAGTGGAAAGGGGGGGTATGTTTCTACCCTTTGTTCAGTCCAGTAGCTTCACGTGATCTTTGTGCAAAAGAGAATCAGGCTCGGTATCACTAGCCCATTCCCATTTTACAGATGGCAAAATAGAGGTTCAGAGTGGCGGGCCAAAGCCTCTCAAAAATCGACGTCAGCACCAGGAGTGCAATCCAGACCTCCTGCCTCCCAGGCTTGTTTAGCATCACTGCAAGATCACGCCTTTGCCTTGTCTCTCTCTTCCTGCTGCTTCCAGCAACCAAGCCCAGCTAGGAGCGAATGGCTGCTCCGAGCTGTCCAGCCCTCCCATTTCCACATCCTTGTTTTATTTATTTATTTTTTAAATAGTTGCTATCCATCTTTTTTTTTTTTTTTTTTCAGAAACATCCACTACATTTCTCACCAGTCTTCCCTCCTCCTCAGAGTTCCCTTTGGCTCCAAACACCTAATAAAGCAGCTGTGTCCATTTTATTTATGCCAGACGATTTTACAGTCCATTCGCCTTCCCTTCCCTTCAGTGCTTCACACAATTTACTCCCTCCTTCCCCCTTTGCACAATCTGAAAAGCTCTCTGCTGTCGCGGCCTGCCCTGTCTTTCACACTGCCGAGTTTGATTTTTATGTCAGCGTTGTCATAAGTCATATCCTCCCCTCTCAGGCTTTCTCAGTGGTAATTCTTGCATTCCCAATTAGGGAAAGGGCTTTTCAAACCAGCTATCCCTTGGTGGGCAATATGGTGTAGGCAACGGGGGCTGGTTTTTTTACAGCCGTGAGGAGGCCCCTTAAATATTTCTGCCTGCAGTGCAAACTTGTTGGCAATTTTAGGTGGCAGAGCTGTGAGTGAATGGGAGCGGGGGACCTGCAGCATTTGTCTTCCACTTCCTGCAAGGTGCACTGTGAGTTACTAATCTTAGGCACAGAAAGGAGACAAACTGCTGGGAAACAGCTAGAGCTCTAGCAAAGCAGAGCTGCTGAGAAGATCCTGACAAGGCATCTCTGCATTGCACCCTTTATTTTTAACTCTCTTTTCTTGTTTCCTTGAGTCTGAAGGTCAGTATTTCTTCCCACCCCCTCCAGTTCTCTCACCTCCTCCCTCCTCCTCAGCTTGCCTACCGAACCAAAGCCGCATTGCCCCAGAATATAGCTACGACTGAGTTCTCCAAATACAATCAGCTCTCCCGAGAGTACAGTCACTAGACCATATGCTCAGCTGGAGTAAATGGGTTGACCTCCACCCCTGCACCGCTTCATGCTAGCTACAGATCTGGCCCGCTGAGGCCAGTGGAGCTAACGCCAGCCTGCTCGAACCAGGGAGCTACCTTATGATCTCCAGTGTAGGCACTGAAAGTTTCGCCGCCGTTTATAAGATCACACACAGTTGTCTGGCTTTCACACACAGAAAAAGCAGTTATATCCACAGGTGTCTCAGCCCATTCCTTTCCTGAACCAAACTCTGATGGCAGGGCTTTGCATTAGCTTCCAAACGGACTTAACGCAGGTTTTCCCCAGGCGGAGTGACTACGGTACTGTCAGCTCCAGCCTTACTGAAAATCATTTGACCCTAACTGTAGGCTCTGGCACCACATGGAGAACAAAGTGCATTTAATAACCATGAAACACCACTGGAGTGGAAAAAAAAAAAAGATATTACCAAGTGGTTCCTTTAAATTCTCTGTCAAAGCAATGGCTTGCAAAAGCTGCACTCCAGCGAGCCAGACTGCATGGAGAGAGCGGTCTAATGCAGGGATGATCAGGAGCCAGGATGAGCTGCTGGGAGAGGTATGGTACGTCAGCTCGCTGTGCATCTTCTAGAGCAGGGGTGCCTACATTGCGGTACGTACCACAAGACATCTCTGGGAGCTATGCAGGAGAAATTGTGTACTGGCAGATTTAATTTTCATTATAATAATAAGCATTTAAAAGGGTAAAACATAAAACATATCGTAGCGGGGTACACGGGCAGCTGGTAAATCTGGAAGGGGGTGCGCATAAGAAAGAAATTGGGAACCTCTGCTCTACAGCAATGGCCCACCAGTGTCTACCAGTAAAAGAAGCCACTTCCCACCCCCAGCTGCAAGCAGCAGTCTGGCTGAACACATCTGGGCACTCAGTAAAGAAGTTTATTCATATTATCCAATGCACTGCACTGTCTGTTGTCCTCTGCCTTGTGCAATGAGAGTGCAAGCAGGAAGTAAAAGGCAAATGGCTCAAACCTAGTTTTTCTACATTTAAAAACCAGCACCCAGCAGTGGATATTCAAGGCAAGACTGGATGAAGACTGCTTATCAAGGAAACGAGCGTGTGCTGGATACACAGCAGAGGGCTTCTCCTAAAGGCTTACATTCACTCCGGAGCTGAATTCGAAAGCTGATCTCACACAGACAGGATCTGAAGGACCCCTGAGACCCAGAGGGGCAAGCCCACTGTTGTAGATGAAACCGGAATAAGAAGCATTTCATTGCAAATAAGCATTTGCTTGCTGTCATTCTGCCTGGTCTCTGGATGAAGCTCACAGAAAGAGGCTGACAGAGCAGTTGGCATTTTTTCCAGCAGCAAAAGATTGGTTTAGTCAGGGGTTTTTTCTTGCTTTCTTTTCAATTTTGGGGAGGGGTGACCTGACCCACATAAAGCTGTGAATGCCGCTGCCTCACTTGCTGTTTATGGGAACAGGTCCCACTGGGATCCCACGAAACAGAACCAGGTCAGCTTGCTACTTGCTCACTTCCTAGCTTGCTTCTGATGTTCCTGATCCTCTGAGCTGCACGTGGTGGTTTTACCTTGCAAAAATGGGTCGTGTGCACCACACACACACATGCATGCACACACACACACACACACACACATTAATATTCCTCATTTGTCTAGGGAGCTTACAAGAATTGCATCCCGCTCCATGTCCCCAGCACACTTGGAGGCACTTATCCCTACAATGGCCCTACACGGGCCCATCAGTGACTTGACCCCAGGTTTCCAAACTCTTAGACTAGCATTGCATACTCTGGACCAGCCTTTCTTGAGCCGTTTTTGCCCCGGGCTTCCCACAACACAGCTGCCAATGCATCTCAGTCCTAAACCACACTCCCTTCCCCTCTCTGCTCCTCCAGCCTTCAGTCTCCCCTGTCTAAACACTGTCAGTCATGCTCCATAGGTTCATCTAGACTAGAAAGGGAGGCTGTGAGGTTGTACTAGCAACCTTGACCGAATGCCATCTAAGAGCAGGCAAAAAGCCTTGAAGCTGAGGCATTCAACCTGGCATGCAAGGCACTGAGGTTCAGTCCCTGATATGAATCATGCAAAGAAAGGACCTGAACCTGGCCTCTACGTCCTTGGCAACTATTAGCTAGGCTGCACTGGGGGGGTCTCATCCTGGTTATTCGCCAAAAGAGAGAAAACCCACGCCTCCATGAGATTGTTCTTCATTCTCTCTGGCCTCACTCATGTCTTGGTGACTTTGCAGACTGATGACATAGCTGCCAAGTGTTGAGGAAGCAAAGTGATGTAGACACCTGCTCTCAGCATACTGAACAGAGATTCACTAGCCATCTGGGGCAATGACAGACCATCTGGAGGGAACTGGGGCTGGACTCGATGATCTTCTGAGGTCCCTTCTAGCCCTCATGTCTATGGAATGATTTCTGGACGCTATTCTGTAACTTCAGCTGAATTTGCACCTAGGTACCTACAGGCAGCAGAGCCCCTAGGTACCCAGCACCCAAGCTCCTGCTTTCTCTGCCTCACGCACAAGTATTAAATTCCATTTCCTAAAGCCTGCCGGAAGTAGCGAGAGTAAATCCAAGATCCATGCATCCCCACTGGGTTTTCCTATTGTCTTAAAATATTAATTGAGTTAATTAAGTATGGAGGTATACTTCCTCCCTAAGCTGCTTTTTTATCTCGGTCTTCTTTTTTAAACCACTTCCCTCCAATCCTTCTCCTTCCTTTCTTTCTTTTTTTTTTTCAATTCTTTCTTTCCCTGCTGTCTCCCAAGCACGTATTGCCAAAGCGTCAGGCAAGAAGAAGGAGGGAAGTGGGAGATAACGTGGAATTGGTATGCGTTGCAGAGCCTTTGGGACACCAGGGATTTATTTTAATCCAGTCCATTAATCAATTTCTCTGTTGAAATTGAATTAACTGTCTTTCATCAGCATCACATCCTGGGACTTGAAAACAGTAACTGCCACACAGGAATGCAAATGAGGTGGGAGCGCCGCGCGCTCTCTTTGTATCCCAGGCAAAGAGCAGGGACATCTTTAATGCAAGAATAATGGGCTCTGCCCATTTTCTAAGAGTGTTGGGTCCTCTCCATTCCTCTCTTTAACACTGGGTGCTCTAGTTACAAGGAGTCCCTAATTGGAAAATGAAAGGGACAATGTCCTATCTTTTAACCTAAGCAGAGGTTTTTCCCTCCCTGAACTAAACAAATGTGGAATCAAATCTCACTCTCTTTATCCCCCCTTTTTTTTTTTGTATTTCAAATAACATGAAAAAAGAAAAATCAGACCTACTTCCTCAATTCAAAGGCACACCGCCTTGTGCCTTCCTTTCATTTGCTACTGGGGTTTTAAATGCTATATAAATTTGATGGTGCCAAAAAGAAAGAACTCCTCATTACCGCCTTGAAAACCCATCACTATGCCTCCTCTCAGCCTCTCCTCCCACTATTTATAAAAGCCTGGAGTATCGAACAGGAGACTGTGTCCAAGACTGTGGGGCAAACTCCGTCAGGACCACTACGGATCTCAACATCATCCTCCCCGCTTTCAAGGCTCACTTCTTGGATCTGGACTTCTTTAGCATAGACCCAGATCAACATGGACAACGAAAACTGAACCCCAGCTAAAAACACCACAAAGCCCGAACCATATCTGAATAACATCCTCCAGTCCACATGTAATTCTCCCCAGGGAGAGACCAAATCACTCCTGACAGATGCCAGTCATGTTGCTTAAGTACTACTGCAAGGTGCTCAGATTTATGATGATGAGGGCAGGGTAAGAGTCAAACCAGAAGAGAACAGAATAATGTCACTGGAGCTTTTAGAGAGAGAAGCAGCTGCAGCCTCAGCTGCAATGATTCAGGCCCCGGTTCCCTCAACGGAGCTAAAAAAATAACAAGTGAGATTTTCCAAGCAGTCTTAAGAGAGTTAGGTGCTCAGGCACAGATTTTAAAACCTCTCAATTGATTTAAAATCTAACTCCCCTAATGGTTGCTCAGGTGCTTCTGAAGATTACACTCCCACATCCCTTTGATGTTCAGTGCCCAACTCCCCCGGGCACCTCTGGCAATTCCAGCTGGTATTAAGCAAAGGTATTATCCAGGGTTATGAGACCACTGCACTGTTTTTAGCTTCCTCCTTCTTGCATATTCTCATATAGACTCTGAGCTCTCCCAAAGGTCAGTGGTGTTAGGGCTTCGTGCCTCCCCCAAGCCAGGCAAAAGACTCTTAGCCCAGACTTCCCTGCTGCTTTAGGAGCAACTCTGCCGAACTCACATGAGTTATTCTTGGATAGGGTCTGATCCAACATCCACCCCAATGAATGGGAATCATTCTACTAGCTTAAAATGAGCATTAGCTGAAACCCTAAAACAGGGGTCTGTGAAAACTGCCCTCTGGCAATCAGTCTCGAGCCCTACCGCCACTAGTTCAGAAGCAGTCAAGACGGGAGAAAGATCCCGATCAAGGCCGGATTAACGCATAGGCAAACTAGGCATGTGCCAAGGGCCCTAAGTGAAGAAGAGGCCCAGTTGTGCTTATTGTACATATTATAATTATTGAGTGAAGAGAAGTAATATAAAAGTTTCATCTTCAGCTGGGCACCCATGAGTTTATTTGCCTAGGGCTCACTAAAGGGTTAATCCGGCCCTGATCCCGCTGGTGCGCATTATTTTCCAGCCCCTGCCTGAGAAGCAAGAAAGGAAATTTGAATTTCCAAAAAAGAACACTGTTGCATTATTTAAAAAATTGATGATGAATAATTTAGTCAAACAAGCCTGTGAATGTTAGACAATATTGCATTACAAAATAAATCAATTACAATATACAAAAAAAGAATACCTTGCCTCATTGAAAAACATTGCAAAGAAGAGTGATATTCCCTTTATTTAAAAAAGGAGGAGAGATTTAAATAAGAACCTATTACAATAAGCAAGACACCTTCGCTAGTATTGCCTTAATAGAACCACAAAAGGGAAAAAAAATGCATCCTCTCTCTCTTTTGCCAGGAGCTGTATTATCTTTTCTTGATTAAAATTCTTCCCCTGTTTTTGCAAGGTTAACTTTGAACCCACAAGGTATCTTGGGTTATAGGAACTGTGGAGTTAGTTGTCTGTAAATATACATAAATTAGCATCTACTCAGTCCACAGCAGCCTTCCACAAAGGGCCTTATTCGAAGAACTTCGAGCACTTTCGAAAGAGCGTTCTGCTTAGCGATGGGTGCCCTAAACTCTCAGAGAAAGCATGGTCTTTTAGTAAAGTCTCTTGTTTAGTATGACCGGTGACCTTGGCTCAAGCACTGACTCAGCAACCAACTTGCTGGGTCATTGTAGCCATGCCCTGCCAACCTCTGCCCCACACCAATGGCTCAGTTATCCATAAGACACTGAAGTGCTTGCTTCCTCTGCCTTGCTCATTAAATTGTGAGCTTCTCCAGGACTGTCTCTTATTATGTGTTTGTACACGGTCTAGCCCCCTGGGACCATGCTCCTAATGGGGGCACTCTAGCATGCTAATGCTAACGACTGCATTGCCCGTCTCTACCAGCAGCTGCAAGGATACGCTCTGCACTTTTACAAAAATAAAGTGACAAAACGCTTAAGAAAGGAGACATCACCCCCATCTTTTTCTTTCATCACCTTCCTTGTAGTACCCAAGCAGCTACCAGCTTCAGAAAGCCTCATAACACTACTGGGATTGAAGGCAAGGCCATGCTTCTCATTTCTGAGGCCCAGAGGACACGTCCACATGCAAACTTGCCTTGCCCAGCTGCCGAACTTTCAGACATGCCCTGCTGCTCCATGTGTGCCAGCTCCACCTCTACATAGTACACAGCCACATCTATCAGCATTGTGAACTGATCTGTCTGCATCGCTATTCCACTTCTGCTGCAGGAGGTATCCTGGCATAGCAAGCCTGCAGTGTAGACAGAGCTAGAAAGACTAAGCGATTTGCCCCAAGACGTGCCGATTATGTGAGATACAGAGAGGAATCAAACCCAACCCAAGTTCAAGGCTAGCACTTAGCCACTGCAGCGTCAGAGAAAGCAGGCACATAAGACAGCTGGGGCGAGATTCACAACCAGAATGCAGGTAGCCGGTTTCCCAGCAGTGCGAGTTGACCCACAGCTGCCCTTCTTAAGTAGGCAGGCTGAAGCAGGGAGCTGGTAAGATCAGATCAATCACTAATAATTTAAAAATCCCTTGAAGCTAACCACCACAAGGAAACTATATATGTGCCATAAATACAGGCAGCGGCAGGCAGCGAGGCTGCTCTTAGGTACAAATGGAATTTCAATTTCTTCGTGCTTGCACAGAAGTTAGTTACTGCTTTATTTTGGACTTGAAGGGTTTAGGGAGATAGAGAATTAAGGCTACACTGAAGTGAGTTCCAGGCCCAGGTACCTGTGTACTTAATTGAATCCTGAAAATGAGTTAAAATGTTAAGCCTATTCCTGTCTGCGATAACTGGTTGTCAGCCCGGCAGAGCAGACCTCTGCGCACGGTTATTGCATGCATTAACTCAGAGACCAATCGAAGAGAACTAAAGAGCCAACGGAGGCGAGGATGAGAGCCAGTGGTCCTGACGCCAGGCAAACCAGAGGTCTGGCAACACACGAGGGGTTTGGGCTCTTCAGGAGCTGGGTCCGCATAATTCGCATGTAAAACAAGTTGGACATTTTCTGACCAAGACTCTGAGATAATGCCATTGAGTTGACCCCGCAATCTTGACTCGGAGATGCTTGGACTCAATGAACTTCCATCAAACCCCAGGCAGGGTTTCCTCAAAAGTTGGTCTTCAGTCTTATCTTCCAGCCTCTGAACCTAGCCCACGTTTGGAAAAGGACCTGGACAACTATCTGCCCTCCAAGAGTTAATGCCGATGCCACATTAAGGTGGGGTTTGAACCATGAGGGCTTGTATGCTTTGAAACCACAGCCCCAGAGGGCCCTTGGCAGAGCTCCAGAGCTGGGTAGTTGCTTTCTGTTTACTGAAAAAAAAAGGGCTAATTCTATCTCATGGAAGAGCTTTGTTATGAATCTCTGTATTAAAAGATAAAGGAACAGGAAAAAAGCTTTATTTGAAGCCCTTTGCTTCTTCCGATTTAGTTTGCAAAGGGTCCCCCCCCACACCCTGTTTCTTCTCTTTATTGCAGGATTATAAACAAACTCTTTCTGTTGAGTTTTCCCTTTGGTTGAGCCTCCCTTTTTTGCTCTTTTCTTTCAAGACCACTTCATTGCCCCAGGCTCCTTCACTGAACTATTTATTCTTGAACATAGCCATCTCTGAAGGGTTCGTGGTCGGCCCAAAAGCAGGGTATTTGTAGCTGCGGCGGCTCAAAGCCTGTTTCTTGTGCAGCTCGGGAACAGGAAGGAGGAGAAAGGCTTTTGGCTGAGGGGGATTGCTACACTCGCCCCCGATGTAATGGCACTGAAGCCAATGAAATTAGGCAAGGATAAATTTGGCCTCAAATGAGCGTGCTGTGCAGGCTGGGACATCTCACACTGAGCTCGCAGTCGTTCATCAAAAGTTTTCACAAGAACGAGATGCGTTTGAAGCCCTTCTTTAATTTATCTTCTGGCTTTTGAACCTGTATGTCCACATTTTCATGCCCTAACAGAAGACCTAGAGTCCGGGGGCAGGCAATTATTTCGGGTAGAGGGCCGCATACTGAGTTTTGGCAAGCCATCAAGGGCTGCATGACAGGCAGCCAGGGGCAGATAAATATTAATTTTCTAAATTTTTTAGGGGCCCCACGGCCGGATAGAACAGCCTGCCAGGCCGCATCTGGCCTGCGAGCTGCATTTTGCCCGCCCCTGAGCTAAACGCTCACTTTCATTTTAAACAGCGAAACTTGAGATGTTCCCCATATTTGCCCAAGTCCAGAAGCTAGGACTTTTATGAACACCACCAAATAGCTCAAGAGCTGACGACAACAAGTTTCTGGAAATCTCCCCTCCGGCTTCCCCATTAGCATTGCTTGAGCTATTTATTTTGAATGAGAGGGGAAGCCATTCACTCTAGCTCACACAGATGTCTGATAGACACACTGGCTTTAGACCAGGCTAATGCAGGCACTGCAAGGACCTTGACGATTTAAACCTTAAATGATGAAGGCTCCTGGAGAAGCAAGTCCTTCGCTAGAGGATGCTGAGCATGTTTCCCAGTGGGAAACGAAAGCCAAAGAGATCCCCCAGTGCAAAGACGTGTTGTAGGAGAGAGGACGCAACTGCAGTGTCTGTGAGAATCTGATAAAGCTTTGAGAGACAGCAATGAAATAAGGACAGTACCAAGCAACACACTGGGTTGCAGCCAAGATCTCGTCACATGCAAACAACGGAGCAGCGAGTACAAGTGAGGAACTCTAGGAAGATGAGCATGCGAACTTCAAGCTGGCCCGTTTCCTACTTTGCATCCGTGCAGCACCCTGCTCACCCCTGCCAGAGCACAACCTCCTCGAACAAGAGGAAAGCTCCCCTGATCAGGTTCATTTCTGAAAGCTCTTCCCTCCTGCGCTATTCAGCTGGTAAGTTGGGGCGTGGAAAGGGTAGAGAGTAAAAGCCTGGAACCATTTATTTCAGAAGAGTAAAAGGAGATGGGACAGAACGGGACGCAATAATGCAGTGAAGCCCAATTGATTGCTGCTCTTTCCCATTTCCTCCAACAGAAAAGCAAGAGGGCATGAAGGGCAACTGGAAGGCAGAGCACTTCAAATGCTTTTTTTCAATGCAATACATTATTAACTCGGGGAACTCACTGACGCAGGACATTATGGAGGGCGAGTGGCTTAGCCAGTTCCAGACAACTCTGATCTGAGGCAGCAGCAGCTTGAGAGAAAGCCAACTCAGTGCAAGTGCTGGGGCACGGGCAGGGGAGGACGTGGTGAGGTACAGGGAATAAGTTTCACCATGGGATAACCCAAGGCCAGTCCTATTGCTAAGCATTAGCACCAACAGCAGTGAGTGTTGCATCCCCCTCACTGCAGGCCTGAATTTGGCACTATG
Source organism: Alligator sinensis (assembly GCF_000455745.1). Taxonomy (NCBI): domain Eukaryota; kingdom Metazoa; phylum Chordata; order Crocodylia; family Alligatoridae; genus Alligator; species Alligator sinensis. The sequence continues at coordinate 608,668 of NW_005842058.1, forward strand.
GGAAGGCTACATCTCCCTTTGCTGTAGCCTGCATTGTAGGCGCTTGTACACGTTGCGTATCGGTTAGGTGCACGTTACAAAACAGCACGAAAAATCGACATTTCGCTAGTTTAGTGGTGTGAGCAAATACATGCTGGCCTTTGTTTCATCATGGTAGGTCTTGATTTCACGTGACAAGTTAGACCACCTCCGACATGTCTGAGTTGTACCGTGGCCAATTGTTCCAGCAGGTTTAATTGTATCGTGATACTTCCATTACATGTACTCTCGCACTACCACAGGAGTGCCTAAAAGCCCAACCAAGATCAAGGCCCCAGCATGCTGGCTGCTGTACAAACGCACGGTGCAAGGCAGCCCCAGGTCCTAAAAAGCATACAATCTAAATAAATCAGGCAGGCAGAGGGTGGGAGAAAGGAAGGAGTGAGCATCCCCATCTTAGAGGGGAAAACTGAAGATGATTTATCCCAGCAGGCCATGGAAGAGCTGGCAAATGAGCCAGATCTGATGCAGCTCTACCTGCATGGCTCCTGTCTGATCTGGAATCACACCATTTTCCTCGCACACCCAGCTCACCTGCCTGTGCTCCTGTGACTAAGGAGGAATGGGCATCTTTCTAAAGACTGCAGATGTATGGCAGGCCGCACAATGCGCCCAACTCCCCTTCTGAAACCTCAGTGGAGCCTGAACTTCACCTGGCCTCTAGGATTTGGGTGCTAAGCCTTATTGATGATACACTGTATACCAGAAGCATCCTGGATGATTGCCTGTCCTCAAGCCAACTGCAAGGGGAAGGAAAGGATCCACAAGTGATCCATAAGGGCGTGAAGGAAGCCAGAGCTCTCACCCCCAGAGATGTGGCAGCTGCTGAATGCAATGGGGCTATTTATGCAGCTGTTTTGCTTTGTTTTGTCTAGTGCAACTGGCCATGTAATTAATTTTTATCTGTGGAGCTCCTGAGACTCCTTTGGTCCTTTTATAATTAGGTCTCTCAGTTTCAAGGACATCCAAGCCACGCACCAGAACTGAGCAGGCTGCTTCCTGCCAACATCCTCCTCTTCCTCGCACAGAGTCCCGGCTGAAGGAGGACAGTCAGGTACCACAATCATGGCCTTCGTCATCAAAATTGCCATGAAAAACATCATGGCTTTGCTGGATGGACCTCAGTCTTGACAAAACATTTCCCAGCCACTTCTAATATCAATCCTGACTCCAAGCCTTCTTGCTGTTCCTATCTTGGGCTCACTCATATGGCTAGCAAGTCCGGAGGTCTGGCACCCCATAGCTATTCCAGCCTTTTTCCAACTCACAACTCCTGACCCACAGCCCTCCCTTCTTTTTTCATAGAAAAATAGTACTGGAAGATATCTCATGAGGCTATCTTGTGCACTCCCACTTGTTCAAAGCAGGATCGTCCCTATCTAAACCGTGATGTCCGTTTGTCTAATCTGCTCCTCAAACTTCCCACAGCTTCTCTAGGTAATCTGTTCCCATGCTTGACCACCTACATGGTGAGAAAATTCTTCCCAATATCCAATATAATGTAAGACCATTATTTCCTGCCCTATTCCCCGAGGCCAATGAGAATAATCGTCTACCACCAGCCTCTTTAGACCCATCCTTCATGTATATGAAGAGAGTTATCATATCCCCCCCCCCCGTGGTCTTCTCTTCTGCAAACTAAATAAGCCCAGTTCTTTCAACCTTTCTTGTAAATCATTTCCCCCAGATCTCTAATTGTTTTTCCTGTTTTCTTTCCAATTTCTGGAATATTGACTAGTGTTATGGGCTGAGTTCAACTTCAGTGAAATGAATAGGGTATAACCACCTCTCTTCTCACACAGTTGTAAGAAATGCATACGCTCCCATATGAAACACAGAGAGCTGAAACAATAGCGCCGTTCTCCCAGAACACAAGCTTAAGTCCCCATTCCCAGGGGCTTCCATTACTTATTGTTTTAAGGCTTGTGTGTCCATTAGAGAGAGGCAGAAAGCTCCAAGACCTAGAAAAAGACCACTACAACATCCAGGATACAGTCAGTGTAATCAATGGACCTTGGGAAATCCATGACAGCAAGTGTGTGCATGCACTTTTTGGTTGGGAGCTGTCGGGAAAAGAGAGTTGGAACGGTGAAGAAAGCTAGTTTCTAGCTGTTTTATTTCTGCAGTTTTCAGGGAAACAGGACTTGGTATATTGTTTGCAAGCAAATGGGACTACCTAAGAGAGACGCTTGACGCGATCACCAGGAACAACCTGCAAGACCTCAATCTTTTGGTTAAGTGCTGGGCTCAAATAGAAGAACAGGGTCTAGGACAAGGGCCTATGCACTGATTTCCTGAAGATGATGAACAGCCTCCTCAATTGCAAAACCACAGCCCACCCCCAGCTTCCAACTTCCTACCAGTTCCCGGGGAGGAGGACGCAGCTCTCGCTCTGCCTGGCACCCTGCCTGAAGGCTGTGATGTGGAGTGGAAGATTTCCTGGCGAGAGTCAGCACTTTCTCAGCCTACACTTGTTGGAAAGTTTAGCATTGCAAAACCTTCTCCCTGCATCCCCCTCTTCTCCTCCCCCTTCCCATAGCCCTGTTCACTAGTGACAGTCTATTCAGCTGAAATTTAATTAAAAGCATCTTCTCACAGGGGCTGCAGCCATCCAGAACCCAACCCACATGCTGATGCGTGTGCTCCTGCCCTGCGGAAGTCAGCGATCAATTATCGAGAGCCTCCTTCTGACCATTGCAAAAAACAAACTGAACTCGGGGAAAGTAAGTGGGTGGGAGCTGCGCGCACGAATAGAGCCCAGGTTTGCAACACTTCAGGAAGTCCCACTAGCTTTTCACAGAGCAACACAGGTCATTTCCCTTTATACTCCTCATTTGTAAGGAATTTTAACGGCCTGGAGAAGAGTCCTGTAAAGAGGGCAAGAGAGAAACACTGACGTCACCGTGCTCACAGCAAAACCCAGGTGGGAGGGCATAAGGGGGTCTCTACAGAGTGCTTTGTTGGCAAAAAAAAAATAAAAAAATCCCATTGCTGTTAGCCTAGTTCCACCCCATCAGTAGTAGCAGCGTGGCCAGCATCATGCAGGCAGGGCTCTAGCATCCACCAGCATTGCAGACACAGGGTTGCAAGAAGGCCTCTACAACATGCAGCTTGAATGCCAAGGGATGCTGGCATTTTATCTGCCCTGGCCAGATGCTGGGGGAGCTGTAGCTGCGGTGGCCATACTAGGACACACATAGAGGCACAAAAAGTTCCTTCCAGTATCAGCTGCTATTCAGTGCATGCTCTCTTCCTCTTGTCTGTGGCTACGACATGCCTGCTATTGCTCTCACCCAATGGCTTTCGGGTTCAGCTCAAGGGTTGGAGGCCTGCATTAGGTTCAAACCCAGTTGCTGGCTTCTGAGGCTCTTTCCTACGTAGACATGACACTGAGTAACCTCTGTACCCTTCAAACAGGCCCTCTCCACCTTGCCTTGAAGTATGAAGAGGTCCCCAATCTCAGCAAGGAAAGGGCAGATGGAGGAAGTTCAACCCAGCTCTCACACTGGGTGTGCACACCCAAATGTTCTGCTTTCCCACACTGCTGCCATCCCCTGGCAGGGAAGCTTTGCCAGCTGCAGAAACAGCAGCCCTTCCTCCCGAGAACTTGTGTATGCAAAAGCAAGCCCACTGTGGCTTGCAGGAGAGGGGAGCAGGGGAGCCTGTCTGCAGTGCCAAGCAAGCTCCCACTTTGTCTCCATCCTTTAAACTCTTCTGACAAATTAAAGGTTGCCAGTGCTTGCCTGTAACCAACTGGGAGGAGCTGTGGGCTTGTAGCTACACTGCACCACCACTTAATGCACAAGCTTCACATGCTGTCACTTCATAACAGCGGCAAATATATAGGAGAGGCCCCGCTTGGCCTGGCAGGGTGGGATAAATCTGCTATTTCTCCAATCTAGCACTGTTAGAGCATCATTTGTCAGGCTGTCATCTCCGACCGGTTGGCCAAAACGGCTAGAAGTAAATCCACAAGGTGCAGAGTTTTGTGGGGGTAGCCAGAGTGAGGATGGGGAAAGCAGAGGGACAGAGAGAAACAGGAGGGGAGGTTTGCTTCTTTCTCCATTACAGATGGCATCCTATGGACACAGTCTAACTATCCACCTGCGTGCACTAATGCAGGAAAATAGATGAACCTCTCTCACTACATGCATATGCCTACAAGCACCCCTAGATATGCTCACACATGCGCCTGCAGAAAGGCACACCCAGAAGCATGCATTTTCCTTTGCTTCTTGGTGTTAGGCAGCATTGCTGTGAGCTACAGTAGTTGCCATGCTCCACCCTGGAGCCAGAGGGAGTGATGAAAGTCCTGCACAGCGAGGATACAGTTCTGGTTGAAATGAGAGATCTGCTTACATGGAAAGGATTGCTACAGTTTGTGCCCAGAACATGCAGGGTGCATGTAATGGCAGTGCAAGCTACTCCTCCATGGCCCTGCTCGGCCTTCAGGCTACCTCTAGAAAGAAGGTATACTGTGTTTTGGCCTATCCAAACCTTCATCCCCAAGGAGGTCATTTAGAGGAGTCCAGCGAGGTGGACATTGGGTTCTCCGAAAAGTGGAATCAGAACCTGCAAAATCGTTTCACTCGGGGTTTCAACGAATGCGAGACGAACGAGATGCGAGCTAGCGCCTACAGAAAATAATATTTAATGCCGGGCACCCCGCAAAACTACTTCATCAAATGAGAAATACTCATTTCTCAGACCTCCTGAGGTGACAGATCTGATTTGTTCAGCATGCTAAGAGTTAAAACTGGTTTGATTCATGCATTAACAGGCTGAACTCAAAAGGGAGGCTTATCACTTGAGCTGGGCAGAGCTTTTTGATGAAAAGCCCTTTTCACTTGTTGGAAACAATTTTGTTCATGATAAAACCATATTTTAGTTTTAAAAGCTGGGCGGGGGGGGTGTTCATCAACTATCCAAACAGCAAGGGAAAAAGGACTTTGTAGAAGGAAGGAGGCAGGATAGAAATCCACCATATATTCTAACTAAATCAGAGGTGCTTAAGCTCAAGCCCACTTCACAGGAAACCTAGTTTGGGGCAGCTTTTTTGTCCTGGAGAATTTGACCAAAATGGAGAAACAATTTGTGCTCTGTAGGGGAAGGAATCCTTTCTGGACCAACTCACACAGGTGAATCTGGGTGAACCATTGTGTTTATCCCCCTCTGCAGAACATTTGGAAAGATATAAAGGACCTCAATGCAACAAAGCAAGGAGATGAGTGCGATCTGAGCTGCTCCCCATCATGACATCTCACAAACACTCCTTCTGCAACGAGCTAAGCGCGAGGCGAAAGCACTCGGCTTCCCATTTTAACCTCCGATTAATGGGCCCGCACACCCAGCGCCCCTTCATCAGGAGACAAAGTGCCGAGGGCTGGCAAAGGGGGTGGCTTGGAGGAAGCAGAGCTGTAAATCTCAAAGATCATATTAAGTTTTAAAGTCGCCTTCTGCTGGCTGGACGCATCTCAATAAAGCTTGGAGATGTACTGCCGGTTGCCAATGTGTATACAGCGGCAGTAGGCGCACGCCACTGCCAAGCTTTAAAAGACCCCAGTTTCCTTGATCAAATGGACTTCCTTGGCTATACGTCCTAGGGAACGAGAAACATCAATGGGCCAGACTGACACCGACCTAAATCAAGAGAAACTTGACTGCAAGCAGCAGAACTGCTCTATGCCAAGAGGAAAATCAAGACCAGAGAGCTAGAGCTGCAACCTAGGGAGGAGAGTGTAAATCTGATCTAACTCATTGGTATCGCTCCAAATCTACACTAGTGTCAGTGAGAACAGAATTTAGCTTGGCAACTTCTAATTGTTCCCCCCACAGCTTGGTTTCTCCAACACAGAGTCATGGGTTAGGAGACTGTATGCATGCATCAATACGGGCCAGAGCTTGAAGATAAAATCAAGGCTAGACTTGCCAGGAATCAAGTGCCAAACCAGAAGCCAGCTGGTCCAATGCCAGCAGATCCCCTTGCAACACCCATGGCTGGATTTTCCATGAAGAGCTGCACCCAGAGAGCCAAATCTATCCCCAAAGCTTGCAAAACCCTCTCCTGACTCCCATGGGGTGGTGCCAGTACGTTATACCTCCAAATATGACTGTTAGGTTGAAACAATTGAGGACTGATTGCAGTGGAGCAATGGGGGACAAAAAGTGAGGGTCCAGCCCATAGCATGCCGTGGGAAGGGATCTCCGTTCAGACAGACCCAGACTCAAGGATAAAGAGCACAGCATGGGTGGGCATGGCTCATCAGATCCTTGCATAATAATGGCCATTAAGCATCAAGCAGTACAATTGGGGCAGACTCTCTGCTTAGATAAAGGGGGAAGAGGCTCCTGCTCAATTGCCAGGGATTAATACCAGGGAGCTCTATCACCAGAGGGACAAGTGGAAAGGCAGGGAGGATTGTTTGGAGGAGCAGGGAAGGAAGAGAGAATTGCAAGAGTGAGGAGGAAGTGTTGTGGAAATGGGCCTGTATATAATTCAGGGAGAAGGGCGCATACCAACTCTTGAGCCTTGGGTTCCGACTTCTCCATGAGCCGAGTCAAAGTAGCTTCTCCCTTCTCTACTTTTGGCATGTTATGCCCTGGTCCCCCTACACATTTGTCCGTTCTCTATCTGTGGTGTGAACCCCGAGGACTGTCTCTTCTCTACATACAGCACCCAACATGATGGGACTCCAACCCTAACTGGGGACTTTGGGTGCTGCTAGAATAATCCAGATGTTCACTACTACACCCAGGCAGTGAGATTGTTGGAGGGGGTAAAGCACTGACTACAGATCTCACTGCAGCCAGCAACAACCGGCAGTATTAAGGAGCTACTTGGCATGAGTCAACCACTTAATAAAAGATCCCAGCCAAATGGACCTGTTAAGTTATAACCCTGGGGTTTAAAGAGCCAGAAACTGATGCCGAGTGTTGAGATATGTAGACAGCTTCTTAATCCTCAATTCTGCACTGGAAAGGATGGTGCCCCCGAGATGAAAGGGGCAAGAGATTTAGGGCTCTGTGAAAAATCCAAGTCTTGCATAGAAGAGAAGGGATGAATAATTTAAGGGCAGGTCCAGCTCTGGGAATTCAGCAGGTGTTTTTGCTGAACTTGCTAGCCTTCCTGGGGATGAGCAGAGGGGATCTGGTTGCCCTGCCTTAATTAAATCATAAGAGAAAATGATGGAGTGGATAAAAGAGAAGAGAAAGCGCAGAGTGGCTGAGAGCCACTAAGAGTCCGTGCTAATGACGGCTGATTCCGCGTTAGCATGACTGCTTTTGGTGAGCAGACAAAATGTGCTGAAGCACAGGCTTTTGTCAAGCGGGACCCAAGCACAGCTGTGAATAATTGAACAATATTCATGTCAGAAGAGTCAGCAATTTATCGTTGGCTTCCTCCGCACTCCCCGAAGAAGGCGAATAGCTTTCAGAGAGCAAGAAGAGGAAATGAGAGAGAACTAGCTCTGGTGCTTCAGGGCACATCAGGTGGAAGAGACAGCAAAGGAAGAGGCCGTGGCCTTTGTACACCTGGCGGGGGATGTGTACAGTGCAAATGGTCTCACACACACACACACAGAGGCTATGCTTACCTACACTGTTGCACAGCTTCCCACCCACAACTGTATACAAACACAGATGAATCAGAGTGATCTCATACCTACATGCAAACACAAGCTCACCTGCATGTGCAAGCACATGAACTGGCATATGTTTTCACATCCACACACATGCATGTACACAGGAGACAGTCATCCATGAGCGCAAAATAATCATGCATGATCTCACACATACACCAGCATGTATACAGGCAGACATGCATGTACACGACATGATTTTGCATCTGCACACCCAGCAACACGCAGTTACACACACACACACACAGAATGACACAAACAGCTGCATGCAGGGGTATCAACACTCACATGTGTGTACACGCAAATCCTCCACGGTCTCACATCCTCACACAGAGCCATACCCCGAAAGATGCATTCACGCAAACAGTGGCACATGGCCTCACACCCACACAAATCCTAGAGCTTACACACAGTCTCCTTCGCACTCCCTTCCCCTATACACACACACTAGCACACCATGCACACAGCTCCTATATGGTGATTCAAGAGCTGCCCACCCCCCCCTGTAGCTTGACTACCCTGTAGTGCAGTATGCAAGTGTAAGGAGCTGGACCAGCTGGGAGAGAAAGGCAGATGAGAAGGCAGTGGGGAGAGGCGTTTGTTGTGATAGCAGCTTTTAAAGCCCTGTCATTTTTTCTTCCCCTTGTAAGGTCAGAGACAACTGACCCTATTAACACCAACCTTTGGTGGAGAAAATTGCCTTGCAAGAAGATGATTCTCAGGAGTGACACTGTATTGATTGCATCGACTGTCCCATGGCTGTCATTTAGGGGCTGTCAGCTCGCCAGCTCCTAGGGCTTTATCCTGTGTCATAGAAAATGTGGCCCCCAGGCTTGACCTATTGGGCAGGCAAGCACAAGTCTATTACTTAACAGATCTCATCGTGATAGCGACTGCAACACCCTGCAGTTAATGAACAGCAGCTGCGCAGCAAGCTTGGAGGAGAGAGGGTGACCCAGTGGAGGAAAGGACAGAAGCCAGATGGAACCAAGCTTTAATTTGATGGGATAAAAATAGATCCGCTTGTGTTTTTCTTTCACAATGAATTTCACGTGCGCAAAAGGTGCCCAGACTGACAGCTCGGGAGAGCGGAGACCTCTGCACATCCACTAACCAGGTGCAGTGGTAGGAGGTGCTTTCTCCTTGCTGTTCTACCTGAAATGACCCTAGCTTTGGGGCTGAGAGAGACAATCTGGCTCTAATCCCTAATCCATCCTTGCCCTTTCAGCTGAGGCTACCAGCAAGAAGAGCCATGCAGACAAAAGTAGAGACAGACACCCCAACCCCAGTCTCAAACATCCCTACA
>NW_005842058.1:617680-641157 GCF_000455745.1 Alligator sinensis
CTGGGCTTCTGGGCTTTAAAGGAGCTCAACTACAACCTCATATCCAGGCTGCTCAGGTTATCAAACCTAGTTCATAATGCTGCCACATTGGCTATAAACAAGTTTTTGGTTTGTTTGGGTTTGTGGGGTTTTTTTTTTGGGGGGGGGGGGGTTGTTTTTTTTGTTTTTACAGGGAATTTGTAAAAATAAAAAATAAAATAGTAAAAACACTTCCCCCCCCCCCAACTAAAATTCCTTGCAATTTTTTTTAAAGGGGAAAAAAAAAGCCTAAAATGTTGAAATTTGGGGTTTGTTTTTTTTCAAAGACTGGTTTTGTTTCTGACAACCTGTGTTTGGGGGGGGGGGGGGGGGGCACAAATCTTGGTTGGGGGGGGGGGAGGGTGCCAAACAATTTTTACACTAAATGTTGATACTTTTTGTTTTTAAACAGCAAGCTTAAAAAAAATTAAAACTGTTGGGGGGTTTTAGTACCCCAAGCCTGCTGCTGGGAAGAGGAGGAAGAGAAAAAACAACCCACATGGTAGATGTTAGGCATGTTGCTTAATGCACAACTGGAAGGCACTAAGATACCCCCAAGGATGTGAGCAATTTAAGAACCTGTAGAGATCAGAGCAGAAAAGAGAACAGTAATAACGCCCAATACCTACATGCCAATCATCAGACCAGAAGTAGATTTGCAGAAGAGCTCAGCTCCCTATCAGGACCCCAAGCAAGTGGCTATGTCCTCAATCGAGTGCACCATGGCGGGTGCGTGCTGGGGCGCTGGGCTCTTCTGAAAGTCCACCCAACTTGCCACAACGCCAGTTACCAGAGGAGGTACGCTTTGAAAGCTGGGTTCCAAAAATGGGTGCTGCCTTCTTTTGCAAACCTAGCCTCCTAAAGTAGTGTTTTCAGTCCAATCCCTCCCCTTCTGAGCCAGTCACTCCCGCAGCTACTTTCTGCAATGCGATGGAGCATGCATCTCACCAGAGCATTGTCTGCCAAACACATTTGTAAATCTGCAGTAATAATAGTCAGAACAATAGTAAATCTTGCCTGAATGTTCTGGGCTGACACTTCTCCTGCATACCTAAATTTGTTTTTCCCTGAACATTACAGTTTTTAAGTAATATCTTTCCCCCACCCGCTCATTCTTTGTACTTGATGCTGTGACAGCTGAAAACAGCAGAGAGAAACAAAGAGTGGTTCAGCAAAAGGCTGGGGTGTGCAAAGTTAAAGCATGCAGGAGAGGTCCCTATGAGAAGCCATCACCCAGCTAACCTATCCTCTGAGCAGATGATATCCTCTGCAAGCAGCTGCTGAGAGTCCAGCTGCCTGGGGTCTTTCTTTCCTCCTGTCCTGGGGAGCTGACATGGGGAACATTTTCTCATTGGAAAGCCAGGACCCAGCACAGCCAATTCAGCTTGCTGGTGCCATAAGTCAAATTTTCAATGCAGAACTAATTAATTAAGTCATTAAAAATAAATGTGCAATTTTTCCTTCCTCATTTTCAAGGAGGCTAAGGGTTGGGGTTGCTAATCGACTGTTGCTTTCCTAGGTCTCCAATACTGCGCTGCTCTGAAATGTGTCATTTTATTTATCAGTGGTTCTCAACTAGTATTTCATTACAGAACCCAATGCTCGATTTCCTCTTTATCCAGGGACAGGGCAGCGCTACCAACTGAGGAATAAAACAGAAGAGTATAGAAGTGCTAAGCAGACACACAGAGAAGGTTAGAAGAATTGGGTTTATTTAGTCTAGAGAACAGAAGACTAATGGGGGATTTCATAACCTTCTTCAAGTATGAAAAGGATTATTATAAAGATGATGTAGATCAATTATTCTTCCCGCCCAAGGGGACCAGCCAAGAGGTAAAGGACATAAATTGCAAGAAGGAAAACCAAGTTAGATATTTAGAAGAATTTTAAAAACATGAGCGTGGTTGAGCACTGGAACAGATTAGAAGTATTGCACTCAGGCATTTGTCTGGGAGGCCTTAGACAGGGACAATCCTGCCTTGAAGACAGAGTTGACCTCCATGACATCTCAAGGTCCTTTCTAGCCTTACTTGTCTAGGATTCTTTAATAGGTAGATGTGGAATTATCTATTCCCCAGGTGGGTCCCTGTGCTGGTCTCTAATTGCTAGAGATTTGCTAAAGCCCTCAAACGCAACGTTTAATATCCTTTTGCAATATTTTTTTGCTGTCGTTATTCATGACAACCCTGGATTTTTTGATTGCAGAAATATCCAATCCCATGTTGAATCTTGTTAAGCTCTTGGCCTCAACGACCTCCCATGGCAATGAGTTCCATGATTTAATAATGACTATTTAATGTTAGGCTGGCAGCAAAGCAATATGTGTGGAACAGACCTTCTGATGGGAATTGGAAGCAAACAATGGCAGTCGAAGGCCTGAGTTGGAGCCAATTGCTCCCAAGGCATCAGGCCCTTGGCGCGAATCTCCAGCTGTGTAACTGATTCTCTGCAGCTTTTGGCTTAAATCACTTGCTTGGTGTTTTCCTGCCTCCAAAACAGAAACAACGGACCTTCTCTGACTTTCCTGGGTGCTTTGGGACCCTCGTATTTAAATGTCCTCATCTTTGGCTAAAGACTCCCGCAGCATCTGGTGCACAGGGTCAGCCCTATGGCTGGGATTAGAGATCCTTGGTCACTGCCAGAACGTGATGCACTGCACGGTGGAAGAGAGACTCAAGAAGACTGGATTTCGTGACTTCCCATCACAAGTGGGGACCAGTGCAGATGGAACGACCCTACCTTTGCTAATGGCACCTCCCAATGGCTCTGTCCAAGTTTGAGAAATGCAAAGAAAAGATGGTGATATTGGGTGCAAGACCTTTGGGGGGTTGCAACCAAAGGTTTGTTGCCATAGGTCTTGACTTAAAGCTCACAGGGTACTTGAGTAGCAGACTCTCATGGCCAGGAATGATGGCATCTTTTCCCTCCTGAGTGACCACCTCTCGAGTTCAAGGCTGCCCGTCACCCCAGCCGCTACTGTCCTAACACCGCTGCCTGCCTTAATCACGGGCACAACTTTTAAATAAACTCCTCTCTTGAAATGTTTTCCCTGCTTCAATCAACGTGTGCATTAAAAATAAACCCTAGCTCTCTCTCTCTATATGCGCCCAACCACTTAGCAGAGAGTGTTTGTGGTTTTCCATTTCCTGGCATGATTTAGGGGGGATAATCACGGAGCCTGGGGAAATAATAAAGCCAGAGTCTTGATTTAGGATCAAAGAGAAAGGCCAGCCGTGTACTCACACCGGCCCGCTGCAAGCAAAGCCACACAAGGTGGAGCAGCCCTCCAGCAACTGGGAGAGGGCCCTCAGCTCTCACGCTGATAACACAATCCCTAGAAAAGGCTGTTTCAATCACAGACTGCAGCAAATCAAACTAACAATCACCACTTGGCTGTTTCTATTGATTGTGTCAACAGGAAAACAGTGTCTGCAGAGCAGGCAAGGCCAGCGAGGCCTGGGCAGAGCCGGGCACGTTCGAGCGTTAGCTGGAAAAGTTACAGAACCGGGCAGGTAAAGAGACCGAGCTCCAAGAAAGTGTCAAGCCTCCAACTCAAAGCAGGTTTTCCTGAGCTGTCTGCAAAGCCTGGCACAGGACAGCGCAAAGATTATGTGCTCAGCTGCCACAATAGCTGGATCTGGGAGAATTGTAGGTTAGGGCAAAGGGATCTGAGGAGAAGCCATGACAGGTGCAGTTCAGGGCAGGAGATGGGTACAGTAAGAAATCACAGGACTCAAAGACCTGAGGGTGCTACTCATCGGGGGTGAGCTACTGCTGCAAAGCAGCCAGGGATATTTTCTTATCGCTCAATGCAATGCTGGGATACATCAGAAGTCACCTGTCCTTCACTTTCGTAACTGCCTACCAACTAATCCCAGGATTAGTTTGTGATTACAACGTGCTTTGAAGATGAAAAGCACAGGAGAAATGATAATTATGCAGTAAACAAGAATAAAAACACAACAACAACAGTCGCTAAGAAGTATTCGGGAATGACAGAGCCAGAATTTCAATGGAAAACTCCCCCACTGGAGCCGGGCAAGCTCGTTAACAGGAACTTCGTTACAGCTCAGTTTCAACCAGAGTGCACCATGCCATGTCCTTTCAACTCTGGCCCAAAGGCTACTTTCTGCTTGGCTGCTACAGCCGCAAACCCAGCCACTGCTCCCACATTCCCCCCCGCAGCTCTATCAGAGGACCCCGACCTGCTTCACGTTCCTCCTTGCTTTTCCAGACCTGGACACCTGAGCCCATAACTCTGCCAGTGTCCCTCAGGCCTGATCGATCACATCTTTTGCTATTCTGACTGCCCAGAGCACCACAGTGGGAGCTAATCCATCCTTGCAGAATTCAACGGATGCAAATGAAGGCAGGCTGTGGCCCTGGGTGCATGTGAAACCCCCGGTCTATTAAGGTTTTTTGATTCCAGGTGACAAGCTGCTCGGGACAAGGACACTCTAGTTTCTTCTGTGTTTGTACAGCCCCTAGCACAATGAGGTCTGATCCATGAATGGGGCTCCTACTTCTACTACAGCAGCAGCAACAACCATAATGATGATAATTACAATAGCAATAATGAAATACCACCACTGACAGCACCTGCTGCCATGCTAGCCGAATGCCTCTGTAAAGCAAGAATGAAGGAAAATGGAATTGAGGTCCTGAGGGTTTAGCATTGCTTCCTGCAGCACCATCTATTCAGTGAATAAAAACTGTGGCTCTGCACAATCAATAAACTGTTAAAAAGCAGGGGGGAAAAATCTTAAAATTAAGTTTATGGGACAAGGTCTGGAAATATGCAGTTGGGAAGTGAACTGTGGAGCCTGCAGGAAATACTATTAACATGACTCTGGTGTTCCCGGGGAGATTAATATTAATGGCGATATTAATGCCAACAAACATCAGCCTCAATATTTTGAGACATCTTATAAATGGCCTTAATAGGTGACGACAGGCAGGCGATTTCTGTACAGAATACAATTGTTTCTACTTAACGTGATAGATAAGGAGAGAAGGCGAACCATTTTGGAGATCATAGCTCTCCTGTCTCTGCCTCTCACCATTTTTCTAAACCATCTTCTATCTGTAAAGCTCCCTCCACCCAGCTGTTCCCAACCACTGCCCAGAGGTGTTAAGAGGTCTACAAGATATTATCTAGACAGGCCATAGCTTTGCCAACCACAGACATTCAAAAATCATAAGTCAGGTCCCCAAAAGTCACAAGATGCCTTTAATAATTGTTCTGAAAGCAGTGGAAAAAAATTCACAACTGGAGAGACTTTTTAAACTTTTTCCTTTGGCTTTTTGGTAAATTCAGGTCTCATCTTCAAACTTTTTATGAAACGATTAGGGCTAGAAGCTTACTTTAAAAACAGGAGAGCGGAGAGTCTCATGAAAACAGACAACTCAAAGCCCTGGGACTGTGAGATGTGCAATAAAGATCTGAAAGTTGGCAAGACTAAGTTGTAAAACAGCTCAGACTTAATTTGCAGGATGGCGTGTATTTAGTGAGAGTTGTTGGGATACTAATGCGTTTGTAATTTTTCTGTAAGGCTCTTTAACATTAAAGGGGAGAATACAGAGTATAAGGAAGAAGATACCCCTTTAAATAATTTGTGACTCAACTAGTGGTGCTTGCTGTGTTCTAAATTTTGCTAATAGCATTGAGCATGCTTGGCTATATTCAATAAAAGTGATCATTTGGATAAGATTTTTTTCCCCATGTGGTGTCTTCACGTTATTTGTATTGTGTAAAAAGCAAAGGGTATGAAAGAGAAAGAGCCAGGACTGGAATTCAGAGCTCACCTGGAGCAGGTCCCAGATGCTGTCTGCCTGGGAGAAGGATCTGTTTTATCCCTCACCAGAAGAGATATACTTTGAACTCAACACAGGGCCAGCATCCCCAGGACTCCCCTCTCTCTCTTTCTGTTCCTCCACGAGGCAAGTGGCCAACTTGCTCTTCATGATGTCACGTCAAGTGATGAGATGCAGGAGGGAACATGTACAAAACCATGTCTGCTCTCATGAATGTTTCCATGTGGAAAGCAAAGAAAGCTTTAGGGGTCTCCAAGGGCCTGTGGGTTTTATTTGCCCGAAGGAGCTTGCGTGACTGATCAAGCCTCCTTTGCTGCTTTGCCTTCGCTTATTCTGCTGCTGAAACTGCCTCCATGCCCAAGGCCTGTCCCCTCTGACTGCTGTTAGCTGCAGCACTGTGCCCCCTTTACAGATTTGCTGAGGCTCTCTGCTATGCTATCTCCCCAGCTGGGTTTACTGGCTGTTTAAACAGAGTCCATTTCAAGATGGCAACACTCAGGTCAAACATCTTCCAGTGACTGCCTTGTGAAGCAGTGCCCTGTAGGGACCCTGCAGCTATGTCAGAGTGGTTCTCCAAGATTTCCCAGGGACTGGAAATGCCATATAAAGCCTTGGGTGGAATAATCCCTGGTTATTCTTCGAGGGATTCAGGGGCATCACTTTTCCACTAGGCTCGTGTTTCACCATTGCTCTTCCACCCGCAGTGTTATAAGTGTGCTGCACATACCGCCGGTGCAAACAGAGAAGGCGCCAGGCCGTGCATGCAGCCTCTTTCCTAGACGCTTTAGCATCTTGAGCATCGCTAATGGCTCCTTCAGTTGTTCTCCTTACAGCAGAACCCTAGCAAGGAGTGGGCTGCTACAGAGGCTGCCACCTCTTTGTAAGAAGAATCCTCCTAGCACCATAGAAAGGATCTGGGCAAATACATTTGCTACCCCCAGCATCCCTCTCTGCCACAAGGAGGAGGAAACTCAAACCCCAGCACTGAGGCTTGGCTGGGAGCTGCCACGTGGATCACTTTTCTCCTGGAGCCTGCTGTATAATAGATGAGCAAAGTGAGTCATCTTCACTCGGGCCCAGCGGCAATGCCTGCCACACTCCTTCCCCACCCCCCCAGCCTCATTTCCCTTTGACCCATCCTGCTTTTTCAGCATATTTATGGGCATAATTACAGTACGCTATTGATTTCCTGACAGCGTCCCGATGTAACTATTTTACAGAATCAAGCTAATTTCATATGCCGAGGTTTTCACGATGCTTGGCAAGCTGATGAACGTGGCTGACGTGGTAAGTAATCATGTCTTCTAGCAGAGCTAAGATACCTCCCCACACCCTCTCTCTCCCCAGCCAGGGATCCAAGAAGCCTAGATTTAATTGCACAGCTTCTGGCAGCTGGGAAAAGGAAGCCCCAACTGCACGTGGGTAGCCAGCACAGGAACATGAGATGGGCAGATGACAAAGGTTAAAAGACATTAGTGGGCTGATACTATATCCAGCCTGCTTTCACCTAGACAGCGCATGCGCTGCAAAATAGCTAGGGACTGAATTTCAAAAGCATGCCAGCTTAATGGGGTTATATTGCATATCCCACAACAGCTGAATGAGTGGGTTAACCTAAAGCACAAACAGGCAGTCCTAGCACAGAATAAACGTCCACACACAGAGTTAGCTCACAACAGCTATTTTATCTGGGCCTTTTCCCAACTGTGCTTCCGGCTCCTGGGACTACTCCGAGCATAGACAGCACAGACCTTGACTCCCAGATCTCCAGTTCAAGCAGCTCACCCAGCCAACCGACAGGAAAGCATTGCTTCCAGTCTGGATCTGAAGTCTACCGGTGGCTGGGGCTCCGGTAGGGAAGTGAAAGCAAAAACACTCTCCAGTCTACACTGACTGAGTTTCAAGAGACTTTGGCAACCACTTGACAGCCCCCCTTTATTCTGGCCGAGCGACCGAAAAAAGACCTCATGCCCATGACATCTAAGCAACATTTAAGCTCTGGCTTTGCCAGGCAGATCCAAAATCACGACAGGCCAGACGTCATGGTGATGGGAATGGGATTGATTCCAGAGTCAGGCAGGCCTTTCTTAACGTAGGGTTTGCCTCTCTTCCCACGGGCAATATAGTGACAGTTGCAGAGTGCCCCTGGCAGCAGTAGAGACACAGTATTATTTCAGCAACCTGCTGGTATCTGCTCCCTTGGCAAGCACGGTATCTGATACAACCTGACTGGAGGGATATCTTTGTTCTTCGGGGAGATCAGGAGTAACTGCAGTGGGCCTAGAAACCTTAAATAAACTGCAGTTCAAAGCAGATGAGATAACAGACTGTGCACCCTGGCACATGTCGAGCAATTAAAATTGATGCTAAGGTCCCTATTCAACAGAGCTCTTCTGACCCACTTGCAGGAGAAAAACATCTTGCAGTTGGCTCACCATGTGCTTCTGTATTCCCCGAGTAGCGCTTAACACTTCCACACTTGATCCCCACGCTCCCCCCGCTCTGCCTGTCTGTGCTCCCACGCCCGACAGCTCATTGCTCAGCCTCCAGGCTGAAAAGAGGAACAGACTAAAGAGCTTGCGCCTGGGACTTGATAGGTCCTTCTACTTCTGGGGTCCTTCAATAGGCTTCATTTTCCTTCCCCTTGCATGACTCCAAAAAGCACAGAAAGAGAGGTAAGGGTAATGATTCTGTGAATGCAGCAGCGGGACTATGACCATCTTCAAGGACTTAGGGGTCATACCACAAACCAAGAGAAGGCAGCTAAGATTATTGCTGGTTTCACTCTCCATTTTCTCCTCCCACCAAGAGCTCTCCCTCTGCCCCACATTCTCCCAGCCCGCGATGCCTCATTTTCTCATGCGCCGGCTTCCCCACAGGGGAGACTGAAATTTTCCATGTGCTGACACAGCAAGTAAAGCATGGGCAGCTGCCCTGCGAAGACAACACCAAGGCACCTCACTTCTGACCTCTCTGGGCCACACCTGGGGAGGCACAAGAAGGGACTTTCTGGTCTTTCTGCTCAGACAAGTGCAAGAGCAATCCACAGGATTGGGTCCTAGCCCACCACCACGGGGCCATGGCACGGCTGTCCGCTGAACACACGCCTGTTCTTTAAATGCAGCCTGCAGAGAACATTTGGAAATCACATGTCCCAAGTGTTGTAATATTCCCACTTTGCTTCTCCGGCATTCCCCGCCCACCTCTAAAACCCCAGCTCCAGAAATATATTGCGCCTATTAAAGCAGCCCTTGGAGTTGCTGCTGCATTTTCCCTAGTTGCTCATGTAAGTTCGGTGTCATTTTTCCCTCTCCCCGTTGTTTGTCCCCTGCTGGCATATTTATGGGAGGGCGCGATGGATTCCAGCCATGGTGAGTAAATAGGTGGATGTATTACCAGCCCCAGAAGCAGGTTTTCCCTGGAGGGCCACATCTCCTCGCTAGCCCAGGGCTGTGGACAGGTTCTCCGGGCACTTCTGTCCCCTGGGGCCTCCCCTAAGGATCTCTCTCTTTATATGGCAACCAGCAGCTCTTTGATGAAAAGGTACCACTTTGCTGTTAAAGCCTTGTCAATGGAAGAAAATTCATTGCCGCTTTGCCCTGTGGAATGCTTAACCCCCATTTTGCCCTAGAGGGGCTTGGGGTGACCCATGAGAGCCAAAAAATCTCCAAGGGAGGAAGCAGACAGGACAAGCCCTTTTTATGGTCTCCATTCTTCCCTGGCATCTTACTCTTCTTGGCAGACATTGCCCAAGTACCAAGAGTTGCCTATAGCCTATTCCAGCGGCTCCCAAACTGTGGTATGGGTAGCACCAGCGATACGCAGACAACCTCTGTCAGTGGTACGCGTTAACAGATTTATTATAATTACTTTATATGACAAAAATTTGCGGGTGGTGCTTAAGGTTGGATCATTTTAAATTGGTGGTGCGCAATCTGTCAGCTGGCCCGTTCAATGGTTTGAAGCAGTCCTTAATTCTCCTGCAACTGTGAATTACAGAAACTTCTCCCCCAGCCCCTCAACGTGCTCACTCAACTCCCTGGGAGGGCTGGTGGGGGGTCTCTTTGCAGCAGGGCAATTCTGCTTCACACCCCTACTTCCATTCAAGGCCTCTGCTGTGCATGCAAGGTCTGCACATCCATAAAACTTTGCCCCATCCCCAATCCTGTTCAAGAGGGATCCCAGCAGTGTTGGACCTCTGTCCTGGCTCCAGCTCTGTTTACTGCATTACAGCGGATGCTCTATCCTGGATCCCAGCTGCCCAAGTAAACAATTGTTCAAATCAAAGCACCTCCACCGCAATCAGCAAGAAGAGGCCTGCGGTAATAGACCAACCCCGATACAATTATATATTGATTGGTAGCATTACGGCGGGTCCTGATTGCTTCTTATTGATACAAATCTGCCGGGCTGCCTGTTCAGATCAAGTCGAGCGAGAACAAGCGGAGAAAGCAGTTCATTAGAGATATGTTAGGAGAACTCAGTGGCCGACTCCTGGGCAGCTAGCAAGCAAACAGGACTGCTTGCTTCCTGCCAGCATGGGTCCAGGTTCTCTCTGTGCCCTGCTCGGTGCCCCTATTTACCAGCCACATGCAGGCAGCTTTCTCTTCCTCTAGTCAGAAAGCTCATTAAGGCTACGGCTAAGTTAGTCTGGTGTGTTGTCTAAATTCTGAGCCCAGAGGGAGCTTCTTGGTGACAGCAGACCAATATTTCAGCCTCCTACTTCTGGAAACTGCTTCCGAGTAAAATTCTGGCCTTGGCTGATGGCTGAAGTGAACCCAGGATTTTTATCTTCTAGTTTTTTAGAAGTTAAAAAAGAAAAAAAAAAAAAAAAAAAATCAACCTGAGGCAGAGACCCGGCATGGGAAGGTCCAAGCCAAATGATTAAAGTTTGGCGAAATCATAAGCAATGCAACACCAGGCCCTAAACTGGGAAAGAACAAGCATCCTTGAAAATATGTCATACTGCCACACACACCTAGGATATATCTTGTGTTCTCAATTGCTTGCATGTGCTTCTTAAAGCGCTGGACCACAGCACCCAAAGCTTCTGGGAAAGAGGAAGGCAGAGAGAGCCATTCTCCCACCCTAACCCTGTCTCCCTCATTCCTCATACATGCTCATGGTTCGTATGCAGCCCAAGCACATGTGCGCCGAGGTGATAAAAAGACTTTCCAAATGCTGCAATTCATCACTTTGGCCCTGGCTGTGGCTTCCTTTAGTTATTTATAAAGGCTGCATAGAGATGTGGGTCTTCAGGGAACGAGTGGCATGAGAACCGGGACGTTGAGGAGGGCAGGAGTTTAGGGACGGGGCAAAGAGAGTGAGCTAGGTGTGCCTGTCCTCTCTCAGCTTATGGGGAAAAGAAATGCACCTGGCATAAATGGTTCAAGGAAAGCTAAGGAGCTAACATCATTCACATCAAAAACAAAAGGAACAGACGTGGACAGAAGGGCTGAGATTTGAATCGCAAGAGAAAAAACACCAAACCCCATTATTTCTCAGCTGGGATCTGCTGTTCCTTGCATGGGATCTTCGCGTCACATGGATACTGCTGGATGCTTCCTCGGGGATCTTCAACTGCTCTGCAAACATGTCGCAGTATCCCTGGGAGGGAGGTACCTACTGAAAAGTCCCATGATAAAGCTGGTTGGGGAAAGAAGTTCTCTCTCTCCACAGGAACAAAGCGGGCAGAGAGA
Source organism: Alligator sinensis (assembly GCF_000455745.1). Taxonomy (NCBI): domain Eukaryota; kingdom Metazoa; phylum Chordata; order Crocodylia; family Alligatoridae; genus Alligator; species Alligator sinensis. The sequence goes on from NW_005842058.1 coordinate 629,212, forward strand.
AGCATTCTGAGCATTTGTTAAAATAAAATCAAGTAACTTAACCCTAGAGGAGTTTTTCAATATGTCTGAACATGGTCAATGGAAACGATCTCTCCCATCCCTCAAATCTTTCCATCTGGCCCAAAGACTTTTTGTTCCGGTCATTTGAAAAAAAAAATCTTTTAGCAAACAATTTTTTCTTCACCCTGGGTGACAACTGGGGCAACTGAGGCCTAACAAGAGGCAACTTCCGCAAGAGGTCAGAGCTCCTGAGTGAAGTGGCCACATTAATGGGAATTAAATCTGAGCCTCACGCTATCATTTTCTTCTTTCTCAAGAGGAGCTGCTGGACACAGGGCACTTTCAGGTGTTTGCCACTTCACAGCAGCAGGTGAACATGAACCGAGTGCCTCTACGCACCTCACCCAGGTTGGCATGCTAGCCGCGGCTAAGTCATCCTTCCTCTACCCCATTCTAGCCTGCCTTAACTGCTAAGCAATGCCATTTCTTCAATCAACAGAATAATGAAGCTCTAGACCTGGATGTTCAGAGGAGGGTCTCTTACTGAACTTAGGCATTTCACTCCTTTCAACTCATTTGGAAATGCAGCCCTGGGTTTCACTGTAAGAACAATTCTCATCACGGTGTCTGGGGCTTAGAGGGAAGGGTGGAAATGCAGTGCATTGAAACAAGCCTTCCAGGGCATTTGTTTTTCCTCTAAGTGTTTATCCCATGGTAGCTAAATGCCTCTCTCAAAGAGCCTCCTGCAGACGCCTCTCAAAAAATTCTGTCAAAAAGGCTTTTGCTGCCAGCAAACCTCGCGCTGTTCTGTGTCGTGTCATCGCTGGGAGCTGCACAGTTATTTCCTCTCTTTCTTTGTTGCAATTTGGCTGCCAAATGGTTTTCAAATACACATCATTAATTCTCCGACGTGGTACAAGTGGGCTTGGATCTTGCAGAAGAGAGCGAGTGCGAGAGAGTGAAAGAAAAAGGCAGAATTCAGCAGGCATCCGAATGGGGCTGCCGCACACAAAGGAGGGGAAAGGGATCAAAAAACAAAGACTATTTGATGCTTCTTAGCAAGGCAGCATGATGCAGCATTTAGGGCACTGGCCTGGGTATCAGAGACTTGGAGACTGACCAGCTCTGTAGCCTTCAGTACTGCACTCTATGCATCCCGTCCCTTTCCTGGGGTGTTCAGACTGTGAGCTGCGGGGAAGGACTGCTTCCTACCAGACATTTGTACCTAGCACATGGGAGGCCTGGTCCTCCGGGCTCCATAAAGGACCAGGCGCTGTTCTGCTTATTAGATGCCTAAGTGAACTTAGGCACCCTAAGTGTGATCCTATTCTACCCTGCTCAAGACCCTGACAAGCCATTACTGCCCTGCTGCGGCTTGTGACTTAGTCTTAAGGCTAGGATAACGACACTGGCACACAACAGAAGTAGATGCATTAGTTTTTCAGGGACCTAGGCAAGATGGCACATCAGCACCTAACAGGTGCAATAGAATCTGGCTCTTGGGGTGCATCTACATGTGCATTAAGGCATTTTTACTAATGCACATTAAATTTAGTGCCTCCAATGCAAGGTACTAAACAAATGCACGTTAGGCTGCCTTAACACGCAGTAACGAACGTGCAGGGATTTTAAGTGATGCTAAATGCACTGCGCGGTAGCCTATTTAACTACGCATTAGCGTCATCGTACGGGTTTTTACGGGACACTGTAATGTGCAGTAAAATAGGCTACTGTGCATTAAGGTGCATGTGTAGACATGCCCCAAGTGTCCACCCTGGGAGCTAGTGCCGAGTCAATTCACACCCTTGTGTGAAAGTCTCTGTGCAGCTAAGCCCAAGATAATACAAATAATAGTGTCGCACATTCCTTTTTAACAGAAACAAGGTCATAGTGAGAAGCAGCCATTAGACTAATTAGCACATGTGAAAAGAAGTTGGGGAAAACAGCAAAGGCAGTAATTGAAGCCAAATAATGAATATTTAACTCTCATAAGTAAAGTTTAATTAAGTTATCCAATGGCTGAGGCTTTTTGCAATATTGCTGTGGCTTTCAAGCACATTAAGATGAGCCAAAAATAAACCTACCAGAGGCACAGGGTATGTGCTCCACCCCATAGTTCCCCTCTCCAAGGAATTGTTTCAGCTGCATCGCTGTTTAGCCTGTAGGTTTCATTAACAATAAAATGGAATTAATTTTAGAGAAAGAATCCCCGTCACCCCCCCTTCCCCAATAATACCAAACCATTTGTTTTCATTATAATTAATAGGGAATAGGTCACAACTAATCTATGCCAAACCAAACTCCACTCACTGCTTCCTCACCTTTCCCATCCACCTATTGGATACTGTGAACTACTATGGCCCCAAACCTGCAAACTCCTTTGCCCATGCTTAGTTTAACAGCTAAGAATATAATCCTCTTGGTTCAACTTGGTGTGCATACACCCATGCTTTAGGATTTGGGGCAGAGCCCCAAATTTGTAGGCTTTTTAGGTACCAAAACTGTCCTTCACGCTACCTGTTGGACTTAACCTTTAGGGCAGTGGGGCCCTGAGCCCTCAATGAGGCTTTTTGAAGCTACAGAACCACAGACGCTAATACTAATAACATTACAGTGCAAAGGCATTAACAATCTACATGTAACACCACCTGTTTGTGAAATTAAGCCAGGAGCAAATTTTTTTTTATAATATTCTTTAAGGCTCCTGCTCTTCCACCAAAATGAAAACGCTCCATCACTTGCATTTTCCTCCATGAGCACCCTCCCATGTTCACAAATACAAATGGCTCCTGACCCCAAACTGTTGCACATAATATTTGGCAGGGTAGGGGTCCTTGGGAAGCTGTAAGGTGCTGTAAGCTGCTGAGCCCTTTTTCTTCCCAGCTAAGAAGTTGCGTGAAAAGCAAGAAGTACCTTGATATTTTCCAAATGTTATTTTACGTCAGTGTAACCTGAAAAAGCAGTGTGAAGGTACTTGTCCCCATCTAATGCCTGTTCCATCTAAGAGATAAGAGCTTCTAATTGTTTCAAGTAAAGGAAGAACTCCTTCGGTTTAAGAGGCAGCGATTCAAGCTTTTAGGACTGAATATCTAATGTTTCAGCCTGCTGATGGCCCAAGCAGGGGTCATTAAAAAACAGCTACCAAAAAAGATGCCAAAGAGATGTTAGGGGTTAAGAATAAAAGTGAATCATAAAATCATAGTGAAGTGAGGCTGGAAGGGACCTCCAGTGGTCATCTAGTCCAGTCCCCTGCCTGAGGCAGCATCCCTATCCAAGCCATCCTATTAGGGCTGACTCCCTAATCTAAACTCTGCATAAGGCTACGATCAACAAGTGGACAGAAGGAAATGGGGCCTAGTCAATGGGTTATGGAGGACAGGAGAGGTAGGGCTAGACCTAGACCAGAAAATTAACGGAAGTGGAAGTCTGAATGACAACATTCCCATTAAGGTGAAGTCCAGTCTACAAGAAGTAGGAGACTCCATGGCACACCATATGATATGACTCCTGATCTATTTGGTGAGCCTGGTATGTGATATATTAAAATAAACAGCAGCTCTAGGGAGAACGTATCTGGAACCACAGCATAAACACTGACCCGGGGTTTCACTCCACCTGAATAAAAACACACGGTCAACGAGATCAGAAGAAATGGGGACCCGGCAATGGGTGTGCAATTCGCAAGTTAGATACCTATCCCCTTCTGCAGGCCCTGCGGCTTGATTTAACTTCTCTTGCAATCAGCTATTAGCAGAAATTGATAGCAATTGTTGCCATCAAAATGAGTTTAATTGAAAATTAATGTGGCTTTTCCCTCTTTGAAGCAAATGCACGACAAATTGCTTTAACTTCCCAGTTTAATCTAACCCTCCAATTTATTCCACATTAAGACATTTCCCAGATTTGTTTATTTGTGGCTGTCAGGCTCTAGGAGCTTGTCTGCTCCTGGTAGATGTTGGAAATATTTCTCCCCTATGATCCTATGCTCAAGTCTGATGGGGCAGGGTCTAGTGAGGACCCCAGGTTGGACAAAATCTCCCAGATCTCCCTTCTTTTTCTGCAGAAGCACTTGTCTGTCTTGCCTTGAAGCGCCTAGCAGAGATTAATAGTTTTTATGTGAGAGGCCACCTGTGAAGTAGGGAAATTTTACCACCAGGGACTGAAGAGAAATTAAATGACTGGCCTGAGGTTACAGAGGAAATATATGGCAAAGCCAGGGAGCAGACTAAGCTCTCTTAGGACCCAGGCTTAGTGCCTTAACCACAAGATACCCTTTCCTGTTCCTTCATTGCACACCAACCCATCCAGCTTGGCAGCAACCTGCCTGTCCCCCTTCACCCAATTGCTCCCATCTCCTCACAGGTATCCCTTAGCAGTGCACAGATGGCACCTTGTGCTCTCAAAAGAGACCCAGTAAACATTGCAGCAGCAAGGTGCATTGCCCTGAGAGCTCATTAGATACTCATTAGATATTAGGTAGCAGATAAACAGCAACTGCTGCCTAAGATGGATGGAGGGCCCTATACAGTCAGAAATACAGTAGGTGAAGAGAAGCAGTCCAGGGCTGGCTTGCATTGTACATAGGATGGTTATACCAGCGCCTCATTAGCAGGGCTTCCTAGGTGACTGTCTGTACATAGCATAAGCTTGAGGCCATCTCTGGGGGACTAGACACTGGGGCTAGGGACAGACATTACACACAAACCGGTTTAAGTGATAAGAACCTGGTTTAAACCTGTAACAGAACAGATTTTTAGTTCACATGCACCAGTTTGAAAATGTCCGAAACCAGTTTAAGATAAACCTGATTGAATATGGTATTGGACTTAGCGGATTTGGCTCAAACCAGTGTATGCAATGGCTGTCCCAGACCCCTTGCTGGTTTAAGTTAAATCAGACTCTCCCAGCATCCCATCCCTCCCCTCTGCTCCCTGGCTGCAGCTCCAGTGGAGACTTGAAGGCACAGCAACATCTGCCTGGTTTCCTCCTGCTTCCCCCCTCCCCACCCCACTCCCTGCTAAACAGGAATCCCCCATCCCCTCTGCCTTACAGACACCTCAGCATTAGCTAGCAGACCACATGCTGGCTACAGCAGTGCTGTGGCAGACAGCAGTGTCTGCTTAGGGCTTTTTGGAGCTAATCAAAGCTCAGCTGGTAAGTTCCTTCGATGTTTAAGAAGAGTCTGAACTAGTGAGCGAGGCTGTTTGTTTTCTGATGGGGTGATAAATGCTCTGTTATCAAGGAAGGGGGAGAACTCCTCCCTAATAATGCCAGAACCTGGCCACGCCCTCATCAGCTCAGCCCTGTGGAAGGGAAGGGAGGGCTGCTCTAGGGCCCCCCGTCTTCTAGCCTGAGCTACTGCAAGCATGTGCCTGCATTTCTGGGATGTCTGTTCGTTTACAAAGTGAGTCAGCCTAGCCAGGTTAGACTAACCAGCAAAGATGGAATCACTTCAGGCTCAGGCTTTTTGAATGTCTGTCCCAAGCCCAACTGTTGACTGCTCTTTTAACTATAGCCAAATTCGTTAGTGTGTTCCTAGGTTTGCCCTTTAGATTTCTTTTGGCTATGTGCTAATTTCCCCTCCAATGAGGCTTGGAATATACCTGACTATCGACCTTCATGTCACTGTCAACCGCACAGACTTCCATCTAAATCCTCTTCATGAGCTTCTAATGCACCATTAGCACATGGCAGAGAACATGCAGTTCATGCACTCTGCTCTTGAAAGAGCAAGGGCAGGCAGGAGGAAAAGCAGGCACAGACATTAATTGTGATCTCAGCACCCATCCCCTGCCCAAACCTTGGCAAGAAAGAAGCCCAACCACAGTTGCCTCGATAATGCCAGGGCTCAGAGCTTCTTTCCAGATCTGCATCTGCTCATCCACTCTAAACAAAAATCACTTATCTTAAATGGCAATCAGTCCCCGATGGCCTCTTTCCGAGGCGCCTGGTACGACAATGAGTGATTTGTAACAACATCCAATCAGGTGCACCTAACCTTCCTGTAATTGCCTGTCCTTTTCAGGGCTCTTAAAAGCTTTTGCAGTGGAAGAGAACAGAGGCTCCTTGTCAGAAATAGGCTATTATACAGATGAAAAGAGCCTTCTTTCCACCCTCCTTCACATTTCTCTTTTTTTTTTTTAAATCTCCACTCCCCTTTTGCACGTTTTTCTCTCTTGCTCACTCAGGCTGTAATGGGAGAGGGAGACGTGAGAAAGGGCAACAGTTGGAAGTGAAGTTTGCATTAGGCATGCATTAGGCATACCCACAAAGAGCTCCTGGAAGGGATGGAAGTACCCCAGGAAAGCTGTGTTTTGCACTGATGCAGTAAATTCATCCTCTCTCTCATCCCATACCAGGTCTGCCGGTATAACTATATGCAGCAAAACCACAGCTACGTCACTGGGGATCTCACCTTTCCACATCCCTCATACTTAGAGCTGTGCTAGTAGAAGTTCATAGCGTAGGCCAAGCTTAGCTGAATCATCGCAGGGAAGAGTGGCCCTCTGTGGTACCCATGTCACTTCCATCCCTTTTTGTGTCCTAAACTTGTAGTCCTGCCCCGTTCATGGGCTTTCCTAAAGCTTAAAGGCCCTTGTTACGCCGTGGAAGTTGAAACCTTATCCCTAGTAGCACAGCCAGCAGTGCAAGTTTGTCTGCCAAGAACCTTTTAAACTCCTGAGCCTCTTAAGGACAGATTTGCAAAGGCAGTTAGACATGTAACTTTTCAAGGCACATTTATAAGCCTCGCTAGGTGCCTAAATGCCTCTGACAATCTAGCCTCTTGATAAAGAGAGAAGCCCCAGCTGTATCACAGCACAAGCCATCCTCTTTTCCATCCCCTTGCCTGTAACAGTCTCCCACTACCACAGTGAAGGAGGATGCTGTACAAAGCACCAAACTGCTCTCTGAGCTTTCAACAAAGCCTTTGAGCAGCTCTGCAAGTACTATACCATCTGGAATACAGCACGTGAGTGTGTGTATGCATGTGCGTGTCTATGCCTGCATGGGAGGGGCAGCATCCCCCTGCATCGCAGCAGATTTCAGCAACCAAGCAGCCAAAAAACTCTGGTCTCCTCTGGGAGCCTGATTTGTAAGAGCTTCCCTCCCCAGCAGCTTGGGATGGGACAAATTGAAACCACTTCAAAACAAACCCATGGAAAGCATTTCAAACAGCTCTCTGCCTGTCTCTGAGATCAAACCACCAGCCCCAGGTCGCTCTGTGGACTCCTACCATTTCATTAGCGATTCACCAGCAACGAATTCATCTCTTGACGACATCCGGTCACTTTGACATGCACAAAAGTTGATCCCAGTCTTGCTCATGCTGGTTTTGATCAAGTGCAGCTCCACTGGCTTAGCTGGGCTTTGTTCTGAACCCCCACAAATACTGCAGAGAAATGGACCCAGGAACTCTTCCAGTTGCTATGACAGCTCTAAGACCCTTCCTGGACCACTGCATCCTTCAGAGAACTAGCATCCTATCATCACTGGATACACACTGACCCAGGAAACTGGCTCACGAAGGGAAAGGAAAGCCTCTTTGAAGCTGCAGCATTTTCTTCTACTGGCCTCGTGGGACATAAGACACAATGCAGCACACCTGCTGAAGCACGCTGTGGGCACAGCTACATGAGACGTTTACTGCAGAGTTGCCTAATTAGATCCAGAGTAAGCATCTTGGCGTCTACACGTGCAACCCTATTAGGCTACAGGAAACTAAAACTCTGCAGCAGGTTAGTACTTGTAGCAACGCACATGTAGACGCCATCCCGGCTGGCTGGGGCATGAGGCTGATTCAGTGCACGGACCGTCTGCTGGCTAGTCCTGCGCTGGAGCACCCTCATGCCCCAGCCAGCCTCTTTGCAGCACACTGAGCTGGGTCAGAGCAGCCCCAGGCTCCCTGCCAGCCAGGGCTGCTCCAACCAACTCAATATGCTGCAGTCCTGGATGCATGTTCAAATGCGGCGCCCAAGAGCAATGGACTCTGGCACGACATGGTTTGTATTCATTGCATGTCCAGATGTACCCTGCCAGTCACAGCAGCGAAGGCCTCCATCCATATGTTACTGAACCCAGCTTTGCTTGGGTTGTGAACTCTCATCAGAGCGCAAGATGCAGGAAAGATTGAATACTCATTAACTAGTCCTCTCCTCTACTCCCCCCTGCATCTCAGAGGAGCAACAGGCCATGCAGTAGATGCAATCACAGGCCTCCCAGGACCCTGTCAGTTCTGTGACCATTAATGTCAGGCGAACAGTGGCTCACCACAGCTTCTCCAGAAAGTGCTCCTTGCTTGCACCAGAAGTTCTCTCATACATCAACCCTGGACTTTGAGACAGCCGCTTCCACTGTCTGGATTACTCCACTCAGGTATCCAAGCACCAACTGGCAGGGACCACAGAAAGCAGACATTTCTTATTACTAGCATTATGGTATTGCCTAGATACTCCAGCAATATCAGTGACTAATCACGAGGAACACAAGGCATGGTCCTGCCTAGGAGGAACTAACTTACCATCTGAATAGACATAAAGCAATTTGCTTCAAGTTGAACGGTATAGCTAGGGCTAGCACCCAAGTACCCCAATTCCCAGCCGAGTGCGCAAGCAAGTCTATCCCATTTCTTCATCTAGACCATGTCAGAAAACCACATTTCCAATTTCCAGGAAATTCTGACTATTTTTCTCCATTTAGCATCAAAAGAAAAAGCCTTTTGGGGTGGCTCACTAGTTTGCAGGCTCAGCCCCTTTATAATACAAGGTGCTGGGGGAATGACTTGAAAGCACGGATATGATCATTGGGGTAATATCCAAACTTTAGATTATAACTTACATTTATAGAATAGACTATAGCACAGGATAGTATAAGAGATTCATGTGAACTTATATTAATATAAAATTCAAAATGAAATGAGTGGGCAAGAAAGCCACAAAGAAATATATCTGTATTATCCAAACAAAATGTTGCAATATTAACAGGAGGAGGGAGCTCAAACAGTTTGCCTCAACTTTTTCGCCTTTGAAAAAATCTCATCAAAACTGACACATTCCCAGGAAATATTATCAACAAAAAACCACCTTGCCGAAAATGCCTTGAACAGCTCTTGTCTCCTCTCCAGGAACTCCCCGAGTAGCTTGTGGCATCTTCTGCTGTTCTAGTTAATTTGGAGTAGGTCTGACCCACTCTGGCAATGCCTAGCTTCTTCTGATGTTTGTATTAAGCACAATAAGGCATGAATTTACTTTTGAATCACTGCTTTGGCTGCTTGCAAGGAGCTGTCAGGGTCAGAGAAGGGGAGCTGTTCTATTTTTTTTCCCCAGAAACAGCCCATTACCACATAAGCTCTAAGTGCAGAGGCCAGCACTGCAGAAAAAGCAGATAAGCATCTCCTCATTTACTCAGGCTCCCACCCCCTTCTCTTTCAAGCTGGATTCTTAATCTAAGGAGATGACTCTGCCTTAAAGCAGGGATAAAAAACTCCACGGGCATTGTGAAGATGGCTGCCCAGTTCCTTCCGGTGTGCAGATCAAGTGACAGAGGCGACTAGGACTGGGAGTGAGACTGACCCTACACACAAAGGGATGCTCTTAAGACAAACGGCACAGGTGAAAATTCTGTCTCCACTGGGAGTTTTATCATCGGTTTGAATAAGACCAGGATTTCCCCCCATTCATCTAAAAGTAAATCCTCTCCTATGCTATTTGCAGCACCTTGTATTATAAAGGGGCTGAGCCTGCGAGCTAATGAGCCACCCCAATTTCTACTGAAGTCAAGCATCCAAAGCCTTGCCTGCTCTAGGATGCTAAACAGAGCTGAATGTGACTGGTTCAGTGCACGAGCTGCAGGGGCCGCAAGAAGCAGACTATGAAACCTGTGAAACCTATGCCCTCCCTCCCTTCTCTGTCTGCAAGGAGGGCTGGGAAACTCAGGTGAGTCAAGGTACTGCTCTATGCTAGGGGCGTTTCTCCTGGCAAATTGGAAAACTGCTTCATGTCACCACAGCCATGCAGAAAGGCTTGAAGGGAACAATTCAGCTGCAGGGCAGATATGCACCCTGCGAAGCACCTGCGCATGAGGACAAAGACAAGACTGGACACAAGGCCAGTTTCCCTAAGACAGCCTTAGCTGAACCCCATTATTGCCAATTGGTGCCATTTGCTTGCATCGTCAGCTTAGATGGTGCAAACAGAGGGTGTGTGCACAAGTTTACGGGACCCAATTTATGAGCACGTGGCTTACTTAAAGCCATGTGGTCACAGATTGGGTCCCCCACTAATGCAGATGTTCAGCAGTGCTAGGAGCCATGCCAGGAACCTGTCTAAGTAAACTGAGGTGGGGAGAGGGGCAAGTGGGCTCAGGGAGCAGGACTAGAGGATCCCGGGGTTGTTGGCAGTTCCAGGAGGCTCCACAGTAAGGGTTGTCTGTCGGGGGGGGGGCGAAGGGTTGTGGCCTTAAAAATAGCCTGGTCAGGGTTAGGGTGGGGTAGGAAAAGTGCAGCCCCAGAGCTGGGACAAGTGGCTGGGCTTTCCCAGCCTGGGAGCTTTGCTTTGAACATTTACAGACATTCAGTAGATTGGGCTTACAAGTTCCTGATCTAACTTGGTTCACCTCCTCATGTGAACTAAGTTAGATTGGGCTGGCCATTTTTAGCCTGATCCAACCTCCCCAAACACCTGTACAGATTAGCACTCAGACTGACCTAACCCTAGTTAAGTCAATCTAAGTGTAACATCTGCAAGTACCTGGAGTGACCTCCCGTGCTACTGATTTGCAGGGCCATAAGCACAAAAGCACCCCGCCTTCAACCTGCATAGAAAATCTAAATACACACGCTGAAAGCCTGTCTTCATTGAAGAGCATTTTCCTACCGTGCCAGGCTCTGTAGCTTTCAATCAAGCACAGCCCCTCTTAGATGCCAGCGGGAATTTTGCCTGTGTAAGCAGTGAGTGCGTGCAGCAGTAACTGGCCCATTAGGTTTTGTCAAACACTTCTTACAAAATCTATATTCCAGGCCTAAAATGACTTGACAATGCCCCTTTCCTTACTGTACTCTCCCCCAGCGCAGTTGGTACTGAATAGACGTCGCCTCTAATCCAGGGAAGGGATTTTTCTCTCTGTAATTGTCTCCAGTTTGCCCGTTATTGCTTTCAGAGCTCGCATTCCATATTTAACAGCTCTACAAGGTCGGGCTGGGAAAGCGGGTCTGCTCAGGAAGTACATTTGGCAGGAGCTGTGTAGCAGGTTTGCAGGTGAGAGAAGAAGCCCCCAGGGAACAGGCTGTGCATATCTTCCAAGCCAGAAAAACTGGAGGGTGAGAACATAAGCTGATGTAAAACAGCACCGCTCCACTGCCTTGGGTGGGGGAGGCCATTGCACACCCCGAGCTTTTGCATGGCTTTTCAACACTCCTTGCTGCAAGAGAAGAACAAAATAAACCCATGGGGGCTTTTACAGCATGCAAGTAGCAGCAGGTGCTGAGGTGTGACCACATCCACTTCCACAACATGTCACTGTTACTCTGAGCCCCGTTCCACTAGGATGGTGGGTGCTTCATTGGCCTCCCAGTTCACCCCTGCCTTGCGGAGCCCAAATGCTACGTTCAGCACAGCACAGGCTCTCTTCCACGCCCAGTCTGCAAAGCTAGGAGTCTATCCCAAAGGGCTTTAATACAGGATACAACAGCTCACACTTTTAGGCCTGGGGGTCCGTGGTTTACTTTATGATATGCCCCTCCCCCAATTTCCCTGGCTTTTTCTTTTTCTTTCCCCACCATGTTTTCACCTTTTTTCCCCCCTTATTTCTGCACTTTGTCCCAGGAAAAGGAGATGGGAAGTTAAATGAACAAAGAACTCATTTTGCATTTAAAAAAAAAAATCAACATTTTTCCTTAAAAAGGGACAGGAGAAAAAAGCTGCCTAAAAACATTTATTTGTCTTGTTTTCC
>NW_005842058.1:641188-657752 GCF_000455745.1 Alligator sinensis
GCTCTTCCTGCTTCAGTGCAAAATGTGCTGCATCCAACTTGCCCTCCAACCGCCAGCCTGCTTCCCTGCTCTCGAAAGAAATGTTAGAGCAGAACAACACTCTTTGCTCTCTCCAGCTCAGCTGGGTTGCTCACCACTTGCACCACTGAGGTGCTGAGGCTGTTTCTCACTATCCAACCTGTTTATCACCTGAACCCCTACAGCCCTTTTCTCCTTTTCTTTGATCTTTTCCCCTGCCTTTTATTCTTCTGAAGCTCTGGCTATTTTCTGTCCCCCTACGCTCTTTGCCCCACAATGTCCAAAGCACAATTTGAACAGCTTCTGCCGGCAAGGACTGTGAGCAATTGTGCAGGCAGGGTGACATTTAAGTGCACAGTCCTGGAATAAACAGCATGGATTTGTTTGGGCTGCAATGCTACATTTAACTGGCCAAGAGTCCCCCAGATTGCAGAAGCTTTCTGTCTTGGGAGATAGGCAAATGCAAAACACCAAGGCTAGGTACAGACATTCAAAAAGCCTGAGACTGAATTGGTCTAAGTTGCCTGGTTTTTCTGTAAGTGGCATAGTTTAGATTGATAGCAAACAGAAGACACATTTGTCCTTTGGTGGAGGGGACAAATCTCAGACTGGGTTCCCCCATTTTTAAACCAGTCTACACGTGCCAAACTTCTGCTCCATTACAGGTATAGACAGGTTTGGTGTGTCAAATTTCTGTTCTGTTACAGGTGTAGACCAATTTCTGATCGCTTATGGTGGGAAAAGTGTATCATGTCTGTGCCTGGCCCAGGAGATGGGATCCATAAGTGCAGACCCCTTGCTTGGAAGTAGCAGAGCCTTAAATCAGCCACTCATACACCGTTCCTGCCATGCCCCGTTGCTGCTCTGAAAGCCCCTAATCGTTTCAAGTATGTTCAAGGCTTCTCTCTTCAACTGCCTCTGCAGAGATCAATACAGGGTCGAGGAGACGGGAAGTTGCTCCATCCAAATGCTGGGGCCAAGTGTGGCAAGGAGTTTAGTGTCTCCCATGGCAAAGAGCTGGGCTCTTCTGAGGTCTGTAGGTAAGGGAGAGATGAGACCTACCTCCACAAGCCCCTGATTAGCCTGGGGTGGCCTGAGCTACCTGACTTGGCTTCAACCAAATAGTCGCAGCAAAATAGATGAACAGTGAAAGCCAAACAACGGAATAATCCAGTTACAACTTCCTAGCCACAGCGGGGACCGAAATCGGAGCCTCCCGCTCCTGAAATCGTTGACCCACACACGAGCTGAAGCAAAACCTCCTCCACCATGGGCTGGATCGCTGGACGTGCTAGGAAGGTGGGGAGGAGCACTTACGTGTGGCTCCCATTTCCTGCCGATTTGTATTGGCCTCTCCCCCTTTTGCAGTCCTCCTTCCCCACTCCCTGAGCTCCAGCAGAGCCGCACCGGCACCAAATGCAGTGGGAAGGAGGGGGTGGTCAGAGGGCAAGCAGCAAGGAGTCCAGTCTCAAATGCATCTCATTGCTTCTAGTTTCCTACCCCCACCCTCCCTTTCCATTCCTATTCCCCTGGCCCTGACCTCCCTGGTCAACTTCTGTAGGAGTTCAGCATATTTTCAGTGTGAAATAAATGTTATTTTCTCGCGTGCCTAAGCCCAATTCATCTTCCTGTCAGGGAGAATCATAGAGAGAGCATGAACAGCAGAAGGCCGCTTATTGCTTACATATGGCAAAGGGGATAACGTTCCTCCTCACACACTCGCAGCCCCACACAAATTCTGGCTCCCTTGTTTAATCAAGTTGGAACACAGATTATATGAGGTTGAAAGAGAGTTACCTTGTTCTCCTCACCAGTCCCTTTTGTTCCATCCAGAGCTATAAAACCTGGTGCGATTTTTATCTTTTCATAAACTTTTATTGAATCTGATGTTGCGAGGGCCACGGAGAACCATCCAATTAAACTTCTCCGTAATCCCACTCTTAACTCTGCCGCACCGATGGGAGATTAAGAACTAATAAAGATGACAAATGAGAGGAGATAAACCGGAGCCGGAAAGGAGGATGGAGGGCAGCAGGGCACAGAAAAGGGGCTTTAATAGTGTAAGCCATAACCCCAGTAACTCAGTAGAAATATGGCTTTCATATACTGCCAGGCGACAGGAGCCTCGTAAAGCTGATATTAAATACTGCAATGCCTCTCTCCACAACTGTGCAGGTCCTGGGGAGACTCTCCAGAGACCTCAGTATACATGGCAGGAAGGCAACAGCCGACTGCTCTCGTGATACTGAAGCTTGGAAGAGAGCTGGTCAGGATTTGAAACGGAGACACTCGGTAGCTTTGGAGAGAGGACAGCAACACAGGAATGAAAGCCTTAAGGCGGAAGTCCAGGCTCTGCCCAGTAGCGAGTAACTTGGGATGGATGCATTGCTCTAGGACATACGTCACCCTGGCACTGCCTCCACCCTGCAGCTCAGGCTTGGCAAGGCAAAGCAGCACCCAACTGCAAAACCGCGGAAGTCTCAGCGGAGCAGCCAGCATCCTCCATTCAGTTCTGCTTGGGCTCTTCATCCTCCCTGTCGGAGACCCCTGCAGCCCTAGCACATGGCAGCAATCAGAGGCACGAGGCAGAATTTGCCCACCGGCAGATGTGCCGCCGAAAGGCCCCTGCAGCGCTGCCACCCTGCTCGCATGGGGGCTGTCACCCTGACTCCCACCCCCAGGACCTCTTCGGCTACAAGAACAAGCTGCTACAACTCGAGATGAAACTCTCACGGTGGAGGGGATGGAAACGGAGCAGAAGAGGACTCACAAGGACTCGTGCCCGATGGGCCCGCAGAGGGAGAGACCCGTGACGCTCGCTCTCCAACAGATCCCACCTACAGCAATTCCCAGCATTGCCAGCGCTGGGCTGACCCGCCAGCCCCAAAAGGGCAGGTGACAATGTGGAAGACAAGCTGTTTTATCCAAACCTGAATTCTCTCTTTTTTTTTTTTTCTTTTTTTCTTTTTTCTTTTTTTTTTTTTAAAGAAAACCAATGCCATTTGTTGCACAGTGAAACCTTGGTGGGGGATAGTGAAAATAAGCCAAAAATGTTCCTGGGGAAACTGAACCATTAAAAAAAAAACCTCTCTATTAAAAAAGAGAAAAGAAAAGAAGGGTATTTTTCACTGGGCTCCATTCCTTGCCAGCTCACTCATCCCTTGGAGACAGAGATCCAGACCAAAGGCACAGAGACAAAGGTCTGGCTGTTGGAAATGTGACTCTGCATGCAAATGTCGCGGGTCAGACCGATCTGGAATCTCTCAGCCATGCAGACGGCACTCTCTCAATTCCCGCGGTGTCCGCAGAACGGGCTTTTTGAGGGACGTCTCTGTTCGGGGATGGTTTCCTATCAGGCGCGCACACACAAAGGCTCACTCCCAGCCATTTTCCAAGGCTTTGTTGGAGACGTGGCTGCAGACAATGCACAGAGCCTGCCGCAAGCCCAGGGAGCACGGGGAAGAAAGCCTAGGAGTGGGGAAGGGGGCAGGATGTGCTGAAAACAAGGCCCAGAGACAGGCTTCAGGAGGTCACTCTCTCTCCACGGAAACAAAAATAGAGAACATTTTCCAGCTGTAACCAATTTTTAAGACATTTTTCATGTTCCAAGTCAAATCGAGTCCAAATCCATGAGTCAGTCCAGAGCCATAAGTGGCCCTACAACCAGCAAACATCCTCCATCCCCACCAGGGGCTTCAGATATTTCCATCGCCTTTTGGCAGGCATCCTACGTACAGGCCCAAGCTCAGAGGCTTGGGGTTCAGTAATCAAATCATAAGGAAAGCAGGGAGGAAGAGGCATGGGGGTGGGCAACGTAGCAGCCTGCAAGGCCAGAGATGTCTCATGGTAGAGATTTGTGGCTGAGGGCGAGCGCTGTCCCAGAGCCTGCACCAGCACTGGCCCGCAGGAAGCCTGGGGGTGCTGGGAGAGACGCTTCTGGGCCCTGCTCGGCAATACCGGCGCTTGGCCAAAGGCAGATATACGCATTGCTGCCGACTTGATCTTAGCTGCAACCCAGCAGAGATTTGATAGACAGGTCACCCTGACTATGACCCACCCTTGGCAAAAGGAAAAGAAGAAGTCTGGAAATGCCCTGGTTAAATAACCAAAGTCAAAACAAGAACCGGGCCAATGAAAATAAGGAATTTGGCTTGGGAGAAAAGGGGAAAATGATCAATAGCAAAACTAACCCCTACCTAAGAATAAAAAGGTACCAGCAGCTGGAAAATTCCAGTTATAGATAATCCTATATGGCAAACAGAAATAGGCTTATTTATATGCGTTGTAGGGGAGAGCTTATGCTACGGTATTAATGATTATGCGGCAACGATAAAGTATATAAGGACAAGAATGGGAAGCCCTCCTTGCAGCACGCCTGAAGAGATCCTACCACCGATCCAAGATCCTGTCTCAACATCCAACATGGGAACCAGGAGCCCTGGACAAGACGTCACGGCCTGATCGACCAGTGAAGTTGTGTCCACAACATTACAGGGTGGGGAGCAGCATCTGCTTTTACTAGCTACAAACCTAAACATTTTCAACTGCTAATATGGCTTCAATTCTAATTAGAGTTGTACCTATTAGGGTGCAATAAGCTTACTTTTAGTCTAGGCCAACTGCGTCTTAGTGTCCTTGCCTGGTTTAACACCCGTTATAGCATCCCAGGGATGCAACAACACGAATGGGAGAGCTTGGTCCTGTACCTCGGCTGCAGCCTCGACTCTCACTTCTCTCTCATCAAGCCAAGCCGAGCAAAAAAGTCTATTCCGTGTAAGGCAATATTGTATTATTGCCAAACACAGAGCACAGGTGCAAGGGTCCACATTGCAAACAACAATCCAGCTGCCCGTGTTGTGCCCTTCTAGTGCCACACATGTTTAACATTAATTTCGTGGCACTTTTAATTAACACGCAAGTGCCACAGAACCATGGCAGGGACACCAGAGCCTGCAATACTCCAGGATCCCAATCAAAGAGCTGCAATTAGCTGCCTGCCTCCTGACACCACCACCTCACACCCATAACTGTCCTCTAATAGAGATCTGTATTGATAAGTGTAATTAAAACTTCCCCCGGGCCACGCTTCACCGCCAAACCTCCGACATGCCAGCACATTTCTGACCGCGCGCTCTCTGGCACGGGGATTCACACGCATGTAAGGTATGATGCAGGTTGCAAGAGTGAGGGTCAAGTGTCAGACACACAAAAATCGCTTCTTTTCAGGGGCAAAGTGAGGAAGAGTGGGAGAAACTCACCTTCCAGTTATCCCAGTGCCATCCAAACACGGGACACACTTTAAGAAGAAATCTTGCACAAAGCCAGTCAAAGCCTGGTAAGTCTTTCCATAGCTCTTTTAAATAACCCACCCAGAGTTTTCTTTTGCCTGAGCCTGAAAGGGGAAAAAAAGCATGGAAAATGGAAAATTCCTCAGGACAAAGCCCAGCACACAAAAGGAGAACAAGTCAATAACTAAACTTAATTGAGTAAGCAATGCAGAGGGAAGAGCCAATGTCCTCGGGCCCGCACATCCTTTTTGACGTCCCTTTGTGAAGGTCACGGTGAAGAACGGCATGCACAAACATCGCTTCCTATTTCTGGAAGATGCATCACAGCCAAGGAAAAGCACTGGCTGACTTGGAAGAGCAGAAAATGAAATGGGGCACCCACAGACATATCTCCCTATATACATATACAGAACTATTTTAAACTGGTACTTTATGGCCCTTCCCAGGCACAATTAAATAGGATTTAGATTCAAATACCACCCCATCAGTGACTCACATCATTTTCTCCATGAACCTTGCATGATAACTGTGGTGGTTTAATATTAGCGCAGTGGGATGATAGCTGAGGAACGTCGATTCCATCTGTCCCCTGTAGGCCTGGGAAAGAGAGAAAGCAGCTATTTGGTGAAAGTCCCTATCTCTGCAGTTTCAGGACTACATTACTATGATCAGGGCGCCACTGCACTTAAGCATACGTACCCCAAAGAGCTGACAATTACAATACACAAGACAAGGGAAGGAGAGAAGAGTGTTATTTCCAACCCTGATACTTCACACACTTTTGATACAGACTGATCTGCACCCAAAAGGAAATCCCCATAGAAGTGGCCTCAGTCCAGACTGAAAGAAATCTCAAATCCTTGTCCATTTTTTCAGCAGCTGGAAGTTTTTGGTACCTCCATTTTTCATGCCCTTCTATTCTTATCCCAGACTGG
Source organism: Alligator sinensis (assembly GCF_000455745.1). NCBI lineage: Eukaryota > Metazoa > Chordata > Crocodylia > Alligatoridae > Alligator > Alligator sinensis. Next base: position 647,430 of record NW_005842058.1, read on the forward strand.
AAGGGTGGCAGGGTGATGCTGTTCTGGATCTGGACTGGGGGTTTCCAGTGAAACAACCCCAATTTCCCCAACAGCACTTGCTCCAGAAATCCTCCGTGGGAAGGAGGGGAGTCTGATCCCTCCACGAAGCCATGGGAACAGGTTGTTAGAACAGCAGATGTCTGACTATTGCAGCCACAGTTTGCCTCCCAGCTGTTTGGGCAGTCCACACATCAGTGTGTATAACAGATAGCCAGAGAGAGATGCACACCTTTCACCAGGACGGATGAAACGTTTTCCATCAAAAGTGCTGTTTCGTGCTAAATGGCTTTCTGAAAATACCAATCTGAAAATCCCAGCCCAAAAAGTGTGATTTTACGCCTCAAGCCATATGTATGAAATGAAAAGAAATATCAAATCACATTTTTTCCCCATTTTGTTCACAAAAGGAATTTCCTGTTTTATTAGTTATATTGTTATGCAAAGACTGATCTAAGCAGATGTGGGCTTTGGAGTCGTTTGAAATCTGGATTCAGCCTTTTGCAAGCCAGTCTCTTTTCTCCAGGTGTTCTGGGTCGCTCCCTCGCTGGCTTCAATCCCTTCTCCGTGGACCTTTGCTGGGTGAATCTCTTACAGGTGACTCCCCTGTAATGCAATAGCGCAGACAGCCAGATCTGCTCGCAATAACTGTACGGGAAGGCTGAATTTTGAGCAGATGTCTCCAAACATCAGACTAAAAGCAAGCATTTGAGGGGAGCATTTGCATAGCTCCTCACGAGGCTGCCAAGTGCAACAGGCAGCTTTTTCATCAAAGTGGGTATAGACGTCAGGTCCAAATCCCATCAGGCCGGCTCCATGTCAGCAGCAGAGAAAGCATGAGCGCACATGCTGGGCAGGCTGGCATGTCTGCCATGCTGCCTGTGTGCTCCCCTAGCAGGAAATCTCGCTGTAAGCTTTTTAGAGCCCTGGCTGCAAAGGGGACACAGGGCAAGACAGAAGGGGATGGAGGCCGTAACACCGACTCTCTGCTTGACCATGTCAAAAGTCACAAGGAAAAGGCATCTTCCCAGTACAGAATTCATGCCTGCACAAAAAGAAAGCCCTGTCCTTCCTTCCAGGGCCCACCAGAGCCCAGGTCTTTCATTGAAAAGTATCCCTGCTTCCTTTTCGAGCCGTTCCTGTGTCATTCTCTCCATCCCGCCCCCATCTCCCTCCTGTAACCCGCATACCTCGTGTGAGCTCCATGGCTTGGCTGCAAGAAAGCTCAGGGCACTGCTCATCTCTAGGGTGGCATACACATCCTTTGCAAATTCAACGCAGGGCTCTCCAGATCACCTCCTTCATTAGGCACCCCATGCTTAAGCCAGCTTCGCCAAAAGGGTTTGCAAAACCTAGCCCTTGCTTGAGTCGAGAAAGATCAGGTGCGGCATCAGAGCAGGCAAGGCCAAGGGATGAAGCGAAAACAGGGGTGCAAAGAGGAGGAAACAATTTCTTCAAAGTTACCCAAGAAATCAGTGGCAGAGCTAGAAGCAGAGCACAATATGTCGGGACCAAGGTCAGTGCCCTGCACAATAATCACCCGTGAGCACTAGACTAGGGCTCAGTTCTTGCAGCTCTTTACTTTAGAGATGGATATCCTAGGAGAGAGTGCTCTCCAGAGCTTTACATGCCTTTCCTTCGTGTCTCAGAACAGTATAATTGGGCTTGGTTGGGAGCTGATGTGTTTAATTCATTCACCGCTGACTCATGCATCCCACTCCCCAACGCATGCTGAACAGCACTCCGACGCAATCGAGCTGTTCTGACACACGACGTAAATAGCAATTCATCATCCTTTAAACATACTCATGTGAAAGGCTCAGGCCCAGGTTTGCAGCCCAGTATCCGCAGCAGAGCTTTGTTCCGGGGAAGGCTCAGCCAACACGTATGCATTAAGTGTCATGGATTTTATTTATTCCACGTGCAGCAGCACCTTAAATGAGTCCCTCCTTCGAAAATAGCTTCCTTTCCATAACTCATCAAGAGTAGGCAGGTCCCTGCCCTGCCACACGTAGGGCTTGGAACGAACAAAGGAACAAACCGATGGGCTGAAAACAACGGGCCCAGATTGCAATGAGGGAAATGGAGGGTGGATGTTAGGAAGGATTGTGTGGTCAAACACCGGCACAGATCACTTTGAGTACAGATTATGTAGAGACGACTGGAATTTCTGTTACGGGAGGTTTTTAGGCGCAGGTTAGGTAAATATTCGTCTGGGATGGCTTTGTCAGGGAGTTGGACTAGATGACATCCTCAGAAGCCTTCCCAGCACTACTTTCTATATCATTTCCCAGCAGCTGAGGTGCAGGAGGCTGAGCCATTTCACCCCCCCCCCCCCTTTATCCCTTTTGTAAAGAAATGCAATCCATTGGCACTACATTTTGTCTTGGCTGATCCACAGAGAACACCGATGCCACGGGTTGGGAAATATAGGGGCTTTCCACTAAAAAACCCATGTACAAGTTATCACAGTGTTTTTCAAACTGAAGCATTTGACCTTTCCATCTAAAACTGGGTGCCCCCTGCCCCCCACTTCTTTTCATCTGAATACTTCTTTTGAGCAGTCAACAAGGATCTTCCCATTGACTTTCACGAGAGGTGAATGGTGCACTGGCAGAGCTTGATCTGGGGTATTTAAACGGACTGGTCCCCAGCAAACCCCTGCACGTGAATAAATGTGAGGGCATAGGCAGACAAGGTTCTTTGGGTAAATCTGATATATTTTATGAAACCAACTCAAATAGCTGGAAACATTCTTCTTTGCAAGCTTTTGGGTACAAATACCCTTCCTCGGGTAGAGGAAGCATCTGCAGATGGTCTGTGCTCTTCCTGGAGGGGGTAAGAAAGCAGCCAGAGGCATGCTCTGTCACCAGGGGACCCCAAAGAAACTGAGCTCAAGTCCCAGCTAACCAGTGCCAGGTTTAAACCAGACTCCACATTAGGTGCATTTGCGCAACGTCCCCCAGCTGGGGTGGTCCGAGCGTGCATGGGTGCGCCTGGAGAGAACAGCGGGCTTCCTTCCCACCGCAGCTTAAGACCAGCCCCATCACAACCTCCACACAGACCTTCGAGTGTCCCTTTGATTCCTCCTGACCCTGCTTGGCCTCACGTCCGGCCCCATCTACAGCCCCTGCCCACACTTTCCCTGCTTGCTCTCCCCCTACTAGTATGCAACACAGTCCCTTTATTTAGAGCCTGCATTTGAAACAGGCCTTTGAAGGGGTGGCGGATGCCATTTGGCTTGGCATTTTCCTGCCCTGAATAGCAATTTACAGAGCTCCCTGACCCCTCCCAACTTTCCAGTGGTTTAACCCCTAAGCCTTGCAGTCACAGCCCTGGGGCTTGTTAACCCCGCTTGTGGCTGTTCCCCTGCTTGCTCACAGAGCCTGGCAGTGTTTGGCTCCCACCAGCCCCGAGACCTTTCAATGGGCCCTTCACAAGTCTCTTTTGCCATGAACTTGACCCCTGCAATGCTGTTCTCCTTCCCATGTTTCAACCCCAAGGGATGTTAAAAGGACAGCAAGCTCCTGCAGTGGGCTTTGACATCTTTCTCTTGTGTCCATGCCTTACTCCTTTCCCTGAGGGATGCCCAGTGCCATTCGGCCCCATGTTTCAAGTTGAAAGGCTGGGCGACTTCCAGCCTGGCAGGACTCCACTCCCCTAATCTCTCTGTGGGGCTAAGGAAACAGCATAGATCTCGGGAACATTTATTACGTGACAAGCGCGAGTGAATGGGAAGCTTAGAGCTGCCATTAGTGTGCAATGAAGCAGGGCCAAGGTTGATGCGTTTTGTCAATTCAGTATCTACAAAACTCTCTGCCTCAGGGCAGCCATAATCCTGTGTGCAGTTCTCCGGCTCCCTCAGCGAATTAGATACCAAAATGTGGTTGCATTTTTCCATGCGGGCAGCTGGCTCTTGAGAGCATCCCTTCCCGCACAGCTATACCAGGAAAATACACACCGGAACCAGAAGCTTCTGTCCTGCCCCTTTCCAGCCCTGTCCCAAGACCCAGCTGTCAGGGTTTCCTTCTGCCTCTAAGCCACTTGATGCCTTGAAGCTTACTGCTCCCTATAGCCCACATGCACCACCTCAGGCCCCACAGAGCCCTGTACCCCTAAAGCAATGCAACCCCACATCTAACAACTAATTCAGCAGGTCAGGGTCTGAGCTCTTTTGAACATCTGCATCCCAAGCCCTGCTGAAATTTCAACCCCTCCATGTCTCTGAAACCACCAGCTCCCAGAATCCTATCACTATTACCCAAGGCCTTCTCCTTTATGCAAAACTAATAAAAGGAATAATTGAAGCCTTGTAAAAAAAATCCTGGTCCCGCAGAATGACTTAATTTACTAAATCATTTTGACTCATGTAATTATTTTTCTTTAAAACTACAATTAGCTGATAAACCTCTGGGAGGGGTCCCCCCTCCTTTTTTCTTTTCTTTCTTTTTAAAGAGCTCTGCATAATGAAGCAATTGCGTCATTAGCACTGAATCCCTGGCAGGAAAGAAAAGTGTGTGCGTGCACACACACACAGTATCAGTGGTAAAGAAAGGCCTCATCGTGATGACTCAGGATGCCAGGACCCGTCATCTATTCTCAACCAGGCTCTGGCCATACTGGGAAGGCAGGAGCAATACCATGGAGCTCAAAAGGATTTTTCTTCTTTGATTTTAAGTGAATGCCAGCATTGGATCAAACGTGCCAGGATGAAAAGAGCTGGGGCAGCACCGACCCTGCCAAGGCTGCTTTAATCCTGTTCTGGAGGAATGGGTCTGGGCAAGGAAAGAGGGGTTTGGTCCAATTCTGTTGATCCAGTACTTGGCTTTGCTGCCACTACTACCACTTAGCTACAACAAGGAGAGACAGTAGCCATTTAAAAGAGGCCACTAAATTGAGAAAGCTTTCAGGTCATGGCTCTGCTGAAGGAGTCTGTGCACCTCAGGGACATAACCTAATGGCTGTGGGAGTGGAAAATGCTACAAGGGATCTAGTCTGGACTCAGTGCCTGGCTACTGCAGGTCACTTAAGCCCTCTGGGCTCCACTTTTAGCTTCGTAACAAAAGGAAAACGCTAGTTCTTTCCATTCCCTTGCCCTGCATCTCTACCTTCTTCTGGGCCAGGACCATCTTGGGTCTGGAGGACAATTTCTACACCTGTTTAACAGCACAGCTTTTATATTCCCCCCACCCTCCCCGAGGATGATGTATGAGCCGATTAATTTTTTTTTTTTTTTTTTTTTTTTTTTTTTTTTTTTTTAAAGTGTCTGCAGGGCAAGGAAATGGAAAGAAGCATGGTCCTTTTGCTGCAAAGCTGAAAGGGGTGCCCAGGGGGTTTAAAGTAACCTGCTTGGCAAACCTGCAGCAGTCAGGCACTGTGTCCAGATCTCAACTCCAGGGCGAGATTAATGCACAGGCCAAACTAGGCACATACCTAAGGCCCTAAGTGAAGAAGAGACCTAGTTGTGCTTATTTTACATAGAGTGGAAAAAAAATAGGAGCCCACAAGTTTGTTTGCCTAGGGCCCACTAAAGGGTTAATCTGGCCCTGCTTAACTCATACAGTTAAACCCATGTCAACACAAGAATTATGCAGAAGATCCCTATATGGAAAGCATGAAGAGGCTCCAACTTCAGCGTGGCCCTTATGTGCCACGATGCTATTGGTATTAACAGTGAGCATCCAACCATCAAGGGTTGAATCCCTCCCTTGATGCCAATTTAAAATGGCATTACCTTATGCACCCTCAGTCTAGAGAAAGTCTATGCTACTTATTAGCTGAGCTAAATATTGAATCAAGTTGAATGAAGAACAATTTTTGGAGTGGAAATTCTCAGAGGAAAATGATTAGAAATATCCAAAAAAAAAAACAACCTTACAAAAGTACATTCCCACCCCCCACAATAATATTTTCTGTCAGCTTGGGGGGATTCTCATTGAAAACTAAACCATTCAAATAGATGTTTTATGCAAGAAATCCACCGTTTCATCAAGCAGCCCTCAACAAAAACCACTGAAAGAGTTTGACCAGCTCTAATGTAGAGAGCCAGAACTAGTTCTTTGGAGACTTTGCCACTTCAGCTGAGCTTTAATTAGGATTACCCTTTGCAGCAGGATGAGAACAGCTTCTTTAATTACAGGAGAGCAGACAACATGTGGAACTATTGGTATTTTTAGACAGGGACAAAGGAAAAAAAGCCATTAGATTTTTTCTTCTTCTTCTTCGCAGCTGCCCTTGGCTAAGATCTCCAGGACTTTCCAGCAAGAAGGGGGTGGGAGAAAGGCTAACCAAGCTGTCAGAATTTCTCTCTCTAAAGACTGCAAAACAGTGAAGCGTGTTTACAGTTCGGCACTGGAAAACTAACGAGAAATGGATACTCCGGCCGCATGATACTAAGTGCCTTTGACACCGATGACGGCCCTTTGGTTGGAACAAATTCACCCGATGCCTAAACAGATTATTTCAAGTGTCTGCTGCTTTAATAGCACCACTTTGCAAATATTCAAATGTTTCCGCTGCTTTATGTATCTATGTATCTTGAGTACATTGCAAGGTGCGAGCTGTGCTAAGGAAAATTAAAACATGAACCCTCTGGGCAAGGATTCTTCCTCTGGATGCATTTGTACGGCTCCTAGGACAAAGAGCCCCAATTCTTCCGTAACGCAATACCTCTTCTTTTCATGAATCTCCACAACCCCCAACGCTCAGCTCAGAGTTGTGTGCCGTCATCTGAAAGCTGTTTCTGCAAATCGGGTGGGCAAATTTGCAATAGGGTTGTCAAGAGAATAGGTTTCCAAAGGCAATTCTTGGGATTTCACACTTCCATGTGGGCTGAACCTACCAGAGGAAAAGCATCTCTCCCTCTGCCATCAGTAGCTCCTGCGATTTCAGGATCAAGTGTCCCCTACAGCTCCACTGATGCCACTTAACCTTGACCTGCCATTACTTCTGCTATACCCATAATTGCAAGACTGCCGCTTTTGCAATGGGTGAAAATATCCATCAGAAACAAAGACGCAGTCCCTGCTTGTGACCTAATTTAATTTTCAGCATACCACATGCCTGGTTTGCATGCCTGTCTTGAGGCCCTCTGGAAAGTACAACAGCCCTACAAACAAGCTGAACATCCTGCCTCACGGAGATGATGTGCTGAAGGCAGCAAGACACTGAACAGGATACAAGAGGCCCTATTCTGGCAAGCCACCCTCTGCTGCTCAGTTCTCAGACTTGCCCTTCCCTTTGTGCAACCAAATGTTTCCTGCCCTGATCAATTCAGCAGGTGGTTCCTGTCAAAGGGACAGTCTCTCTAGGGAAGCAGCGGCTTCTGTTGCTCTGAAAAGCAGGCTTCATGAGCAAGCGTCTGGCCTGAGATGGAGCAGAGCCTAGGGACATGCGCCAGAAATCAAGCCAATGAAGGCTTGTCCTTCCCCCTACCTGCAACTGTGCCTCTAAGGAAGTATGCCACTAAATCTGCCTCAATATATTTAATCCTGCTGCCATGGGTGTGATTAGACCTCGCCAGCTTTGGAGTAATGCTTCTGAAAACCTCTGGTGGTGAAGATCTCCAACTCGCTTTGTTCTGCATTAGTGAAGTGCTGGAGCCCAGCTGGGAGACATGAACAGCCCTAATTTAACATGTTTCTTACGCTGGCCTGGGTGAAAGACAAGCAGGAAAGCTTTGCACTGCTCTTTGATTTCATAACTGGAGGTTGGAGAAGCAGCACCAAGACAGGAGCGATAAGAGACAGAGCTTACAGGAAGACAGCAGAAAAACCCCTTACAGTGCAACTGGCACCAATTCATCTCTCTCCCACTTACTGACTTGGCTTTGTTTCCACTTCATTGTTTCTTTTAATATTGTTAAAGGCAATCATGTGGGCTTTCAAAGAAACCAGAGCCTGGGGGGACTGGACGGCTCAGGGGACGGATGAAGGCTGATGATGCATCAGCCGCTACATCACCAGGTAAAGAGCTGCAGGGTTCTTCCCAGCTGCTGACTGAGCCAGGGCAGGATGGCAGACTGAAGCCAGCTGGCCCCTCCACTGAATCAGCTCTGCCCCTGGCAGGGCCTTGGCATGTCAGCAAGGCCAAGGGGCAGAGGAAGGAGATGATGAGCTTAATGTGTCACCTGCCCCATCAGCAAGGCCTCTTATTTGTGCTGCAGGGGCCAATCTTGTGTTAAGCCTTGTACGAGTACAAAGTAAGACTGCATTGGCCTCAAAACACTGCACTCTTGCTCATCCTTAGGGATGAAACTAAGGGTTTCCAGAGGTGCCTGGTTTCTATGGCTTGAGTGGACAGCCTCCATGGGCAAGAGCAAATTACACCCAGAACATGGTGTGGCAGGTGACCAATGCTTGCAGAAGATATTCAGTGACTACAAACAGCTGGCCTGTAGCTGTAGGGCTGAACTGAGAACACCTGCATCCGTGCTTTCTCTCTCTGCTTTGTGGCTATAGCATATTACATCTCAGTGCTCCCCCCACTGCCCCTAGTCCCCTCTGCATCTTAGCAAAGTACATTGGATGAGCGGTGGTGGACTTAACTGCTTGAGAGACCCCTATACTGGGGTCAAACACAATAAGAGCTTCCTCTTCAGCTTCTCTTTGAAAATTGTGAGGTTTTGATGTGTGGATTATCCCCACCAAGAGAAGAGGGGTGGTGTTGCATTCAGCACTAACTCCTGGGCATTTCCTATCATGTCCCTCTCTCTGCTGTTATGAACCCATAGATCCAGGGCATTTTATATTGCCTTCTTTGTACAGCTAAGGAGGTGTGCTTTGCTCTTTTTAATCTCTTTTGTCCCATGTAGCTACTCCACTTGGAGCAGGATTTTGCATAATGAGTGTAACCAACTCCAGCTCAGAGAGCTCAGTGCATTCAGTCAACTATTAGTAGCCAGAAGCTGTGATACTACATAATAATTGCCATCAACTCCATTTCAGTCAAGGAAAAACAAGCACAGAGAAGTTATGGACTAGATTATACACCGAAGTGCAGAGGTCAAAACAGCACCTCTTTCAATAGGCTTAGGAGGTACTGTGATGGACAGACATTCCTCCAATGCATATTGCTCCTCCTTTGGCTGTGTGGATGCACATAGGCATCTTGCAAGTCCATGTCATCAAGAAATGACAACCTTCCCCTCCCTGCCCCTAACAGCCCTGCTGCACTGACTGATATAGGGAGGTGGAGTCCTCTCCCATCCCCTAAAAACCTGCTCAGAAGTAGTAAACATATACTGCCCATGTGCTAGTACAGGCCCAAACTAGGTCCCCCATCACTACCCCTTGCTTCCCTGAGCAAATACACTTACAGCTGGATGGTGGTAGCCTAAAGTCTGGAGCAGTCAAACCCCAAAGACCAAGCCAGGGCTATAACCACTATCTAGAAAAATCTCCTTCCTCACTACTCCAGACCCAGGGACAGAAGTGATGAGTACAGACTTGCAGCCCCTTGTATGACACTACACTCCCATGATGTACCACAGCCCACACCTCCTCTGCGCCATCTATTTGGCAGAAACAGAACTTTGTTTTGCCAGCAACCGAGGCTAAATGGGCCCTGACCATTGCACATAAGCAGCTGAAAGAAAGACCATTTCCCTCCCTCTCCATTTAAAGGGTAGATTCAATGCTGAAGGATGCAAATGTAAGCTTAGGTCCCAGATATGTAAATCCAGATCTGTCAGGAACAAATTTGCACCTGCAGAGATGCAAATAACTGTTTATGTGGCCCTACAAATACAGAACTCAGAATTAGATCCAAGGCCTCACAGGGTACTCAGAAGCTGGGTAAGGTGCAGAAAAAGGGCAAAAGTGGTATCTGAACTGGAAAAAAAAAAAAAAAAAAAATAAGCCTGATGGGAATGAGTTCAGTCTGTTGATCAAAAATCCCAAGAGAACATGATGCAATGAGGGATGCCCATCTCAGACTTTAAAGGGAGTTTTGCAAGGTGCACTTTGCCAGAGGTATGTAATCCCAGTCTGATCCGACAACAGCCCCCAGCATGTTTGCAAGCAGGAAAGGAGGCTGAACAGAAAAGGGTTGTTTCAAGTCACGGAGCAAGTGAGCAGTCAAGCCCAAGGCAGAACTAATGTGGTCCTACCTGAGAACCTAGCCTACCCCTCTGGAGCTGCCACTAGAACTTTGTGGTCCATGAAACCTGAGCACAAAAGAGGCTGTGCTCCCTTGTGCAAGGACAGGCAGGCATCAAAATGCAGTTATGTACTCAAGCGCATGCAGCAGCGTCATGAATAATGTTAATTTATATCCTCTTTTGGGGGGGGGGGGGGGGGGGGGGGG
>NW_005842058.1:657783-658900 GCF_000455745.1 Alligator sinensis
GAAGAGAAGAGAAGAGAGATACCAACGCAGTCACAGGCTCACTGATGTATAATGCATAAAGCTGGTATAAAACTTTAACGCATGTATCTCACTGAGCTCCCCAACACATTGCAGGATTTGTATCACTGTTTCACATGCAACAACGGTAACAGGACACGACCAAGCCTGACAATGACAATTCCCACTAAAACAACTTGTGGTTTGTATAGCATGTTCTTTCCAGTGCTTGGGTTTGGTTTGTAATGTCAGGCTTTTCTAAAAGACATCCAATGATGGCAGATGGGTTGCAGAGCTGTGCCAAATCCTGGACTCCCCTTCCGTATAAAAATTAACACTCCTAAGCTGGTTTTCATTCAGAATTAAGAGACATTCCCCTCCCCATCAAACAGTTCTCATGAAGTTACCACCAAGTTATAATGGTCTCCGTGACTAATTAACTAATTCCTCCAGGCAAAAAGAAAGTTGTGTGCACGCTGGTGCAGACTCATGTGCCACAGAATTCCCTTTGGAAGAAGCCATAGAGCCCAGCAGGCCCTCAATTCCCATTAGATAGCAATCCTTTTCTTTATCAGATGCTCACTCCTCTAGCCCATACAGATTAAAACAGGGGAAAAAAAAACAACAAACCACAAACAAAACTGTGTACTGCATGCAACAAAACCAAGTAAGCAATGATCTCCCACCTTGGTCCCATGGACTTCACCAAGACATTAGCCCACACAGAGCAGTTAGCAGAGACAAAACTAGGGTTTTCAAATTGACAACCCAGAGAGATGGTTCCCCCAGGGGCCTGGCCTGCCTGCTGCTCAGTCGGAGGGATTGTTGACCAGTCAGCTAAAGAGCTCTGCACAAACCCCCCCCCCCCCCCGCCCCCCCACCCCGCCAAAAAAAAAATGACTGCTCTAGCAAGTCAAAGCAAAGCTGTAAATTGCTCATCTAAAAAGGACAACACATTACCCATGCAGCTATTACATTCTTACAAGTCAAGCAATAGATTAAAAATGGAAAATCTTTTGGCGTCTCCATCAGGTTGGGCAGAGATTGTTTGAGGCTCAGCAGTTCATTGAGGTTCCCCCCCCCCCCCCCCAACCCATCTTTTATTTTTCTCTTTCCTCTT